>NC_051252.2:41317171-41644524 GCF_015237465.2 Chelonia mydas
GTCTTATCAGCTTTCTTGCTAGCTTACTGCTTGCAAATTTAGTCCTGGACAGAGCATCACAGAAATTATACATTTTATCCATGGGATTCGTGTGAATGGGGCAGACTGAGGGGATAACTCAGAAGAAAGTGTAGTGCATGCATGTGTGTGCATATGTATATTGTGACAGGGGCAGGCCAGATGGCTACAGGAGAGTGTTAGAAGGCAGATATTAGTCCCAGATTAAGCAGGTCCGTTTTCCCTGGATAAGGTAACAGGGGCAGTTCCAGAACAAGAAGGAACTTGCTGGAACAAATTCAGGCAGGCAGGCTAATTAGGACACCTGGAGCCAATTAAGAAGCTGCTAGAATCAATTAGGGCAGGCTGGCTAATAGGGCACCTGAGTTTAAAAAGGAGTTCACTTCTGTTTGTGGCATGCGTGCGAGGAGCTGGGAGCAAGAGGCACTAGGAGCTGAGAGTGAGAAGGCGTACTGCTGGAGAACTGAGGAGTACAAGCATTATCAGACACCAGGAGGAAGATCCTGTGGTGAGGATAAAGAAGATGTTGGGAGGAGGCCATGGGGAAGTAGCCTAGGGAGTTGTAGCTATCGCACAGCTGTTCCAGGAGGCACTCTAGACAGCTGCAGTCCACAGGGCCCTGGGCTGGAACCCGGAGTAAAGGGCGGGCCCGGGTTCCCCCCAAACCTCCCAACTCCTGGTCAGACACGGGAGGAGTTGACCTGGACTGTGGATTCCATCAGAGGGGAACGTCTCTGGGCTGTTCCCCGACCCACATGGTGGATCAGCAGAGACTGCGGGAATTGTTCTCCTTCCTTTTTCCCGTGCTGGCCAGTGATGAGGGTAGCTGAGTGAATGGCAGGTTTCAGCCACTAGCAAAAGTGGCCAAACTGAGGGCTGCTGTGATTCTCCGAGACAAGCAAATCCACCAATAAGCGCAGGACCCACCAAGGCAGAGGAGGAACTTTGTCACAATATGTAATGAGAGAGGTGGAAGTGATAATATATTGAAGGAGGAAGAGAACTATCTAGGGAGAGGGAAATACACAATGAGAGAGAAGGGAAAGAAAAAATAGCATAGATGGCAAATTAGGAAAATATCCACCATGATCCATTATAGGAAAAAAAAAATAAATGTGGGTGAAGAGCGAAGTCAGGAAAAAAGAGCAGGTATAGCAAATTTGCCAAGTGACACATTCCCTCAAGTAACTTTGCTATAGTCAAGTAATTTATTCAACAACCACTTTTTGTGGGATTCAGCCAGCTCTGTAGCTGGTGAGACGCTTCTTGGCAAACATTCAAGTCGGTGAAATTTGTCAAATTGCACATGTAGCTAATATTTTTTTTTCTCCTATGTCACCAACCCCCATAAGTAACATGTAAAAATTTATTAAATGAAAAGTTCATTTGTTATGTATTTCAGGGTGGTACAATTAAATACAGTGCATGGTCAACAGGGCCGAATTGGTGAAGGGGGTAGTTTTTTCTTTTTTACGGTATTCCTTTAAATTTCAGGGCATACAGCTTTGGAAGAATGTAGCAACGCAGGTGTCTTTCACCATAGCTACTAGGTTCAATCCTTGGGTCAGATACATTTATAAACTCTGATCATGATAGTTAGCAGTTAATAAAGCCTTTTACATTTTCAAAACATATAATTAAAAAATTACAGATTAGTTGTATTGAAAGAGCCCCAAAGTTGGTGGTGGACAGCTAATTCTATTGGAGTTTGTAAAGTAACAGGGCTGCAAAAAAGGCAAGTGCAATGTTGGCTTGTATGTACAAAAGCATCATCTCTATGGATCCTTGAGGTGACGATTCCTCTCTGCTGGTCTGGAGTGGTGTGACCAAACCTGACGTATTGTTCGGTTTTTGGCACCTCAGAAGAAGAAAGTTACAGATTAAATGGAGGGAGTTCAGAGAATAGCAACCAAAATGACCAGGGAGCTGTAAGAAATGATTAGTGGGGAAAGGTTATTTTAAAAATTATGTAGGTATAAATGCAATACTTAGATTGACTCAAGGAGGCATAATTAAGACTAAAGTATAAAATTAAGAAATGGAAAGCTTAGGCTGAATATCGCAGGAATTCCTGATGAAGATGTATTAGGGTTTGAAATAATCTCTCAGGGAAAGTCAGGGAAACCCAATACTTGGGACATTCACAACTAGCCTGGACAGTTAAGTAGCATTGCAGGAATAATCGCTGCATTGGTTTAAACATGTTCTAGATGACTGCCGAGGTTTTTGAGTTCTGGTTTCTGTGCTCATTGTGGTAATGAGGTGCTTAGCAATGACTTCTGTATGTCCGTTGCGGTTGCACCAGAGCTGTACAGAGAAGAATTACTGCCTCCTCCATCTATGTGGCGATGCCTTTGTGTACATAACCAAAACCAGCGTGTCATGAGTTGTTGCAAGCTCCTGCTGTTTGGCCGTCCGTTGTTAGTTGTTGGTGGCTGTTTGCGTTGTGGTCGTGCCTAGTGGCTCTGATCCAGGACCAGGGCCTTGTGCTAGGCACTGTGTGTATATATATGTACCAAAAAGATGTCTTATAAGCCCTTTGGGGCACAGTGCAAGAGACCACCAGTGGATGCAGCAGTTTGTGGGAACACGAGGTAATAATGAAACAGGATTAATGTTGTACGCAGCAGCCACTGGACACCAGCTGCATTGCTATCTTCAGGTGTTTGTAGATATTGTGTCATAGGTGGGTTTCAAGGAAAGTCAGAGGATAACATCTGCTACTGTGGGTTTTTACAGGGAGCGTCTCCCATGAATAAGTGGCACTATGGGGGAGAGCACCAAGATGCTTGTTGGAAAATTTGTCAAATTGGTAATTGTGGCTGGCAGCTTTGGCCCAGGGATTGGGGTTGATGGCTCAGTAGCATATAAAATGAAAAGTAGGAAGGGGGATAGTCCATGAAGGACCTTAAATATCCAGCCAAGTACTTTGTTTGGTATAATGGGGAATGGGGCCGGTGCCAGGATGCAAAGGGGTGTAGTAGGGTAACATGGCTGAAATGACAAGCCAGGAAGGTGACTTCTCTAGCAGCATTTTGAATAGATTTGCTGGTATTTATTAAGAACAGCAAAGAGATGGTTGTAACAGTAAAGACATGAGATACTGCGGGCTTGGATGAGTTTTACAGATAGAGGAAAAAGCTGACCATTAGAGCTGTTAAGCAGGAAGAAGTGGTAGGATTTACACAGCTTGAATATGTGGGCCTAGAGAGAGGAGGAGAGATTATGGGCCTGAGTGATGAGGAGGATGGTGGCAGTGGTGACTGACAGGAGTTGGGACGGGCAGGTCATGTAGTTTTGGCCATGTAGAATTGAGTTGCTAGCTGGACATCCACAAGGGATGTCTGACAGGAAGAGATTTTAGCTCGGACAGGAGACTTGTCCGAAGTAGCAAGGTAAATCTGAGTCATAATGTAAGGATGATCGTTAAAGCCATGTTTTTGAACGAGAGTTGGGTATAGATAGAAGGGGCTAATAACAGAGCCCGGGGGACCTCTAGTGAACCCTGGAGTAGGTGTGACAAAATTCTGGGCAGGGGCATTGTAGGATGACCCTAGGACTCATTATGCACGTGCAGATACACTTCCAGCACACCCAGAGCTCTGTAACGTTGAATGGCTTCAAACGGAGCCATGGTGGGGTGAAGGGATTGTAAGACTTGCTCAGAGCTAGCATAGCTAACTCTTGTGAAATGCTGCAATGCTTTGTGCGAGGCGCAGTGTTTGGCTCTTCTCCTGAGACACAATGTGTGTGTCCTTTCCTTTGTTTACAGCCTTACATCTGAGTTGCCCATAGCTGGGTTTGCCATGTTGAGATTAGACTTCTGCCAGTTTCGGAAGGACAGTTGACATGAACTTGAGGGAAAAGTTGGGACCAGCCATCACTTTCACTTCTGCTGGCTCTTTTGACCGATTTTCAGTTCGTCACAGTTCTCAGTCCAAGCTGATAGGAATACATTTTGTAAAGAAGTATAAATCAGACATCCAAAGGTATTGCATCTGCCCTGTCCTTCATCAAGCGTGTGTGTGTTTTAAATCAATCCATTTGTCTGGGGAAAAGATGTTGTGTACCATCTTCCAGTCCCGTCTGTTGCTCTTTGTCCCATCATTTACTGTTCGCATGGTCTAGAGGTCATTTAGTCTTTCCATTATTCCTTTTCTTATAATGCAAGAACAAGGCTGTCCAATGAAATTAGAAGGTAATATGTTTAAAGCAATAAAGGGAAATAATGCATGATTAACCTGTAGAACTCACTGCCACAGAATATCACTGAGATCAAGATCCTAATAGGATTCAAAAAGGATTAGACACCTACAGCTGATGAGGACATCTAGTTATATTAGACAGTAGAAAAAAAATGGGAGCGGTGTAAACTCGCATGCTTCAGGGCATAAACCAACCATTTAACATGAGGGTTGGAAAGAAACTTTACCCATTAGCAGGTTGTGTACTATGGGGTTTCTTGCTTCCTTTGAAGCATCTGATACTGGCTCCTGACACAGGATACTGGTTAAAATGGACCCTTGATTTGATCTCGTTTGGCAGTTTCTACGTTCTTAAAGAATTTCATATCCTCTCTGCTATGTGTTTGGCTGAATTGGCCTAGATATCCAAGTAGTTAAATTCCTGTGAGTACGGTGTCCCGTGAGTTTGAGAGCCTTGGGAGTTGGTCCAGGTCTTGGTGGTCCATGGCAAAGATGATGTGTGAAGGGTACAGCAATGTCCTCTCTGTTACCAGGACTTTTAATGGAGGAATGTGTCCTGAAGTGGCAGAATCCAAGTTCAGGAGTCACTTGCTCTGCACGTGTGTACTGGGTTAATTCCCCCGATAGTGAAGGGAGTGGGAGGGCCTCTGTGGCACATTCTCCATAGAGGTTTAGTATTGCAGCTGTTACTTACATTACTTCATGGTAGCTTCTTAATTCTGTTTCCACTCCAAAGGCTTTTCTAATTTAAATTGCATCATTTTTAAAAAGATCCTAAGCTCCTTAGAGATACAGTGCAGTTACTAGTCTTCGGTGGGGTCACTGCACCCTGGCCACGCCTCGCGCCTCAGTCTGACTCTTACTTTCTCTACCTCCATCACTGAGTAGCAAAAGAGGGGCAAGTCCACCTTTTCCTCCTCCAGTGAGGAACTGGTTTTAGTGCTCTTTGAGCCCCCACACGGTTGTTCTCCCTGGCTTCAGTCCCTTTGCATTATCCTCATTGCCTTGGGTTAGGTCTTGCATTTCAGGAGCTTATTAGTGGGGCGCCATCTCCCCTCCAGGGCTTTGGATGCTCTAGGATGAAATGGACTGTGTGCATTATAGTGACTGTGCTGTGTGGAAATGCGGTGTGTGCCTTCTCTAACTTATTCGCCTTTCTCTTTCTTTCTGTCTCCCCCCTCTCTTTTTGCCTTTAGGTCCAAGCCGTAGTGGGTGCAATGAAAGCTCCATGCAGGCCTTACCATGGAAGGCTGTGACTCGCCTGTCATCTCTGGGAAGGACAATGGGTGTGGCATCCCTCAGCACCAGCAATGGACTGAACTCAACAGCACCCACCTCCCTGACAAACCCAGTAGCATGGAGCAGTCCACAACCGAAAACCACGGGGCCCTAGACAGCCTGAGGGTCCCCTTTAATGAGTGCATTCCAGACAGCATCAACTCAGCTGGCCCCAACACTGAGTCCACTAGCAAAGAGGTCAGCTGCAACGAATGCTTGGCCTCCTTTGCCAGTTTACAGACCTATATGGAGCACCATTGCCCCAGTGCCCGCCCACCTCTTCCACTGCGGGAGGAAAGTGGGAGTGATACCAGTGAGGAGGGGGACGAGGAGAGTGATGTGGAGAACCTTGCTGGAGAAATAGTCTACCAGCCAGATGGCTCCGCGTATATTGTTGAAAGCGTCAGCCAGTTGATCCAAAGTGGGGGAGCCAGTGGCAGTGGGGCTCTCCCTTCATTCGTTGTGAACTCTCTACCCAATGCTGGGGGCAAACCAGGAGAACCCTCCTCTGCTGCACCCGTGTATCCACAGATCATTAATACTTTCCACATAGCCTCATCCTTCGGGAAATGGTTTGAGGGCTCAGACCAGTCCTTCCCGAATACCTCAGCCCTGACGGGCATCAGCCCCGTCTTGCACAGCTTCCGCGTTTTTGATGTGCGACACAAAAGCAACAAGGATTACCTGAACAGCGACGGTTCTGCCAAAAGCTCCTGTGTATCCAAAGATGTTCCCAACAATGTGGACCTGTCCAAATTTGATGGCTTTGTGCTCTATGGGAAGAGGAAGCCCATACTGATGTGTTTCTTGTGCAAGCTCTCCTTTGGGTATGTCCGCTCATTTGTGACCCATGCAGTGCATGACCATCGAATGACTCTGAGTGAGGAGGAGCGGAAAATTCTTAGCAATAAGAACATCTCCGCTATCATCCAAGGGATAGGCAAAGACAAGGAACCCCTTGTAAGTTTTCTGGAACCAAAAAACAAAAACTTTCAACACCCTTTAGTTTCCGCAGCTAACCTCATAGGCCCTGGACACAGCTTTTATGGTAAATTCAGTGGCATTCGAATGGAAGGGGAAGAGGCTCTCCAGGCTGGCACTGCCAGTGGAGCAGAGCAGCCACCATCAGGCATCTTGGCGCCTGGTGCCCTCTTGAACCTTGGTGGGCTGACCAGCTCGGCTCTGAAAACCCCAATTACCTCAGTTCCCCTGGGCCCGCTGGCTTCCAGTCCTACCAAATCCTCAGAGGGAAAAGACCCTGGGGCAGCAGACAGCGAGAAGCAAGAAATGGGTGACCAGGATAGCCTCTCGGAAAAAGCAGAACCAGCTGAGGATGTGGAGGAGGATGAAGAAGAGGAAGATGTGGAGGAGGAGGAGGAAGAGGAGGAGGAGGAGGAAGACGACGACGACGACGACGATGAGGGTTGCAAAGGACTGTTTCCAAGCGAGTTGGAGGATGAATTGGAAGATAGGCCCCATGAAGAGTCTGGGGCTGTGGCAGGTAGCAGCAGCAAAAAGGACCCTGCTCTCTCAAACCAAAGCATTTCTAACTCTCCCTTAATGCCTAACGTGCTCCAGACCCTGTCAAGGGGCACAGCTTCTTCTATTTCTAATTCTGCTTCTTCCTTTGTCTTTGATGGTGCAAACAGGAGGAGTCGTTTAAGCTTTAACAATGAGGGCGGTGGAGCCAGCGTGGCAGAGGGCAGCAGGAGGTTGGACTTCATTGATGAAAGTGCCAATAAAGACAATGCCACAGCACCAGAACCAAATGAGAGTGCAGAGGGCGAGGATGGGAGCTACATCTCCCATCACCAGCACGCTGGTCCCCTCTGTGAGCTTGGGGGTGGGGAGTGCCCCTCGGGGAGTGGTGTGGAGTGCCCAAAGTGTGACACGGTCCTGGGCTCCTCACGATCACTAGGTGGCCACATGACCATGATGCATTCTCGCAACTCGTGTAAGACACTCAAGTGTCCCAAGTGCAATTGGCACTATAAATACCAGCAGACACTTGAGGCACACATGAAGGAGAAGCACCCCGAGCCAGGTGGCTCATGTGTGTACTGCAAGAGTGGGCAGCCACACCCCCGGTTGGCACGGGGCGAGAGCTACACTTGTGGTTACAAGCCTTTTCGTTGTGAGGTCTGTAACTACTCCACTACTACCAAAGGCAACCTCAGTATTCATATGCAGTCCGACAAGCATCTCAACAACATGCAAACCCTGCAGAATGGAGGGGGAGAGCAAGTCTTCAGTCACACGGCTGGGGCAGCGGCGGCAGCTGCGGCCGCGGCAGCAGCTGCAGCAGCAAACATTGGTAGCACCTGTGGGGCCCCCTCACCCACCAAACCAAAAACCAAACCCACCTGGCGGTGTGAGGTGTGTGACTACGAAACCAACGTAGCTAGGAACCTTCGCATTCACATGACCAGTGAGAAGCATATGCACAATATGATGCTGCTTCAGCAGAATATGACCCAAATCCAGCACAGCCGGCATTTGGGCCTTGGCAGCCTGCCCTCCCCAGCCGAGGCCGAGCTGTACCAGTACTACCTGGCACAAAACATGAGTCTACCCAGCCTGAAGATGGACAGCACTTCCTCCGACGCCCAGTTCGTGATGGGTGGATACCAGCTTGATCCCACCAACCCTATGGCAACTATGGCTCCATCTCTAGGTGAGGTTGAAGTGTTTCCCTGTTTTTGCTGCTGTCATTTCTGTGCGGGGGGGAGAGGGATTTTCTTTTTGCCGTAAGGCCCTGTGGGTGGATGAGGTGCTGTCCATCCCAGTCTGTTTTCCCCAATCCTATTCTGAAATATCTGTAGCACTCCATGCAATACATACATAGTTCGGTGAATCACAAAAGGGATAGAGACTCTTCTCCGTTCTCACCCTAATTTTTTCTCATCTTCAGAAATTCTTGGCACTCTCCTGTGTTCCTATGTATTTCTTGTGAACTTCAGGAAACTCTGTGGATGAATTGAATAGTGAAGCCACTGAGAGAGGATGCAATGGGTGAACATCGCTGATTGGATTGTTAAGGGTTCTCCAGTACCCGCAACAAGGGTACCTTATATTCCCTCCTGAGTTTGGAGAGTGTGAAGCATACTGTTGAAGGAGGGTGTTTAATGAGAAAGCGGGAGGTCAGGTGCTTGGCAGTTACATTGTATTAGTGAGGATAGATGTTGGTTATGGGGATATGGATCTGGAGAAGTGAAATGTATTGATAATTGGTAGGTCAGGATAAACGTGATTGACAGTTGTGATAGGTGCTTATAGAGTGAGTGATATTTGCTTGGTGAAGGGGAGTAGGGACGGTTGCAGTGGATGCTGGTTTGAGATCTCAAACTCAAAGCTTGACCACCGAGAGTTGTTAGGATAGGAAGGGTTGGACAAAGGTTGGCTGGTGTAGGGAAGGGAGGTGATCTCTTTATTTTGAAGGGGGTTTGTCGTCCACACAGCATGTTCTCTGAACAGGCATATTAACAGTACTTTATTACCTGAAAACAAGACTTTATTATACATGCATGCATGTTGACATCACAATTGGTGCTGTAGAAGACGTCAATAAAGACACAGTCCCTGCCCCAAGGAATTTACTATCTAAGAATGAAGTTAGAATTTGGAATGATGGGCTAAATCTATTCTTGGAAGTCTGATATGCTGCTATAGTCAGTTAAAGGACACAACTGTATCTTCACCTACCCGAATCCTTGCTGTAGTCCACACGGTGTGCATACATCTGTGTGTATTTGAGCTTCCTATTGCCAATCCAATATGAAACAGTGAAGCATAATAGAACTCTACCAGATCAGCTCTGGCAAGGGTCTGTAGCATCTACCAGCTGAAATAAACCTTTCTCTGTACCCCAGTTCACTATAACCACAATTATTTGACACTGCTTTCAGAAATTACATATACAAGGAGAGCACCTACATTCCTCTGACCTGACCTCTTTTTCCTGAACTCCGTCATTTGTAATCTTATTCATCCATTGAGACTGAACAGGCTAGCTTGGTCTAAGACCGTGACTCCTAAGGCACTATGTTTTGGGTGCCCAAGACTCCAGCATCTTTTTCCTATACTCCTGTAGCAACATAACTCGTTGCCGCACAGGGGGGCTTGATGATCTTAAATTTTTGAAAGATCTGTTTGTTTGAGAGGGGGAAAGAACACAGAACATTGAAAAGGAAAACTGAGGAATGGAAGGCACTACAAACAAAAGTAACTACAATTTTCTTCCACATATCTGTTGTCCCAACTTGCCTCCTTGAGGAAGGTGGCAATGGTTTTGTCTTTGCTGTGACTTTTTTTTAACCATTCTGGGTTGCCAGTAGAAAGAATTTCTACTCTTTCATAATGTAGCTTGTTGACATTGTCAACTTTATGGGGAGCCAACATGTTTAGGGTTTCCTGAGACATACCCCTGTCAAAGTCCCCAGCGCTGCCTACCTTAAGCTGTAGGGAAATGCTCCTGAGAGGAAGTGGAGTAACGTACTGGTGTCTTACTCTTGAGTGACTCCAGCTGAATAAAAGCATCTTGAATGTGTCTAAGCTCGTTCGGAAAGCGATTTGTGACTTGTGTGCTTTATGGCATTAGGAATCATGGCTACAAATCTTGAGCTAGGAGTTGTGGGGCAGAGTCCCTGCCCTTGCCAATAAGCCCTGGACACAATTCTAGCTGTTAGGATAAATCTTTTACTTTGGGTCTATTAGAGTGGCTTTGTTCTGCATGGATGCCTTTTAAGCCCTTCCCCCTCACTTCCTTAGTCATCTGTCCCTTTTTTATTTGCTGCATATAAACATATTCATTGTTTTGGCAGGTAGGAGGTGCTTTGCCCTTTTTTGCCATTGAATCCCAGACCTGCCTGTGGCTTGTAGGTTTGAGTAGAACATGAGCTATTCTGGGGACTCCATTTCCATTCAGCATTCCTCATTGTGGATGCGGTTGGGATGGACTAGCTCAGAAGAGAGGGGCTAGGTTGCATGTCAGGAAAAATGGCCTGACTGGGGACGGCGGAGGTAGGCTGTGGAAAAGTCTCCCAAGGGAAGTAGAGAAAGCCTTGTTGTTTGGGGCACTAAAAATGAGTGGACTGTGCACTAGCAAGTGTCCTTGGGTGCACAATACTGCCCTGGCAGGAGAGGGAGTAGATGATCAGACAGTACAGTGGTGGGGATGAAAAAGGCACCTAGACAGAGGAAAGGCCCCTAATCCATGCGAGCCCTGGCACGTGGAAAGGAGTGCGTGTGCAAGCAAGCTGGACTTTTCCCTGTTTAGCCTTTTCTCCTATCTCTGTGTGTGCTCATGGGCATGGGACTCCTGCTCCAGTTACCTGTGCCTTGCAACCAGACTGAAGTAAAGGCTTCATTGCTCTTCCCTGACTAGAGACGTAACCATCATCATGGCCGTGCATCTCTGCAGGGAAGAGAGGCAACACACACACTGCACTGGAGGCTAACCTCAACCATCCAGAAGCACTTGCCTTAGAAAAGGTTTGTGCAGATTTCTGGATTCTGCTCAGGTCGCACACCTGCTCAGCAAATTCAGACAGCTCCCGATCCTGGCTGTTCCTCAGCAAATGACTGAAAGCATAGAAAGGAAAACCATTAAGGAATAAAATCTCCCTTTTTTGATTAGCTATAGACTTGAAGGCTTAAATAACCCCTTAAACCGAGCTGGGATGCAGTCAGGCTTAATTGTTGAAGGGGAAAAAAATCAAACCAAAACTAGCTGAAGTGTGGGGGGAGGAAAGATAAGCAGAGCTCCCCCATGGAGGCTGGTGGTTGGGCTGTTTGCTTCGGCATGAGATCCCGGGTAATGGAGAGGAGTCTTCCCTCCTTCCACATCCTCAAGCCTTTCTAACCATATAAATAAGAGGTTGCTGTATTAATTTACTATAAGTGAATGGAGGTCAGCTCTTGGTTTAGCTGGGTCAGTGATAATTTGAAGAGCGGGGATATGACAGAGCGAGAGAGAAAGCATGCTTCCTGCTGACTTTTTCCCTGACACACATACGCATACTTGTACTTCCCCAGTTATTAGCTGTTGTCCTTTCCTCGGCCATAAGATCTCCCCCTAGCCAGGACTTTCCTTGAGCGTATCTACCATTCTGAATGTTTGTTTCAGACAAGTGCTGAGGCTTACTGCTGAGAGCATGGCACTTTTAGGGAGCTGCAGCTGTCTAGTTGGTGCTGCTGCAACATAACTTCCTAATCACACTGCTGTGCGTCATGGCCAAAGAGTCTCTTATTCAGCAGGGGTTGGGTTTGGATGTCCTATGCGTGACCTTTCTTGTCTCTTCCTTGTGTCCTTGCCTGCCTGAAGAGAAAGGTTTAATTCCTCAGAGGTAACCACATAGGTGGTAGAGCCAGCAAGTGGGAGAGTGTCATATAGTTTTTCACAGAGCAGCACAGTGAAGACTTTACCCCTCCTAAAATCTGTTGGGATTCACATTTATTTTCTCTCTGGCTGGCGAGGACCTGCTGTGCTCCTGGCCCAGTAGTCAGCAGGTCCTGGGCTGGGCAAGAAGGGACTGTTGTCCTCCGGACCCAATGGCTGTAGAACCAGACAGCTGACACTTTTGTGCCTGGCATACCAGCAGTGCACAGGCATGGGCAAGGGGTGAGAAATTCTGCTGTGTTTTGCTTCTGACCCAGGACCTGGTGGGCATATTATGGGGGCATGCCAGGGGAGTGAATGTTCTGCTCTGCTTCTGTCATGGGAGGTACAGGATCCAGCTTTTCTGACTTGTATTTTTCTCTCTCCTTTCTGCAGTGGGTGGAGAGATCCCCCTGGACATGCGGCTGGGGGGCGGGCAGCTGGTGTCCGAGGAGTTAATGAACCTGGGTGAGAGTTTCACACAAACAAACGACCCATCACTGAAGCTCTTCCAGTGTGCTGTGTGCAACAAGTTCACTACAGACAACCTGGACATGCTGGGGCTGCACATGAGCGTGGAGCGCAGCCTCCCGGAGGACGAGTGGAAGGCCGTGATGGGGGACTCGTACCAGTGCAAGCTGTGCCGTTACAACACGCAGCTCAAGGCAAACTTCCAGCTCCACTGCAAAACGGATAAGCACGTGCAGAAGTACCAGCTCGTAGCGCACATCAAGGAGGGTGGCAAGGCCAACGAGTGGAGGCTGAAATGTGTGGCCATCGGGAACCCCGTGCATCTGAAGTGCAATGCCTGTGACTACTACACCAACAGTCTGGAGAAGCTGCGTCTGCACACAGTCAACTCCAGGCACGAGGCCAGCCTGAAGCTGTACAAGGTGAGGCTTGATTGCTCTTTTGTCTTCCTTGTGGGGGACCCAACTGTCAGTTCTGAGCTACCGTGAGAGTGGGATTTTAAACCCATTCAGTCTAGCACCGCCGCAGGGCTTGGCCCCAGACTCACTGGGATCACACGCCTGCTCAGCTTGCACTTTGCTAGCAACTCTTTTGGGCTCCGAAAGCCTTAGGCCAAGCTTTTCAAAAGCGATAGTGGCTGTTGGGGCCCAACTTGAGGTGCCTTAGAGGGGCTGAGCACCTGTCCTCTGAAAATTAGATCCCTTTAAGATGTGTCACATTGCACATCCAAAATCATCGGTCCTGTCTGAAAATTGCATTCCAACAAGCTGTTTCTCACTGCTAATCTCGGAAGAGATTCTGCTAGCTAGGGTTTGCCTTATGTCAGGTTGCTCATCCTTGCCAAAAACTTTCAGAAAGCTAGTCCCATCCAAGCAGGAACTCCAGGTAGTGTGCTCATGCGAGCATGGAGAATGTATGTGGGCAGTGTCAAAGAAGTGGGCAGTGCCCTGTTTCTTTTGTGCTGTGTATGGGAGTGCCGGGGACGTGTTGTTGAACGGCTGCTTGAGCCTGCTGGAAAGGAGCGAGAACAAATTCTATTGCTGTGTATATGTAGCTGACTGAAGGCATGGTCAAACTGACAGCTTCCCTCGGACGATATGTCACAGCCTTTCCTTACCACTCGCCTTCCACGTTACACGTTGCTCCATGACTCTGTCTTGGTTTTTGTCTTTTTTTTCCTCTTGCCTCCAATTTTGTCCCTTCTGTACCCATCTTTTCCTCTCCTGCCCCATTTCTCTGCCCCCCCACCCCCCCGAACCCTGTAGGCTATAACCCAAGGGGAGCTCCGGATACAGTAAATAGTCCTTTCACTCGCGCAGCAGAATTGCTCCAGACGTTTTTATTGATTTTCACTGGACTTAAAGCTTCACCTTTTTCTCTAATCATCCCATAATGGCTTTAGTATGAACAATCAGGTACAAATCGCCATAAATCTAAGCAGCCTCACTTCGCATACCTTCTACTCACTTACACATGCTCTGTCTCTCACTGTCTTCCCATTTTGCTCAATTTTGTATAGTCTGTCTTTTCTCCTTTCCTTCCCTCTCCCTGTAGCCCTAAAGGGATCTACAATTTTGGATTAGACTAGGCGGTCTTGTTTTGTACCCCATTTCTCTCATTTCCTAACCCTGCCGTGCCTCTTTGCTGTCTGTGTAACTCTCCCGTATCAGGTGAGTTCAAAACTTTGCATCTCTCCCTGTGTCAGTCCCCCACACTAAGGAGGAAATGTGTGGTTTTTAACATAGGGAGTTGTTCCAGGAAATGAATTGCGCCAGCAATTTCAGGAGGAGAGGGGAAAGTGATAGGAGGGCAGAACAGTTTAGCCTAGGCTAGAACAGCTGGAGACTCAGCTAGTATTAAGAGGGAAATACTGTTAAACCTGAGGAAGCTCCTAGTGCTGGAGGCCCAGCGGATGTGACCGGGCTTCTCTGAACATCACTATTGGTGTCACTGGAACTAGTGAGGCATGGCACAGCTTCGCTCTGAAGATGACTAAGTTCACTCTTATTTCTCTGCTTTCAAAGTATCCTATTTTAGTAAAGTCAAAGAAACTGGGATATGTACGAGAGGAAATTTGGGATGAAAGTGGGAGCAGGAGAGCTCTCACAGGGGCTAGGAGAGGACATCTGAATAGAGCAGTCTGTCTTCAGAATTAAAACTCATGTACCAAGCAAGCATCATGATTTCAACTTATAATAGTCTTTAGATTTGATTTTTTTGTTGTCTGGGGACAAGACAGTGGTGACAGGCTGCAAAAATTCTTGGTTCAAACCCTCTGGCTCTGTTGTGCTCCCTGGTGAGAAAGCAGATTGAGGGCACTGGCTTTCTCCTTCCCTCCTTGTTTCCTGCCGAAACAGGAAAATGATACATGGTGCGGGGACCGGTTTTCTAAAGCAATATATTGGAGGCTTGTGAAATGCCTTCCCCAGACAGGCGAAGGAATTCATTCATTCTCAGGGACACTCGGTAGTTTCAGCCCTGAGCACTTAGTCATGATTTTAAAATCTCGTTTGTCTTTGAGATGAGAGTTCCAGTGAAACATCCAAGCTAGAGAGAGCAGGAACTACCTTGGTATCAAAATACTGAGCACGAGCATCTACCAGTTTAGCATGGGTATAAATGTCTGCTAGTGTAGTCACACATTCCATGAAATGCTTGTATGGAATTCATTGCATGGGTACCCCAACCACTTTCATTGTAAATCCATATAAGTCATGTTGCTCTTCTTACTTAGTTACCATTGTGCTATCCAATGAAAGGAGAGATTCCCAGAGAGTCTTAGCCCAGCACATTGACGGATTCGGTGTTCGTTGTCATGGAAGAACTTGGCTGTAGATAGACAGAGTTGCTCACTGAGGTCCTCAGCTCAGAGTTTCCACTCTTTCGTGTGGTTTTAGTGCCATGGAGCTTCGATAGCTGACGGGTGAAGTGGGAGTGGGGGCAGTTCATGGACCAGTTTCTCTTCTCTTCTCTCAGCCCTTGGTGTGGTCTGCAGTAAATTGAGATTGATTGGATGTTATTTTTCCTCTTGCTAATGTAATCCATTAGCCTGGCACATGCATAATCAGTTTAGAGCACAGTTAACTGGATGTAATCGAGTTCTTCCCTGTCTGCTGGAGAAAATCCTCTCCAGATGCTGCCTGGGTGAGAGAGTGCACGAAGCTTCTCGCGCACAATCCTCCTCATGCTGCCTCTTTGCCGTTTCCCTTTTAAATCACGTTGTTGGCCACTTGGGTTGCCCAAGAGCCACTTCAGCAGCAAGTGGCGGAGCTGGAAAATGTGATCCTGAGACCTCGTTAGTCAGCAGCATAACGAGCCTGTGAGACCTCCCCTGCCATGTGTCCGGTGCTTTCTGGTGAGGGTGAAGTGAGAGACTGCTTGGAATTTTAAAACCGTTTCCAGTATTTCAGGATGTCTTAAGCCCAGACCCCTCTTATGCAGCATTGGTTTATAAGGGGGAGGGTTCTTTGGGGGGGGCGGTTTGTGTTGGAGTTTCTCACACTGACGAACACGGAGAGATCTGACACACAGCTTCTGTCTCTCCCCACTGCTTGTGCTCTCATGTCCTCGGTCAGTATTACCCAGAAAGTGCCATTAGTATCATAAATACTTGTTTCGACGCTAAGTGGAATGAGGTGGACGTGCTGGTTCAGGAGATGAATAGGATATGAAATATTTCAATTCTAGTTGAGGCAGTGTGGTCTAGAGGAAAAGCATGGGGCTAGCAGCCAGGAGACTGGGGTTCCATTCTAGGGTCAGCCACTGACTTGCTCCGTTAGCTTGGGCAGATCCCTTCCTATCTCTGTAACATGGGAACGATAATACTCCTTTTTCTTCAGTGCTTTGAGATTTACAGATGAAAAGGGCAGAGTATTTCTGATCTTGAGACAGTATGCAGACAGAGAAACTTTTTAACCTGTAAATCACAAACCAAGTTCCAATTCAGACTAGGTTAGCAACAGTTATTCAGATTTGGCTTTCCTGTGAAATGTAGGGAGGAAGGTATCTCATGTGGCAACGGGAGATGCATTCCCTGATTCATGAGATAATGCCATTTTATCCAGGGCAAGTGGGGCATTTGGGGACAGCTAGAAAGGGTACTGGAGATCTTGGGGAGGCCTTGGTGAATAGATGAACTAGGTTTACAGAGAGAGGGGTGTTCTAAACTGCCATCTGACAGCATTTTGTGTCACAAGGACAGAGCCCAAAGCCTGGACACCAGTTGTCCATCCCAGCTCCTACTTGGTTTCCCATTTGTTATGCTTCTTTGCAGGAGTCATGTGGAGGAAGGGCAGGGCAGGTTTGAGGTACTCTCCAAAGGTAATTATTTGGAGAAACCTCATTTGCTTTTTTTGGATTTTCTCCTTTGTAGAGGTTCTGTGGAGGTTTTGTGGCCTCCCCCTTATGCTTGTTTGAGGAGTTTTTAATCTGATGAAAACCAAATTCCTTCAACTCTGTTAATTAGCATATCTGCTCTACGGTATCACTGGACAGGTAGCTGGGATAATAGTGGGAAGGGTATGGGATAGAAGGCTGTAAAACTCTACCATTTAAAAGGAACTCTCTGGCTTCCCCTTACTCTTTGCCTGCTTCTTCCCTACTGAAACAAAGCAATGTTGTTTATGCATCACCTTGTTTCTCTGTGATCCCTACAGATGTTCAAGCTCTTGCCTAAGACAGCCAAGCTAATGTACTGTCCCTGAAGTGCAGCCCCTAGAAGGGAAGCATGGAGATGGCTTAATACCAGTGCACTGCACCATGTGACAGCCGCTGGCTTGTTACAGCTTGTTTTTCGGTCAATGTTTTTTCCATGAAAAGTCTGTTACCGCAAGCAGGTAGGTGGGGACCCATCCAACTCCTTACACTGAGATTCCAGCACGGGCCCCACCACCCGCTCTGCGGATACCACGGCTCTGCTCATTAGGTTGGTGCTGGCTCAGAGGGAAGATGCCTGCCAGCCGAATCACTGTCACCACGCCTTGTTGCCCCCAGGTATTTTTTTGAGGTCTCTCAGTCAAGTGCTGATGTCTAGACAAATACTTGTTGCTTTTAAGATCAGTGTTTTTATCCCAGGGTGCAGACCAGAGAAGTGGGAATTTGTCTACTTAGGGAAATGTTGTGCACGTTTCCTTAGCCCAGACTAAGCTTCTGAACCAAAATGGGTCTTGGGACTGGACTAAGCTTCAAAATCTAGAACAAGCTTCTGAGCTACACTAAATTCAGAGCTGGACCAACCTGCTCATGAACTATCACAAGCTCCCGTGTTAGAATGGGCTTCTTGCCAAGGGCATGGTCCTGCCTGCTCTGAGCTCCCAGTAGTCCAAGCCCAGAGGAAGAGTTGAGCTGATGGGCCCTGTGGCCCACCTGAGAAGTGTGGGTGTTATGCCATCGGGTCTTGCAGCACTCCCGCTACGCAGTGTCTATATCAGGGACCAAATCTCTTCCAACATGGGTACATCTATACAGGTTTCAGGGTATGGGATTGCATCTCCTACTAATGCTTCCAGATCTGGGCATGGAGTTGCTTCAGGATGCTTAAGTGCAGTCTCATAATATTTTCTCTCTTTTCAGACCTTTTTCTTGGGATGAGGATGTTTTACCCATTAGCCTTATTTATTGGGCATAAACCCCATGCGAAGTCCAGTTTTGGATCAAAGTGATTGAATAGCTTTGAATGCAGACCGTTATTTATTAGATCTTATTCCCTCTTCTGCCCAGTTCTCAAAATAAGCTTCACAGTCCACTTTTGCTCTTGCCCCAAAAATACCTTGTAAATGTTTGTTTAATATCATCATGGCACTATATGGCCTCAGGCATCTTTTGCAGAATTTGAAATGTCTCATCTTGCTAGGCAAGGGCATCGTGACAGTATTTCGGTTTTGGAATGGTGTCTGTAGCTTCTCGGATGACTCTGATTCTGGCTGTCCCAGATGTTTCTTTGTCATCTGGGAGAGCACTGAGTGCATCAGATCGAGTACTCTGTCACAGTCCATAACCAAAGCGCCACCAGATCCTGCCAGAACAACAGATGCAAAACCTGCAGACATATCCCCGATGATTTGATTGGGGATTGGTCCTGCTTTGAGCAGGGGGTTGGACTAGATGACCTCCTGAGGTCCCTTCCAACCCTGATCTTCTATGATTCTATGATCTCCACTGCTACAATGATCAGCACTCCCCATGACGCACCTTTCAAGATCCATGGTCCTACACATGCCTAGCACAATGGGGGGGTACCTCATCCAGTGCATTAAATGCCCCAATAACTCTGTGGGTGAAACCAGACAATCACTATGCTCTCAAATGAACTTACACAGGAAAATGATAAAAGACAAAAGCACCCTATCTCCGGTGGGTGAACGTTTCACAAAGTGACCTTTCTGTATCTGACCTGCCAGTCCTCATCCTCAGAGGGAACCTGCACAGCACTTTCAAAAGATGAGCCTGGGAGCTTAAATTCAGAAATTTGCTGGACACTAAAAATCATGGTCTGAACAGACACTGGATTTATGGCTTATTACAACCATCTGTAACCCACTAAGCCCCCCCCCCCCTTTTTTTTTTAAATTCGATGACTACACGGGTGTTAATGGGCCCCTTCATCTTGGATGGTCACTTAGAACGTGTGCTAACTACTTATGCTAAACTATCTGTTCAACCTTGTATGTAGCTGTGACACTCTGAGAACCATTCCCAGATGTGAAGAAGAGCTCCGTGTGTCTAGGCAGCCTGTCTCTCCCACGAACAGAAGTTGGTCCAATAACAGATATTATCTCGCCCACCTTGTCTCTCGAATATCCTGGGACTGCCGCGGCTGTAATTACTGCATAACAGTATACAATGGTCAGCCAGGAAGATAAGTGACTTCTATCTCCTGTCTTGTAGAACTTGTCTTAAGGCATGTCACCTCTGGGTGACCTGCCTTTAACTGCAAGGACTTCAGAGCACGTGGGCATGCACACACATACTCCTCCTTACATATTATCCCCATGTAGGTTTCACATAGATTGTGATGACCAGGGTTTCAGTGGAAACCTTACATGATGCTCTTTGGTGAACTAGAATGTAAATATCAGAGCCAGGGGGCCCTGCAATCCTTATGCATCTTTTCATCCTCTGCCAGCTGGCATCAAGAGGTCCTTGGGTCACACATTCTCCTCCACCTGACTCAGAATGGTGTCTCTCTGTGGGTAACAAATACTGTAGCTTCTCCCCCAAGTCTAAATAAAACTCCACCAACACATTTTCCCCTAAGTAAAACATCCCTGCATCTCTCTGCATTCAAGGAAGAAGGGATAAACCAACCCTGCAATGAACATGCTGCAGTTGGATTCTGCTTTGCTTTCTCCCCTTGGGACTCATTAAGGAATTTTAATACAGGTAACATATATTATCCATTTAACTGTTTCAGAAATCTAACCCTGGGGCCTTCACACTTCCTGTGCCAGCCTGCTCCACCACATTACCCTTGCAGTAAAGTAGATTTTTGCATTTAATGTTGTAATACAAAAATGCCTTAACATAGGACCAGCAACCATGTTCTGTATGTTTGCCCCTTAGGAGGCGTTGGGACCGAATGAATTTAGAGTGCAAAACCACTTGTAAAATACTTCATTTATTCAAAAATTCAAGTCAAACCCTTTTTTTGGACACATCTTGTCCCTACTTTTACAATATTGTGATATGTCCTGACCCATATTCAGCCAACGTCCTCGGGAGGCAAATTTGGTTTGCATAGTGATGAAACTGAAAAAGCACTGAAGACCAAATAGACTCCCAAGGCAACCGGAGTGAGCAACCCAAGTCAAAGGGTTGGGAATGTTGGGGAAGAGCAGCCTCCCAACCCTTCTGTCTACTTGTTAAAGTAAAATTCAAACTCCAAATTGTCAAAAAAAGATTTTAGAATTCAGTCCAAAATGTCAAAATGCCTTCTGTCTTTGATCCTAATCATAGGAAAGGTGGAAGAAGTTCTCATTGCCTCAGTCACCAGGTGTGAACAATCCTGTCGGCTTGGTTTCTCTGTCACTGAAGGGGGGAGGGGAGAAAGAGCAGGAGGGTTTAAGGGATTCTTTCCTAGCTGCCCCAGGCTTTGGTTGTTATCTCCACAATTAGGGATTGTAAATTGTGACCAGAGGACAACCCGAGCCCTGTACAGCACTGCACAATGCCCATGCTCATCCAAATTCACTCGTCATTATTTCTCAGAGTAAGCGGAGAACAGATCTGAGTGTTTTGTTGAAACTCTACAAAGTATTGCCTGCTCACCCTACCGTGCCCCACCTGTCCCAAGCCCTGGCTTGAGCAGAACGGGATAGTGCTCTCAGCCCAGCCGCCCGACTGCAGACCCGGGCTGGAAGCAAGGCAGTTCGGGGGGGCAACTTCTTGACAGTTTGATAAACTGCTGATTCTCTTGAGTCCGAATAGAACAGCGTGGAATTACTCTCTGAAGATTCTGATTGCTGATTGGAGTCCATCACCCATGGTGGTTGTTTGGAACACCTGCTAATGACAGCTCTGGGTTCCGGAAACGCATGAGAAGAGCCCTTAGTTCTGTGTCTGATCAGTCAGAAAGGAATGAAGCAGATATAGATGTACTCACTTGCATATTTTTACTCTCTCTGATTACAGCTGCAGATTTGGCATTGTGAGAAGTTCTAATTAGGAGAGTTAAAATGAAGTTTGCTAGAGCTTGGTATCAGGAAGTCTGTGATCCCAAGGCTCTCTGGAGGCATACCCTGTATAAAGTGCTAAGAAGACAATCAGGCCATTGCTTAAGTCTGGGTCTGAGAGATTCTCTGTAGTGGGTGGGTCTCGGAGACGGGAGTACCACATCTGTAAGAGATCAGAATAGGCAAATCCAGACACCCTGTGGCATGTTTGCGCTGCAAGCCATCTCCTAGGCAGCTTGTCCTTCCCGGAGAAGCTTGTCCATGCATAGAATCACTTATTGTCGTCTGCCTAATGAGTCCGTAGTCCCAAATGGGTAGCCTGAGGCCCTACTCTCACAACCCTACCTTGCAGAATATGCTGGGACAGAGGCTTGAGAGATGCTGTTTGGAATGTTAAGCTGCTTTGCCTTTTTTCCTCTCTGGCTCTCATTTCCAGGTGAAATGGGTACCAGTGTCCTAGCCAGAATTTGCGGCTGCAGCCAGCTACAGCAGCGGTCTCCAGCGCGGTGCCCATGGGTCCTATGGCACCCGCCGGGACATTTATGTGCGCCCGCCTACTGACAAGGGAGCGCTTCCGCCGGACAGCCTGCCGCCGAGGAGCGCGGCTGCCGGACAAGCAGCTGCCGAAATGCCGCCCGGAAGCAGCAATGCCAAGAAGTGTTGCCGCTGAAATGCCACCGCTTCTCTGCAGCATTTCGATGGCAGTGCTGCTCGACGACGCTGCTTCTCAGCGGCATTTCGGTGGCTGGTCATCCGGTGCCCGCCACGCTCTTCTGGGAACGTAAATATGCTACAGCAACAGAAAGGTTGGGGACCACTGGGCTACAGGGTCTTCTGGTGCCTCCCCCCCGCTTATGTTTATTCAATAATATCGCAAGCCCTGAAGTCTCTCTCGCAGCTGAGCCCTTTGTGCTGTGCTTTTCCTAGTAGCAAATAATGATAATGTCGTCCCATGAAGTCTCAATTGCACTTTTGTAACCGATGAAAATGGGTTTGTCCCCTGTACAATAGTTAAACTGTTCAACTCTTGTTCACGGTGACCATTGAACAGGTGTTTTCAGCAATGGGTCAGTTTCCTAGTGTAGAGACAGGTTTCAGAGTAGCAGCCGTGTTAGTCTGTATCCGCAAAAAAAAGAGGAGGACTTGTGGCACCTTAGAGACTAACACATTTATTTGAGCATAAGCTTTCGTGAGCTGCAGCTCACTTCACAAAAGCTTATGCTCAAATAAATTTGTTAGTCTCTAAGGTGCCACAAGTCCTCCTTTTCTTTCTAGTGTAGAGAGGGGTCTTGGTGTGCTCCCTACCCAGAGAGGGATCAGTGTGTTGTGGGATTGGCTCTTGATTTGTCATAGTCTGTTAGAAATACCACTTTGCAAGCCAGGTTCATCCCATGATGTCTCCTAAGACAAGTGTGCTTTCTTTGGGCAGTGCTATGCAACTAATTACAGCTATTACAGTCTGAAAAGTGCCTATGAAAATGGTATTTGTGGTTCTCTCTGATCCTATGTAAAAAGTGCTTAGTTTACAACTAAAAAGATGTTTTTTCTCACTGCCAGCCCTGCAAATTCAGCCTGACCTTCAAGAGTCATGTGGGTTCTTTCCCTCTTCCACATCATTACTTGCAATAAAAGTTCTGCAAATCTAATTATGCCAGGAGTTGCACTTGTGAAAACCAAGTGTCTTAAAATTGTGCTTTAGTTACACCAGTGCAGCCATCAGTGGTTCACACATGTGTCTGCTTGGAACTTAGTAAACAAGTCTGTTGCTGATGCACAAGGAGGAATAGACTCCAGCTCATTCAGTCTGAGCACTCGTGGCTTTTTAGAGCTAACAGGAGTAAGAAGCATTAACTAGTTTTGTTAAGTTGGCTGGCCTGACTTGCATAATGCCTTGGATTGTTCCCCTCCTGACAGCCAAAAAAAATGCCTTGATTTGTTCCTGTCCTCTTCCCTTCTGCTGCTTTTAAAGCAAAGAAACAGGGAGGGGCTATCATGGAGATATCTGTTCCAGACCTCTGAATTGGTCAGCCAAGTGGAGTTGGGCTTAGGACCCGGCTTTCCCACTCTCCACACGAGTCAGACTTCTGCTGCTTTGCAGCCAGCTGTGGTTTAATCGGTGTTGTGTGTAATGGTTTGGCTAGAAATGTAGGTGCTGTCTGATTTTATGACTTTTCTCTCTGAATCTGTTTTATCAGTTCTTGTCTCTCTCTGCTCCCCACTCTGTCACATGGTCCTTTCCATGGGCTCCAAGTCTGCCAGCATAGGGCAGTAAGAAGAATGGAGAATTGATGCAGTGGAAGTCATGTTGCTCTGACGTTCTTTCAGGGACTGCAGGCCTAGCATGACCCTCTTCTCCCATTAGCTCTCTTGCAGTGAGGTTCACAAGTAGGGAGTTCGCAAGGCCTGCTGCTTTCATTTTACCCTGTTTGGATACTTTTGAAAGGAGTTAATGTTCTCTGGCCTGCTACCATTCGCTTCTGCTGTCCAATGGCATGTATCTTTCACTCAGGCACTTTCCATCTGCTGTGCATACTTTGGAAAACCGTGTCTGTCTCACTCCTCCCCCGTTTCTTTCTCATGCTCCGAGAATGGTAGATCTAAAAAAAAAACACCTGGGGAAGTTTTAGGCAGCAGTAACAAAGCTTGTCTCCACAGAGGGGAGGCTAATTACACAGCTAATTAATCCAACAGATGTCATTTTTAAATGCCTGATTCTTTGTGAGTCTGTTGCACACACATGCTGGTTAAACAGACTTTGTGGGCCCTGTTCAAAATGCCTGTACAGGCTGTTGGAGACTGTCACTGTTATAGAATGTCCAGGGAGATTGAAGTGTTCTCCCACTGGCTTTTGTGTGTTACCATTCCTGATGTCCGATTTGTGTCCATTTATTGTTTTACGTAGGGACTGTCTGGTTTGGCCAATGTACATGGCAGAGGGGCATTGCTGGCACATGTTGGCATATATCACATTAGTAAACATGCAGGTGAATGAGCCTCTGATGGTGTGGCTGATGTGGTTGGGTCCTCTGATGGTGTCACTAGAGTAGATATGGGGACAGAATAGGCAATGAGGTTTGCTACAGGGATTGGTTCCTGGGTTAGATTTGAAAGTAGCTATACTTGAACAAAAAAAACTTCAGAAACAGACTTCAAAGAGAAACAGCAGAACTAAAATTCATTTGCAAATTTAACACCATTAATTTGGGCTTGAAGAGGGACTGGGAGTGGCTGGCTCATTACAGAAGCAGCTTTGCCTCTCCTGGAATTGACACCTCCTCATCTATTGTTGAGAGTGGACTACATCCACCCTGATCGAAAATTGGCCCTGTCAACACTGGTTCTCCACTTCAAAAAGAAAAGGAGGACTTGTGGCACCTTAGAGACTAATAAATTTATTTGAGCATAAGCTTTTGTGAGCTACAGCTCACTTCATCAGATGCAGACTAACGCGGCTGCTACTCTGATCCCTTCTCTTCATGTGTCAGTATATTTATGTCTGCATCTGTAACTTTCACTCCATGCATCTGAAGAAGTGAGGTTTTTACCCACGAAAGCTTATGCTCAAATAAATCTGTTGGTCTTTAAGGTGCTACCGGACTCCTTGTTGTTTTTGTGGATACAGACTAACATGGCTACCCCCTGATAAGTAATAGCAATGATGTTTTGGGTGCATTTCCTGCTGGTTTGGGATTTTATTCCCCTTTAAACCAGCAGAGATGGAAACCAATTCTTTGTCTTTTCCTCACTGAGAAGTTACATTCTAGTGACAATAGGGACATGTATGGAGTTGGTTTCAGTGTTGGATTGAAGTTATGGGCCTATTGCAGGAGTGGGTGGGTGAGGTTCTGTGACTTGCAGTGTGCAGTAGCTCAGACCAGCTGATTGTGATGGTCCCTTCTGGTATGAGGCAGCCGCATGTTGCTTTTAAAGCACAGATGCTAGGTGGGAAGAAAGCAAGAGAGATCCAACAGATTATGGATTGGTTATAATGTGTGTGGCAGTCTGAAGGAGGCAGACAGTTGTATAATAACTACATGGAATAAGGGGAAGAGTAGTCAAAGGCAGAGGGAGGTTTTCCTGGTGCTTAGATCCTCGAGTAAATCACTGTTACTGCAGCTGATTCAGCATAATTGATGTGTTCTCATTTCCCACAGCTGATGAGGATTATATCAGCTTGGTTTAACGGTCTCATTTGCTACTCCCAGTGCACACTTGTTTTAATGTGTTTCAGTTAATGAGGTAGAAGAGAGGGTGAGGTGTTACTGTTTATACACGGATAGTCTGTGCAGAGAGGGCTCTGCTGGAGCCTACACGATCCCTCTCAACGGGCCAGCTTCTTGAAGATGTTAGCCAGCACTTCAGAGAGAAGTTATTGGCTGGGCTTGTGCAGGTGCGGCCCTGGCCAGTCCTGCTTGCTGGTGCATATTCCTCCTTTGCATATTAGCTTCCCTTCAGCATGGTTCCGAGTTGGAAGAGGCTGACTCTGTGACCAGCCGTCAGCATTTGGGAACTCGAGCAGGGAAGTCTGAAGCTTAGCAAGGCTCAAGTGCTACAGCAAAGATTCAGTGTTGCCTCCCAGGAGTAACAGACTGCCCTGACTCCAGTTCTGAGGGCTGTGTCACCTCACGCCTCTGTGTTGCTGCATTACAGCCCAAAGGTCCCAGTCAGGATGAGGGCCACATGGTGTCAGGCTCTGTGTGTACATGTAGAAATAAATGCCCCTGTCCCAAATTGCTTACCATTGCAAGTCTCGTCTTATTAAGAGAGAGGCTGTGTCCTTATCGGGGCTAGCATGTAGTAACTAGCATGTAGTAAAATACTAGTGAAGACAAAGTTGGTAGTTTTCACACAAGGTAATGCTGGGCTCCCTGCTAGAGTTTAACCTGACCTGCTAATGGGTGAATAGTACAAATTGCCTTGTGTTCACTAGACTTTTACCTCGTGTTAGTTACCAGGTGTTAGTCCAGGTAAGAACATACCCTTTCTCCTAGTGTGGATATGCCTTAAGTTAACGTTGCCTTCTCTGAGCATCGGAGAGCTTAGTCCAGCACTGGGTAGAAGAGGGTCAAGGAGCTGGTCTGTTGCTGTTTGATATGGGCTCTGCCATTGACCATAAACGTGAGAAGCCTAGTCAAGAGACAGTTGTAGGGGGATGGGAAAGGTCGGCGATACAGTTTGAATGGATTTATGTAAAGGGGGTCTCTGCATTCATGAAAAAATGTACTCTGGTGGTGAAATTTGGATTTGCTGTATTGTGGACTGTAATAAGGTGGGTGGAAAGAGCACATCATCTCCCCTTCACCCAGTTTAAGTTGCAGTGAAAAGTGTCTATAAATAGTTAAACCTGTTATCTAACTTGTGGCATGGAGCCAGGCCCTGGCATCAGCTGGCTGACAACCCACCTCAAAAGGCCCTGTGCATTGCTGTGTTCCTGAAGGCAAAGCTGCTGTTGGTTTAAGCAGGAATTAAACAATTACTGTGTCTTAGTTCTCCCCACCTTCAGTGGATTGACTCTATAAATTGTCAGCCTGTCGACATTTTAATGCGAATTATGTCATATGGTATCCCCTTTGATTTCAACATGCCTCAGTTTGTAAATACATGAGCGTCTCAAAGGCTTGTGGTTAGCATACACACAGGAGGCCTCAGGGGTTTTGGTGGGGAGTGAGCACAATGCCTGTCTCTTTCAGCAGTGAGTGCGCCTGGCATGGAAAGACTCACTCGCTTACCGCATAATCTCAAGAAACAGGCAAAGGGGGCATTTTTCAAGCACCAGCCTCTGGCAGGGCTGCTGTAGGATGCTCTCAGCTCTTCCCTTGCACAGAGGGGATGGTGCTCCAAGGAGATTCCAGGGCTTCCATGGTGCTGCTCACGTGCAATGCTGATTTAGTGCTCTTCTGTGCACTGGTTGCTCTTTTATCTCCACACGCCCCCATACTGGGGATTGCACAGGCTCTGAACTGTTAAAAGGCAGATAAATCTGGTGTTGGGCTGTTCCCAGTAGCTCCTACACCCATGTAGGACAAATATCCAAAACAGATGTGTCCACATGCACTTGAAGTGAGGAAGCAATAAACAGCTGAAGCCGTTTACTCATCTCCGGTTTTATGGAGCACTCCTCCCCTCTGCCCCACCCCGGTGTGTGTTCTACACACAGTACTGTTGGGCAGTGACTGTTAGTTGTAGCTGAACCCTTAATATTAAAAGGGGTAACTCCCCCCCCCCCCCCCCCCGCCCAGTCTCTCTCTTTTGTGTTTCAAAATCCCCTTTCCATGCTTGCCTGCAAAGTATTTGTCTGGAGGATCTGTTGCTTTGGGGAATGGGGCATAGAATATGTACATAACCTGTACAGCAATACTGTCCCATGTATAAATTCCCACTCAAAAATTGTTACATTGGAATTAAAGTTGAGAGTACATATCAGAAATTTAAGGTAAAAAACTTTACATTGTTGATGGAATCACTCTGAAAATAAGCACTTTAAACCCAGGAAACTAAAGTTAAGGTTAAATTTAAGAGACTAAGTGAATGTATGGTGAAGACACCCAAACCACTTTGTATCACTATTATTTTTATTGTTCTTGTGCCAAGTGCCCCAGTCATGGACCAGATGATAAAAAGATGGTCCCTCCCCAAAGAGTTTATAATGTAGGTAAATCTTAAACCAGTCAGTCAGGACTGTCACCGCCATCTCATCTGACCTGCTGGTTCTCACAGGCTGTATAATCTCACGCTGTTTTCTGCTTCAAGCCCATCACTTCTGTTTTGAGCTATAGAATATCATTTTCGAAAGGCATAATCTTGATTTTAAAGACACCAAATGATGGAGAATTCACCACGTATCTTTGTAAATTGTTGGAATGATTACCTCCGTTGTTAAAATAAAAAAATACAAAAACCTTACACCTTATTTCTGGTCTGAAACCATTGGATATTATATCTTTTTCTGATACATTTAAGACTTCTCTACTGTTAGAAAACTTCTCCCCGTATAGGTGTTTGTTGACTAGGAACAAGTCACCTCTTAATTTCTCTTGGATAAAGTAAATAAAGTGAGTTCTTCTTTGAGTGCTTGCTCATGTCAGTTCCATTTTAAGTGCGCGCGCACGCGCCCACCTGCACAGTTGTCGAAGACTTCTGCATTAGCGGCATCCGTAGGATTGGCTGTGGCGCCCTCTGGAGTGCTGCGCTCATGCGTTGGTAACTCTTCTTTTCTGGTGGTCCTCATTAGAGAGGGCTAGCTTAATTTTGCCCTATTTTTTGGCAAATGATAACTGTGTAGCTGTGACTGAAATATATTTGTATTTGTTAGGCCACATTACATGAGCCTGCCTTTTTTTTTTTTTTTTTTTTTAAGACATGCTAAAATTTTTTTCCTCATGGTGTCACACGGCAGAGCTAAGGTTGTCTAGTGACTTCACCAGGGCATTTCCATATCTTACACATTTGAATTTCTTTTAAGTTTAAACTTAACGCTGAGTTTCCTGGGTTTTATAATGCTTGTTTTGGGGATAAATACAGCATTCCTATAATGTTGTTATGCTAAATTATTGATGTATACTTTCAGTCTTCACTCCATGTTACCACAGCTTTTTCTGAGATTTTCCTTGTTTTTTAAAAATATTAAAATGTTCTTACATAAACAGGAAGCAAGAAATCGAAAGAGTGCCACGTGTGCCGTTTGTAATGAGTTGAAGGTCTCTAGTATCGGCAGAGCTGGGCAAAGAGCTGATTTTTTCAGTTTGCTGGCAGATTGAAAAACTCAGTTTGGGTCAAACCAAAAATTCTGAGACATTTCATCCACTTGAAAAAGTTGACACATTTTGTTTTGTGATTGAACAAAATGTTTCATTTAATTGTTGGACATTATAAATAGAAAAACAAAGGACAGTGAGGATTGGCGTCCCACACATCAGGTCAAGGGCGAGGGGTTGATGGTGGTGCCACTTGCCTCCTTTTTAACTTTTAGCCCGGTTGTTAGGGGACTCACCTAATCACCAAGGTACTGTGGGGTGGGTCGTGCACAATCTGTCCTGTGGAAACTGTTCTGCTTTTGTATAAATACTTGAATTGTCATGGGGCTAGGCGAGAGAGTGAGACTGATTCTACAGCCTGGTGTTTAGGACGCTCTTGCAATGGACCAGACCCAAGTTCGGATTCCTGTTCCACATCTAGCAAAGGGAGGGATTGAACCTGGGTCTCCCAAAATCCCAGTTGAGGGCCTTAGCCACTGGGCTAAAAGTTATAAAGGAGACCGCCACCTCCACTGTCACTCTCCCCCCTGTTTTGTGAATAACACTTAAGTCCCCATGTGAATTCAGCTGGAACTTTTTTTTTTCTTTTTGCATGAAATTATTCAATGAATTCATGTCAAATTCACAACTCGTTTCAATATCAAGGGTATGGAACAGCTTCCATGCAAGGAGAGACTAAAAGGATTAGGGCTGTTCAGTTTAGAAAAGCGATAACTAAGGGAGGGTATGTTAGAGCGCTATCAAATCCTGACTGGTATGGAAAAGGTGAGAGAGAAGTGTTCTTTACCCTTTCACACAGTTCCTTTCACCAGGTGATCTCTGGTTTTTGTAGCGGTAGCAGGGTTAGTACATACAAGAAGGGAAGTACTTTTTCACACAACTAACCTGTGGAACTCATTGCCCTGGGATGTTGTGATGGCCATAAGTGCAACTGGGCTAAAAACAAAAACCTGGATAAGTTCATGGAGGATAAATCCATCAATGGCTATTAGCCAAGATGGTCAGGGACACAACCCCATGTTTGGGGTGACCTAAACCTCTGACTACAAGAAGGCATGAGTAGAAGACAAAAGTGGATCACTTAGTGATTGCCCTGTTCTGTACGCTCCCCCTGAAGCTCCAGAACAGGACACTGTCGGTGACAGGATTTTGGGCAAGATGGGCCATGGTGTGTCCCAGAATGGCAGCTCTTATGTCAGTCAAAACTCTATTTTAGGTAACTAAACTATTTGTGCAAAAAACTTCTCCCAGCTCTAAGCATCAGCCCGAACTTTTCTTTATTCTATTTTTAACTATTAGGGCCAGACTATCTCGTATGCACTGGAGCAGCACAAAGCAGCTGGAACACAGGGGCTGGTTAAACTGGATTTACAGCTGCTTTATATTGCCAGAGCACTACAAGGCAGCTGGCAGGTACAAGGCAGTTTTCCCTTCCTGTCCATGTTCTCCTACCTGTGGGCACCCCCCCCCCCCATGTCCCCTTTGCTCGTGCACGCCTTGTTGCCTTCATGCACATGCACGCTTCCTGGTCTCCTTCTCCTTCCTTCCTTCCTTTCCTGTTGAATAGATCTGGTGTAGCAAGAAGTTTTTTAATAGAAATATTTAGGATTAATGGTCACTTTTTTTTTTTTTGCTGAACGTTTATTCTTCAGCAGAGTCAGGTGCTTAACATCTTCAGAGGGAATGCCCCTCTTTCAAAATGGCCTGTCAACTCTTGAGCTCAATGGCTTGGAGGCCACAAGCTGCCTTTTCTTAGCCCCGATAGCCACTGTTTCACGTGGCTCCCACTGGGAGTGAAGCAAAGCTTACCTCAGAGAAGATGATTGTCCCCGCGCTGTCAGGTGGCAGAGGAGCCTGTGGCTTCTTGGCTGTGGGAGAGATACGGGCTTTGGGGGAATGGTAGCTGTTTTTGAAAGAGGACGATTCTTTGAATTTCTCTGAAGAGAAAAGTGTTCTTCAGCCACTGCTGTAAAAAGCACCATGAATCCTACATTTCTTTTCCAAAGGTACCGATTGCATTGAACCTAGTCAAGTTTTATTTCTCTGCCAATTTTTGTGTAGATGGACTATGCCTGAGCTTACATCATGCAGGACATAAAAAGGTCTGGCAATGCTAATTTTCTTAAAGAACCCCTTTTAAATTTATTTCAACTTAAATGAATTAACAGATTTACTTGTTAAATTCTCAAACTTCATTCAGTACTCAGCGTAAGTGCTATAATTTTGGGCAGGATAACATCTCGAATAGTAAAGAAATGGATCCCACTTTAAAACTCAACCTTGACTCTGGAGCCACGACTGCCATTTCTGTAGTAACGATATTCATCACAACAGCCAAACTATATAGTCTGAAAAAGAAAAGCCACCACCCCTCTGTGCTCAGGACCCTGAGCTGCTGGAATCTCCTGGATTAAACTCTTCCCACCGGGAAACGTTCTACGGGGAGGCGTTGCTGTTTGTTTAATTATTTATTCTGATGTTTGTAGCTCCTGTTGTTTGGTGGTTCTGAGAGTAATACACAAAAGATGGGACACAGCAACTCCCACTGAGGGTTTGCCCTAAACTCAGGTGTCAAGGCTTGTGAGGTGGTGCTCGACCTTGTGTATTGTAAAAAACCTCTGCTTCCATCCTCCCTTAGCTTTTGTTATCGTACTCACATTTGCATGAGGAGAGGAGGGCATCTTGGTTCTTTGAGTTGCACTGTGGTCTGGCATTGTTTTGAATTCTTCTGTTGCATTTTGGCAAACTCCAGGGTAATGGTGTCTTTATTATCAATTATTATGATAGCATGTAAGGCCCTAAACAGGTCTGATCCCCATTGTGCTAGGTGCTATACTATTCATCTGTGCAACACACAGTAATTCTGTTTTTGCAGCCCAGGAGGTACGGGGCCTAGTGAGAAAGGTGAATTGCATTCTCCTGCAAAGTGACCATGGCAGTAGACAAAATCACTGTCTAGGGTGCACAGCTGGCCAACTTGAAAGGAAGTTTCTCAACTGCTGCCTTATCCATGTCAGTGGTTGCTCCACTTGCACAGTGATTGGAATATGGACTCAAGAAGGAGGGGCCAGTATGACTGTACCAAACATGTAGACATGCTAGTACCACCATCCCATTGTGTTGAAGCCTGCTTCAACCCTGCATCTTCGTGACTTCCAGTTCAAAAAGAAAACTATTTTTACTTTCTTAAGTCTGTTACTTCTACTTCCCCTCTGTCAGAAACTGTTTTCGTTGCATCCATCGATGTAATATCTAGGTGCTAGTCTTAACTACTGGCATGCCATCTGCCACAGATTCACAGGATCGGACCTACGCCCCAGCTTTTAAACTGTCTCTTGGAGGGGCCCCTTCAGTGTGCCAGTCCCCTAAGAGGTCTCACTCTTCCTTCAGGTTCAGTCACGTGGCCTCCCTGCTTCAGAGACTGAGCCTCTGGATTCCAACCCTCTTGCTTCACACCTGCGCGTCCGCACTGAGAGAGGCTCCTGGTCAGAGACTTGTAGCCTCTTCAAGGACTAATGCACCTCAGCAAGTAGTTGCAGTGACACCAGGCAGCCTTTTCAAGACAGAGTGGGATTTATTAGTCAATTGGAGCACAGCACTGGGATATCTTTAGGTTAGTATAGAGAAATAAAGGTCAAAACATAGTCCATCTAGCCAAACCAGAGCAATCCAGCAGCCAAGCTGTAATGGATTCCATCTTAGGCCTTGTCCCTCTGGGTATGTCTGCACTGTAACCAAACACCGATAGGTAGCCCGTGTCAGCTGACTCAGGTTCATGGGGCTCTGGGTATGGGGCTGTAAAATGGCAGTGTAGATGCTTGGGCTGGAGCCCTGGCTCTGAGACCCTCCACCACTGCAGTGTGGGCATACCCTCCGTGACCCCTTAATCGGTCCAAGGTGAGAGCAGCCAGCCTCTTCCAGAAGCCAGCCCTTTCTCTCCTGCCGGCCTCCTCCAGGCAGGCCCATGCTGAGTTCACAATCCCACCTGCTGGAACTTTCCACTGTTAAGTGTAGATTGTTCGGTCAGTGGAGCTTTTGTTGTGTTTCTGTAGCCTCTGTTGATCTGAACCAGATCCTTCATGACCCTATTCATTGCATCCCAGACTACAAGGTGACACCCACATCTCCTTTCCTTTGCTGTGCCAGGGACCCTTTTGCACCCACTGAGTAGCAAAACAAAGTACAGAGGGACACTGAGGCACACACACTGTTTATAAAAATATTACAGAAAATTCCGACTTCTGACTACCCTCACTCAACCAAAGCCATCTGGTTATGCGTGTGTGTGCATGCAATGCCAAATCACATGAGAGTGAAGCACTTTCCACTCCAGCACTAACTCAGGAGGATGTTGAATAGCAGCACCTTAAGTGAGATATTTTTAGTCAGCACATCTGGATACCTGGCATCTGAGTGTTTTAAAGAGCTGTCCTTGGAGCTGTGGATGGTTAATGTTGTTTTTTCAATAACTCTTGCGTCAAGGTTCCTTCCCCACTCTGAACTCTAGGGTACAGATGTGGGGACCTGCATGAAAAACCCCCTAAGCTTATTTTTACCAGCTTAGGTTAAAACTTCCCCAAGGTACAAACTATTTTACCTTTTGCCCCTGGACTTTATTGCTGCCACCACCAAGCGTCTAACAAATATATAACAGGGAAAGAGCCCGCTTGGAAACGTCATCCCCCCCCCTTCCCCCCCCCCAATCCTCCCCAAACCCTACACCCCCTTTCCTGGGGAAGGTTTGGTAAAAATCCTCACCAATTTGCATAGGTGAACACAGACCCAAACCCTTGGATCTTTAAGAACAATGAAAAATCAATCAGGTTCTTAAAAGAAGAATTTGAATTGAAGAAAAAGTAAAAGAATCACCTCTGTAAAATCAGGATGGTAAATACCTTACAAGGTAATCAGATTCAAAACATAGAGAATCCCTCTCGGCAAAACTTTAAGTTACAAAAAGGCACAAAAACAGGAATACACATTCCGTTCAGCCAACTTATTTTATCAGCCATTTAAACAAAACAGAGTCTAACGCATATTTAACTAGATTGCTTATTAGCCTTATACAGGAGTTCTGACCTGCATTCCTGCTCTGGTCCCGGCAAAAGCAACACACAGACAGAGAGAACCCTTTGTTTCCCCCCCCAGCTTTGAAAGTATCTTGTCTCCTCATTGGTCATTTTGGTCAGGTGCCAGCGAGGTTATCTTTAGCTTCTTAACACTGTACAGATGAAAGGGTTTTGCCTCTGGCCAGGAGGGATTTAAAGGTCGTTAGCCTTCCCTTTATATTTATGACATCTTGGAACACTGAGTAAGTTTCAGAAGTCTGGAAGAAAGCTAATATTGTGCTAGTATTTCAGAAGGGTAAATGAGACAACCTGGGTAATTATAGGCCTGTCAGCCTGATACTGATCCTGGGCAAGATAATGAAGCAGCTGATACCTGACTTGATTAATACAAAATTAAAGGAGAGGAGTATAATTAATGCCAAGCAACACGGGTTTATGGAAAATAGATCCTGTCAACTAACAATCTCTTTTTTGCTGAGATTACAAGTTTAGTTTAGAGAGGTGAGAGTGTTGATGCAGTATACTTACAGTTCTGTAAGGCATTTGACTTGGTACCACATGACAATTTGATTAAGAAACTAGAATGATACGAAATCAACATGGTCCACATTATATGCATTAAAAACTGGCTAAATGGCAGATCTCAAAATGTAATTGCAAACAAGAATCCTCTTCAAGCACTTTTGGTTCTAGTGGGGTCCCACAGAGAGCAGTTCTTGGGCCTGTGCTATTTAATATTTTTATCAGTGACCTGGAAAAAGACGTAAAAACTGAATGTCTGCACCACCATCTAAACAGCCCTGTAGCCCAAGCCAGGCCAGCTGCTGGTGTTTAATTGCAGTGTAGGCATATCCTAAGACTCCTTCATGGACTGGGACTCCCTTGTGCTACGTTCTGTACAAACACAGAACAAAAAAGTTCCCTGAGGATTTTACAATGCAAATGTAAAACCAGAGAACAGATGGATATATGCAGACGGGCATACATGGAAACAGCAAGACAGTATTGGTCAGTATGATAGGTGGGGATAAAGTTTTTGCAGATGACACAAAGATTGGGGGAGTAGTAAATAATGGAGAGAACAGTAGTAAATAATGACCGAGCACAATCTGGATTGCTTCATAAAGTGGGTGCCAGCAAAAATATGCATTTTAATATGGCCTGATGTAAGGTCAACTTGTAGGAACAAAATAATTCAGATCATACTTGCAGGATGGGAGACTCTACCTTGGAAGGCAGTGACTCTGAAAGGATCTGGAGGTGGGGGCCAGCTGGATAATCAGCTGAATGTGAGCGCTCAGTATGAGGCTGTGGCCAAAAGGCCTCATGCGATCCTTGGGTGTATAAACAGGGTATCTTGAGTAGGAGTAGAATCTCAACTATACCTACAAAATGATAAGTTCTAAACTCACTGCTGCCACTCAAGGAAAAGATTTTGGAGTCATCGTGGATAGCTCTCTGAAAACCTGTGCTCAATGTGCAGTGGCAGTCAAAAAAAAAAAAAAAAAAAAGCTAATGCTAGGAACCATTGGGAAAGGGATAGCTAATAAAGCAGAAAATACCATAATACAACTGTAAATCCATGGTGCCCCCACATCTTAAATACTGCATGCAGTTCTGGTCACCCCATCTGTAAAAAGATGTATTAGAACTGGAGAAAGTACAGAGAAGGGCAACAAAAATTATTAGGGGTGTGATATTGGCAGACCAGGTGCCAGTTCATGCCAAGCCTCCTATGCCTCACTGAACATTGATAGTTGCGTAGCTGGAAACCAGTCTGGCTTGTGTGTTACTCCTGGGGGAATTCTGCGCCACTGCGCAATGCAGAATTTTGTAGAAATTAATGTTGCGCAGAATTTCCTTTCTTCCCCACAGAAATGGTCTGCAGAGATGTTGGTCGCCCCTAGGGACCTCTGGACCTGGCAGAGTCCAGTTTGCAAATACAAGACAAGGCTTGGGGGGGACGGAACTGGAGGGTTCCCAGCAACTACAGTTCCCAGCACTCCCTGAAGGAAGGAGGCGGCGGTGTGCAGGAAACTGTGCAAGCCTAGGACCCAGCATCAGGCTCTTTCTCCCGCTGGATCCCTGGGCTCTAGGAGAGTAGGGTCTGAGTGTCTGGACCGGGGGGGAGGCCTGCAGCTGGCCTCTGTGAGGGAGAGGGTGTCGGTGTCTGGCCCCCTGGCTGGGCTCGAGGGGACGGGGGTGGAAGGGTGCAGAGAAGCAGCAACTGGGTTGTCATAGGGGTTTCTTTAATGCTCTAGTCCTGGGGGAATTTTAGTGTGTGTCTGTATTGTTACAGACATACTTGCTGACAGGTATTTTGAAATAAATTACCAAAGTAATTGAAACTGGTGTTATTATATAGTGTTATTTTGACAAATAAAATTTGCAGAATTTTGCAGAATTTCAACATACTGTGCACAGAATTTTAAAATAGTGTGCGCAGAATTCCTCCAGGAGGAGTGTGTGTTAATAGTGTTAAAACAGGCATTAGATTTTTAAAGATGTTTAGTGTTTGGACTTTATGAAATGCTTGTGAGTTGCTGCATGTATTAATCTCACTTATAATATTTGTATCCCATGTTATAAAGTAATATTTAAGTGTTGGCTCTGTAACTATAAAAGTGCTTAGCTATGAAAATGAAACCCCCGTAGTCAGGAGACAAACATTAAATATCAATTTACACAAGAGATGTCATCTTCTGCCCTGCAAAAGAAGGCCTGTACATACCTACAAACCATTGTGGAACATGAGTGGACAAAAGACTTTGTTGATTGTTTTCCCTATCCCCATGAAGCAGGGACGTGCACAAACACTCGTCCCATCACAGCTTGAACGCTGGTGGAAGGGAATAAAAATTCCTGTCAAGAAGAAATTGTCATCACGATGCTGCTTGGAATTTGGAGAGGCCAGTATTTCTAAATATTAGCATGGGATCCCAAGCTGCTTAGCTTGGGTTAGACCTGAGGTCCTATAGAGTTTGTACATTATAGCAGCTTCTATTACTTTTTGGAATCTAAGACTGTAACTCATTGGTGTGTGTATGTTTACCTGCTTTAACCTTGTAAATAACTCTCGTTTCCTTTTCTTAGTTAATAAGTCCTTAGTTTATTACAGGATTGGCTACAAGCATTTGTAGTTGGTGTGTGATCTGAGGTGCAATTGACCTGGGGTAAGTGACTGGCCCTTTGGGACTGGGAGTAACCTGAACATTGTTGTACCAAAGATCTTGACAAGGGACCTCTATCACAAAAGCAAGTTTGCCTAGGTAGCAGGATAGACTGGAGTACCCAAGGGGACTGTCTATGACTCCATGGTAAGGTTGTTACAGTGCCTGTGGAGTTCACACTTGGTGAAATCTAAGCACAGAACTCACAACCAGTTTGGGGTTTGTAACAGTCTGCCCTGAGACTGGCTGTCACATTCATGAGCCACTCCATGCAGCTTGACAAGAGGGATGGAACAGATTCCATGTGAGGAGAGATTAAACAAACTGAAACTGTTCGGCCTAGAAAAGAGACTGCTAAACAGGGATGATATAGAGGTCTATAAAATCACGAACGGTGTGGAGAAAGTGAATAGGGAAGTGTTATTTACCATCTCACATAACACAAGAACCAGGGGCACCCAATGAAATTAAGACGCAGCAGGTTTAAAACAAACAAAGCAAAGTATTTCTTCACACAATGCACTGTCAACCCGTGGAGCTCATTACCAGGGAATGTTGTGAAGGTCAAAAGTATAGTGGGTTAAAAAAAGAATTAGAGAAGTTCCCGGAGGACAGGTCTATCAATGGCTACTAGCCAACATGGTCAGGGATACAATTCCATGCTTCGGGTGTCCCTAAATCTCTGACTGCCAGAAGCAGGGAATGGATGACAGGGAATGCATCACTCACAATTGTCATGTTATGTTCATTCCCTCTGAAGCATCTGGCCACTGTCAGAAAATGGGATACTGAGCTAGATGGACCATTGGTCTGACCCAATATGGCCATTCTTATGTTCTTATTGTTATATTACCTCTCTATTTAGCATTGGTGCAACAGTTAACTGGAGTATTGTATCCAGTTCTAGTGTTCACAATTCAAGAAGGATGTTGATAAATTGGAGTGGGTTCAGAGAAGAGCCATGGGAATCATTAAGGGATTAGAAAACGCGCCTTATAGTGAGAGACTGAGGAGCTCAATCTATTTAGCTTAGCAAATAGAACATTAAGAGGTGACTTGATTATAGTCCTTAAGTGCCTACATAGGGAAGAAAATTTGATAATAAATGGCTCTTCCAGCTAGCAAACAAAAGTCTTACAAAATCCAATGGCTGGAAGTTGAAGCTAGACAAACTTCAAACTAGAAATAAAGTGCAAATTTTTAACAATGAGGGTAATTAAGCACTGGAACAACTTTAAAAGCGTTCTGCATCACTGCAAATGTTTAAATAAAGATATTGGCTGTTTTTCTAAGGACATCGTCTAGTTCAAACAAACTATTTCAGGGAAGTCCTGTAGCCTGTGTAATACAAGATATCAAAGTAGATTATCACAATGGTCTCTTCTGCTCTTCTGGCTTTATAGTCTATGAATATTTGAAATTGTTCCATGGCTTTCTTAAGATGGAAATGGAGTAAAGAGTTTCAAAAGTTTCTGGGTATGTATATTACAAGCCCACAGCTGAAGCGTGTCTTTGGGTAAATAACGCCATAAGCAAGGAGAATGAGCATAGCCCTGCAGGATATATTCGGACCTACAGAGAAGCAATGACTGGTAGCGGCCTCAGTCCTGCTTGTGATGCACAGTATGGATTTCTCAATGTTGTCTCTGATCTCTGTGGGTCTATATGTCGGAATGGATGAGATAAGATAGAAACTGGTTCAAATGGAATCCAGATCTTCTAGTTTTGAGCCTTTGATTTTTAGGAGATTCCTTTGCATTTGAGCCTTTTCTAGGTCCTAGGAAGCTCTGGATCTAGCACTTCAATGGAGAATGACAAAGCATCCATTTCTAGTTCTCGCTGCAGCTGTCTAGTTCTCACATGAACTTCTTGAAGTGAAGGTACTAACCAAGGCAACACCTCGACACCCTGGCCTTTCCTGGCCAATGTCCCACCTCCAGCCATGGCCACCCCGATGCTTCAGAGGAAGGAGATTAAAAAAACAAACAGAAAGCATTGGGATGGAAAAATCTCCTCCTGACCCCTGCAGGTGACTGGCTGAAACCCTGAATCCATGAGCTTTTAGGTACATAAGACATAAACTAAAAGTGAGCCCAGGGCTACCAAGCCCTGTTCCTTGCCATTACAAGCAACCCCTTCATACAATTCCACTCAAACTTGTCCCGCTTTCTCTTAAAACTAATTAAATGGTCACCATAGCTCCTATTGCGAGGCTGTTCCAGAGCCTCACCCCTCTGATGGTTAGAACCCTTCTAATTTCCAGCCTGAATTTGTTCATGGATAGTTTGATATTGTACTTCATCTTAAATAGCTGTTCACCCTCCCCGGACATGTGTGGTCTGCCCTTGGAGTTGGAGAACCCATCTGCTGGAAGGGTGAGTCTGAGGCTATGGCTGCACTGTGAAAATAAAATGTGCGTTGGTCACTTGAGTTAGACCAGCAGCAAAGACATGGCAGCTCAGTTTTTGGGTTAGCCGCTCAAGGGAAAACCTAGAGGGGGGAGCCTGGGGTTGAAGTCAAGCTGCTAACCAGAGCTAAAAGAAGAGTCGCTGGGTCTTCACGGCTTCTTTAACCCAAGTTAGCAATTTTTGCAGCGTAGTCAGACCCTGAGTCTTTAATCTGTGACTTGGGCTTGAGGACAACAGCTTCCTCACACATCCACAACCCTAGCAGGGTGTGCTGGCATTTCCCCTCTAGTTCTTTCCCCAAAGTTGGGAAACTCACTGAAACTCCCTATGTGGTGGTACTGGCTCAGCGTGATGTTGGGTAGAAGTGTGAAGGCTGTCATGATTGAAGCTCCGTGTTATTGGTCCTGTCCCAGCAGAGGGTTAGGTGGGGCTGTGTTGTTGTGTGTCAGAGTTCAGATGAGAGTTAAAATTAACACCCTGGCCACTGAAGATCTCATGACACCCTTCATATGCATGGAAGATTTCTGAATTGGATTTATATGGAATACCAGTGTTAATTACATTCTGCCTACTTAAATCTCCCCTGTGCGCTTTCTTCACTTTTTTTCCATAGCTATTGTGTTGCTGTGATGCTGTTAAACAATCACCTCAGTTTACCGTAGAAACAGTAAACATTTCAGTGGAGAGTAAAATAATCCCTCGGCATGTAATTTTAAACCCATTTAACATTTTTTTGTCCTTCTGAAGCTAAAAGTCCATCGTTGGTTCTACACAGGTGCAACTGGGTATTGCAGCACTATGGTATTGTGAGATGAAGGTAATGATATTTATCTTTAAACCGTATTTCCTCACAGCCCCTCAGTAGGTATCCCCATTTCATAGAGGACAACGCTGAGACAAAAGAGGTTAATGGTCTTGTCTAAGGGCACATAAGAGGCAGGTTTCAGAACTGAGATCAGAGCTCTGGAGTTCCTGGGTGTAGCTCTGATGTTCAAGCAACAACTTTCTCAACGCCATGATTAACCAGTCCTCCGAGCCGGAGCCACATCTAGAAGCTGGGTGCTGCTCTCTGTGTGGAGGCTGCTAGCAGTGCACAGCACCCTCCCTGCGGAGCACAGAGTACAATTAAACGGAAGCAGTGATGGGCTTTGGAAATTGATCTGCTTTCCCTGCAGTTGTCTACATAGAAAAGCTTGTGCAGGTCCTAATTGGTGCAGAGTAGTAAAGTCACCCCTGCTCCAAATTGAGCCAGTTCTGCTGGGAATTGTGTGTGTGTCACCCTCCTACTCATCTGTGTTCTCCTCAGGGACTGGGCCAGCTGGCTGTCAGTGTGGGTTGCTAGGAAACCAACATGCTTTGGTCTCAGTTTCCTTAGGACAAGACCCCAGCCAACACTTCAGGGCCTGAAACCAGCATGGATCAAAAGGAAAATACAAAAGAACAAGTGGAATGCTGTGACCCCAAACCCTCCCCCCAGTCACCCAGCTCAAATTCTTTCCATGGGCTTGTGATTCTTAGAAATGAATCTCAAACAGTAGGAAAGGGGCAGGCAGGCAGATGGACCTGTGCCTGCCTGTTTCACTTCAGGAGCAATTTCCTGTTTGCATAGGATTGGGAAGGTAGAGTCTGTAGATCCCACACAGCAAGACTTCCTTTCGCTTTTAAATTCTGAAGGCTTCACCTGTCACTCCCTCTTATTTCTGTGACTGCAGAGTGCAAGGTTTTGATTCTCTGCCCTGGGGTAGGGTGTGTCGTCTTTTGAGTATCAGGACTCCTGGTGAGGGGATAAATAGCAGGTAATGTATGATCTCAGTAAACCCTGATTGACCTTTCCCACTGATAGATTTGGAAAAGTCTGCTCCTGGGACACAAGGGCAGTGCTAGCCCTGAACTCTCCTCAAATTTCTCAGGTCTAGTCAGGAAAAGTTTGGCAGCATAACTGTCAGTTAGGAGTGTGAAAAATCATCATCCCAGGGGCTGTCAAAATTGCTAGTGTAAACGTAGCTGTCCTGGCAAAACCCCCGACAGTCGAGCCTGGGACGTACAGCCTATTTCAAAGCACAGGCAGCTGTGAGAACTTAGCGCTTCTCCCAGTCAGAGCAGCGTGGCCCAGTCCCAGGTCGATGCTGTAAGCAGATAGAGCACCCTCTGGAGTCTGCCTGAGCAGAGAAGTTAGCTGCCAAATGCTAACATGTCTTTACTGAGCATGTGTAAACAGTTTTTTTTTTTTTTTTTTTTTTTTAAAGGCTCATAACTTGGCCAAATTGATGTGTTTTCATAGGAGCTGCACAAGGCATGTCCCTGACACCAGTGCATCCTCTGTCAGATTTCAAGTATCTCCTCCAAAGTATTGAGGTGCTAGAGCTTCTAAAAATTATCATTTTGTATAGGAGGGCCATTTTGAAGAGGAAGGTTGTACAGTATTTCTTAAAGGCAGTCATCCCCTGGACTCACCTAATCTTTCTTGGAAGATTTTGTTCCATAGCAGGATGCTCTCAACCAATAGGTAAAATAATCCTATTCTCTGTCTGAGACTGGAAGTTATTTGGAGCAGGGACTGCCTAGTCTTGTGTCTTTGTTGGCACCTCACTCTATGACGTATCCTTTATTATCCAAACTGTTCACATTCCATTCAAGTGATTTTATTAAATATTAACAAACTTTCGTATCTATGCATGATATTAACACAGTTTGACATTGTGTTTAGCTCATAGCTATTATCAAATCGCTTCCTAACTCTGTCCACTAACAGAGTTTCCTGATGGGCTACTCATATCAAATTAACTAGGTGGGGAGGTTTGTGATGGTCCTTGGTTCCTGGGAGAGTTCTTTCTACAGTCTTGGGCCAGCCCCCAAGACAGCTCGGTCTCTTGCAAAGATGAACTTTGCCCTTATGGTAGAAAGTTCCATTGTGTCAGAGGAGTCAAGATGTCAACTATGATCTTCATCCTGGAGCTTTAGGCTCTTTTAGATACCCTGGGCCCAGGCCATTGAGTGCCTTGAAGATTAGGACCAAGACCGGGGTAGTCCATTATTTTTTTTTTGGTCATGGTCCAAATTTCTTAGTCAAGGTCCAGACTCCAGAGAGAATAATAATAATAATTAATGATAACGAGTAAGTGATTTTTGGGGTTCGTTCAAAAGCATTTGGTGGTCTGGATTTGGCCCACAGTCCACCTATTGACTACCTCTGACCTAGATCTTTAACTTTATTTGATATTCTGTGGAAAGCTAGCACAGGGAGTGAAGGACTGGTCTGATGTTTGTGGTAGCCTGTGTTGCTGAGAAGTAGTGCTTTGTGCCAGCTGGAGTTTCCTAAGGCATGAAGGCTTCATTGCGAGGCATATTTCATTGCTGTAGCCCAGCCACGAGGTGACATAGGTGTGTGTAACTGAGGCTGGGTAATCCATCTCCAGGATGGAGCAGAGTCTCCTAACCAGCTGGACATGGCATAAAGTTACTCTCAGATGCTTGACATCGGTGAGGACTGATGACTGAGGGCCAACTTAGGTCTGTATATTTTCATTGCCGCCCTTGTTAACGTTGGTGTAGGACGGCTCAGAACCTGATATTGTTCATCTCTGGGGTACTGGTATTCTGGTACTGGTACTCTCACTTACGGCGAGAGTAAGACCATAATTCTCTGGGGGCACTGTTGCTACTATAGGATTATTTCTTGGGATTCACTAAGGTACGTTGCTGTTTTTCAACCTTTTTTCATTGGTGAACCCCCCCCCCCAAATTTTTAACTGGAGGTGCAGATACCTTTGGAAATCTTAGACATAGTCTGTGGCCCCCCTGGGGTCCTCAGCTCACAAGCTGAGAACCACTGGTGTAGGAAGTTAGTTATAAATAAACTATGTGAAAACAGGATATTCATCAGTCTTTGTCATTGTCACAGTTCAGGGCAGCTGCACCTGTATTCTCCCTCTGAAGTCCAGCAAGGGCCCCTCTCCTAGGCTTCTCTCTCTCCAGCCATCATCTCTCTTGGACAGCGACACACATCTCTCCCTCCAGGTTGCACAGTTCCCTGTCTATGCTGTGAATTCCCCAGCAAGTCAGATCACTCATATCATGCTAAAAAGCTTACCAAAGATCACCTTCCCCCATCTCCACAAGGGCTCTGGTCAGTGTCAGTCCTTCCAGCCATTCCCTAGGGATTGGGCCCACGCCTTGGACAGAAGTCCTGTCTGTTTGCTGGATCAGAAAAAAGGCCCTGAGTCTGTTTAAATTCAGGCCTTTTATCCAACAGTCCTTTGTCTGTCGGCCTCTGGCAAATGCAGTTTGAACTAGCTCATGCAGGCATCCCCAGGGGTGGTAGTTCTCTGGAGGTGTTACCACCTGAGTGAATTTGCCTAATCACCCCCCAGTGTTCTTCGTTTCATACAATCCCTAGCCCAAATGATACATAAACTTAGTACAGGAAATCTCCCAAAGCTATTGCAGGAGATTGCCGTATTTGTCACAATCACAACACTTATAGCTCTCATTTGATTTGAGGTAGTTGAAACAAATAGTGAGCAAAGGAAGTTTAATCTATGTCCAAAGTATTTCCTTGAATAAAATGAGCACAGCCTAGCTGGGTCTGGCTGGCTCCAGTTTCCTGTGTAATTTTTGAAGCATTATTATACTGGCCCCTTGTTGTCCGCAGCCTGCAAAAATCTCCTGCAACTGCTCAGCTAGTAACATGATCACAAAGCAGTGTCTCATCACACCGAATAGTTGAGTTTCTAACTCATTTCTTTCATACGAGTGCATAAAACCGACTGCAGTGCTTTCAACCAGAGCCTTCAGGAAGCTTTCTGCTCGTGAATGCATTGGGCACCAGCTCCTCAGTATGAGAAACAAGTTGGGTTTTTCTTTCTGCTCTGCTTTATCCTCTTCCCCCAATCAAGCAACAAACAAAAATGACCTTGTAGAGACAGGTTTCAGAGTAGCAGCCGTGTTAGTCTGTATTCGCAAAAAGAAAAGGAGTACTTGTGGAGTACGTCGTCGGATGCATCTGATGAAGTGAGCTGTAGCTCATGAAAGCTTATGCTCAAATAAATTTTGTAGTCTCTAAGGTGCCACAAGTACTTCTTTTCTTCTTGTAGAGACACTTTGTGGTCAGTGAATCCACTTCAGGTTCCAGCCATGCTTCCTTTCGGTCACTGCCTAGATTGTTCTCATGATGCTGGGATCCCTATTATTTCTGAATGCGGCATATGGTTTCAAGAGCTCCATGCTATCTGTTTGTTTTCCTCTGATTCTGTCTTTTTTTCACCTGAGTTACCCTGGATAGGAACCCAGCCTGTTACACTTCTCTTGTCTGGCCTGCTTGCTTTGGTGCTGCAGCTGGACTTGTCCATGTGCTGCTTTCCCTTTACCCACCCCTCTTGGCCTGGAGCTGGAAGAGCAGCTCCTTCTCATAGTTGGGGCAGTGTAGACTTGTGTGCCAGTCTTGTTACCTTTACATGTACAGCACAACTGTTAAGAGCATCTCCAGCAGAGCATTCCTTCTCACAGGGGGACGCTAAGTCAAGAGGGCCTGTCTGCTCACTGGTGGGTGTTTGGTTGATTTCCAGTTCTAATTCCATGTCACCTGAGGGCGTTCAGAGATTGGGAAACAAGAATAATTAATGACCTGGAAAAAGTCTCATATGAAGAGATTGAAAAGACGTAAACTCTGAATCCAGCATACAATTTCAGGAGCCCCTCTGTTTCTTTTCCTCTGATTTGGTCTTTTTTTTTCTCCACCTGACCATTTTCTCCATTGACTGTGTAGAGAAGATGACTAAGAAGGGGTATGATAAAAACGTACAAATATAAATGGTATTGAAATGGGGCATTTCCCTTCCCGCTCTCAAAATACAGGGACAAAGGTGACGCTCAATTCAATTGAGAGGTCGCAAATTTAAAATTGATGCAGAAATACTTCTTTACAACACATACTAAGACTGTGCAACTCACTGCCACAAAATAAACTCTTGCTCTCGGTGATAACAAGATTCAAAAAGGATCAGACATTTTTATGAATAGCTAGAGCCAGACTTGTCCTAATGAATGTTTTAGGAAAATTGTGGAAGAGAGAGAAACCCTTGATCTTCAGGGCATAAGCCAACTTCGAACTACTAGAAGTTAGGCAGAAACTTTCCTTGGGAGCAGATTATTCTGTAAGTGTCAACAGCATGGTTTCTTGCACCTTCTTCTGAAGCAACTGATGATGGCCACTTTCGGATGCAGGATACTGGATTAGATGGCCCTGTGGTCTGATGCATTCTGACAGTTCAAACATTCTGCTTTGGAAGAATGCCACTGCTATGCCCATTATCTCCATTGCGTGTCATTTCCAAATGTTTGCTTCAGGTTTTTGGTGGGGGGTGATATTGTAAACTGAGAGGCCCTCAGAGAGTTAGGTCTCATGGACACAGCTCACATCCTCCAGCACAAAAATTAATCTCTTGAAGTATTCTAGGTGTGTTTCTAATGACTGCATTAAGTGTCACACTCTGCAGACTAGCGAGGGAAGTGTGTTCACTTGTCCCCTCCACTGGAACTGTCTTGTCCACCCCTTGTTCCTCTTGTGCTCTTCCAAAACAAGCTTTATTTATACCTTTCTGCCTACAAGGGTTAATCCAACCCAAAAGCAGGTAGGACAGTACTATTACAAAAACTCCATAGCAGTCTCTTAAAGATCCTCTGAACAAAAGATACATGCTTCTCAGAGGTCAAAGGAAGCTACGGAGGGTTTGCATTGCCGGGGGAAAGACACATACACATTTCAGTGGTAACATGGAAAATAAATAAATAAACCAGCTCTCCTCTTCCTCCTCCCTCCCCTCACTACTGTTGCAACCACTTAGAGCTGGCCTGCTGGATTAACTCAGTAGCATCAAACTCCATTTTATTAATCTGTATTTGAACATCTGTAGTACCTTTCAGCTGAGGATCACAAAGCACTTTAGAAGCGTTAACTAAGCCTCATAACGCTGTAAGGTGGCAAAGGTAAGGGATCTTTAGTATTTGCTTTTCCTGCCACTGAAATGCAGTAGTGTCTAGGGTAGGACTAAGCAACTTTTTAATAGACTTTGACAATTGGGGAGCGGAAGATGAATAGAATGTAACCATCTGAGGTGGGATTTGGCCAGGGAGCAGGAATAATATACACTTCTATTCAGTTACTCTGGGATTTTACCATAGTAGTAACCATATAGTAACTCTGATTAAAAAATCAAAATTAGCAGACAAGGAAAACACAAATCTGATCTTTGGATTTTATTAAAACATTTGATATCTCAAAATCATGACCTGAAACATTCAAATTGGCTTGGGTAGGAACAGTGTTATGGGGGCTAAAAATAAACCAAACAGCAGTGACATGAGTTTGAATGACCTCTCGGGTACAAAGCTGGGTGGTAAGGCCAGTGTTCATTAACATCTTTCTTAATGATCCAAAAGAAGTAAACAGCATCCAGATGTAGTTCATTGATGATACCAACTTGTTAAGGACAGAGCAATAATTCTGAGGAACCTAGAGATCCTGGGAACGTAATCAGGAAATTATCAAATGAGATTCAACATAGAAAAATGCGGCTAATACATCTTGGGGAAGAGACTCTGTAATGAGGGTACTCCGAGCAAGGGAGAGATTGGGAAGCAGTGTTGCAGAAAGAGAACTAAGGGTGACAGTGGGCTGTGAATCAGAGATGAGTTTGCAATGTGATATGGCAATAACAAAGCCATTGCAGTAGTGCAGTTGTTCTCAAATTTCATTGCACTGTCATCCCCCTTCTGACAAGAAAAATTACTGCATGACCCCAGGAGGGGGGACTGGAGCCTGAGCCCACCCAGAGCCCTGCCATCCTGGGGGGCAAAAGCTGAAGCTTGAGGGCTTCTGCCCTGGGCAGAGGCATGTAAGCTTGGCCCACCTGCCCAGGGCTGAAGCCCTCAGGCTTCAGCCTGGGCCCCATCAAATCTAACAGCAGCTCTGGTGACCACATTATAATGGGATCATGACCCACTTCGAGGTCCCGACCCACAGTTTGAGAACCCCTGAAATAATGGGCTTCATGTCCAGAGGCTTTGTATTGGGTAGCCAAACCTGGCCCTGTATGTGGACAGGATATAAGTCAGCATCTCACCTCCTGCTTCTTCCATTAATTTTTCCAGCAGATGTAACCATGTCAGAGCACGTCTTTTATCTGCCCGCTATTCACACCATTGCACCAATTAACCTTTCAGAGTCAGAATGCATACCTCCATTTCCCTTCTCTGGAGTTTATAAGATGGGCTCACCTGCAAGTTCAAGGCATCTGTGAACTTGAAGTATAACAGTCTTAGTTTTCACATTCTTTCTAAAAACAAAGGAAGTTTCCTGACCCAAAATGTTATGATATTAGTGGTTATATTATTTAAATAAACATTATTAGAATGTTAATTGTTTTTTAAAAAATAGTTGAAAGCCTGGAAATTGAGAGTGAAGATTTCAGATTGCTGAGCCTGTATCCACCTAACATGGCCTGTCTGGCTAATTTTGTGAACTGCACCTTTGAACGTGAAATCTCATGGCATGTGTGTCTGGAGGGCAGGACTGGGAATCAATTCAAGATGGCGGTAGGGTTGCCAACTTTTTGTAATATTTAAAAACCAGACAGTCTAGCAGGAGTGCTGGAACCTCCCCTGCCCCTTGAGGTCCCACTCCCGCCCTGCCCCTTCCCCCTGAGGCACTTCCCCCCCCATTACCTCTTCTTCTCCCCCCGCCTCCATCGTTCACTGCTTTTCCCTTCTTCCCCCCTCCATGCAGGGTCTGGTGGGACTCACCTGCAGAGCCGGGGCTGGGAGCTGCAGCCACCCAATTCAGGTAAGAGGTGGCCTGGCTGAGTAGGGGCCGGCATGGGTGGTGATTTGATGCCTCCCCACCTGCCCTGCCCGCAGCAACCAGACTTTGGGTGTCCGGTCAGTAGATCTGACCGGACACAGTCAGGTGCCCTTTTTGACTGGACTTTCCAGTCAACAGCTGGACACCTGGCTACCCTAGCTGGCTGTCAGAGGGAATAATACATCCTCTAAACAGAAAGTAGGTTTTGCTCTTCCTGTATGAAAAGCTAACAAACAACCCTGCTTTCCTCTGTCTGAAACCGCCTGTTTTTCCAACCCCAGACTTCATATACCTCTTCCTCCCTCATATCAGCCACCAACACTCCTCCAGTTCACCTGATAGTTGTAGCTAAAGAACCAACATGTGCCTGTTCATACTGTATAGAACAGTATAAGGAAGTAGGATCTTTGGGCCAGGGCCTGTCTCTGGCCATCACCTCCTTCCCAACCCCAGGCTGGCTTCTTCCTGCTCCTCTCCAGCCCCAGCGAGATGAAGCTTTTTGGATGCTGGTCTCTGGTTCCTCCTAAGATGGTTGAGAGAAGAAATACATGGAGGAAGGACAAGTATAAACCGCTAGGGTTGGTACTGTGGAGTTGCACAAATATGGAGTTTGCAGAGCTTCGTCTTGGTGCTGTACATCCTAAAACATAGGCTTTGCTGTTGCGCTTGCCAAGGAGCAGCTTTTAAAAATAATGTTCAACATTTTCGTCCGTCGACAGTGACGGTTCCTCACGGAGGGCTAGCCCCTGGAAAGCATGACGTTTGTAAAGCTGTATCTGTTAGTGGCGAGCAAAACCTCCCTAATTTAGTTTCGTCTCAAACTTTCAAAAAAATTCACCTTTTGGCTGAGACTAAACAATTGCAAACATCACAGTATTTGATAGTGAAAGCTCCTGTAAGTACTGGAGATGTCAGTGCAGGAAAGCTTTCTTGTGAGGCTTTTGGTCATGTCTATTATTTGCATAGTGAAACTCTGTCGACTGCTTTGAAAATTTACCTGCTGATGTCGTTTATGTAAAACATGCATCACCTGTGCCAATTTTCCAACAGTATTTTAATCTCTGGGGTCTGGTGATCCAAGCTTCCCTCTTAAGCTTTGATTTGTACACAGCCTCTTGTTGGTTCTTGCTGCAGTTTACACTTATGATCAACATTTGTCCTCGTAATGTAAATTGGTCGGGATTAAGGTTGCCTGCAAGCAGCATGGCTGTCTCACCTGTCCTGCTAAACAGCAAAGAAGACTTGATGGACAAAGGTAAATAGGTCATCAGAGACTGCTGCAGTAGCAGCAGGGTCGGGGAGGGTGGATCGTGAGGTAGCAGGAGAGGTCTGTTGGCTCCAGTGAGAGCAGGGAGGTGTAGTGCCAACTCGTGTGACTCTATCATGAGTCTTGTGATATTTGGTGTTCTTTGAAGCTCCAACTCCTGGAATCAGGTAATTACACTAGAATCTCAGCTTTCATTTAAAAAATAAGCAAATTCCTAGCCCTCCTGGTTGCAGAGAGAAGCTTGAAAATCCAATCAGAGTGCCCCGTAAAGGCTCAGAAACCAGAAGGCAAACGAAAAGACGACAAACCACATGTATCCCTTTTCCGAAAGTTAAATGAATTTTAAGCCAATAATGATTTTTGGGGTTTGACTTGGATATTTTTGAAGGTTTGGGGTTGGTGATACTGAACAAAGTGGAGCAGCTGCTGAGCACGGAGGGCACTTGATAGTATAAATATTGAAAGACCTGGGTGTGAAACAGGGCACTGAGTGCTCAAGTCATTCCACTCCCATTCCTGGTTATTTCTGCAGTGGTAGTTCACACACACGTGCGGATAAGGGATGACGGTTAACGAGGGAGAGGCTTGAGAGGAGGACGACTGCCATGGTGGAATGTCCTGAAACGTGCTTAATATCCTGTGCACATTTTGTGAATTTGTCTTTAGATTTTTAAAAGTGAAAGATGTTGACCAAAAGAAGTAAGTCTTGAGGTTTGAGAGCAACACTTGCCAGAACAGTTTTGATCCACGTATGTGGGACACTAGGAGACGTACCATTGACTGTGACTGTTTGCTCATTATTGAGCTTGCTAATGACAGTAGCATGGCACTGTGTTCATCTGCCCCGGTATTGGAGCATGTGCTTGTGAGAAACATTCTGTGGAGGATGTTCAGACGCAAGGCGATGGGAAAGCTCTTAGAAATTGTGTTCTTAGGAGGGAATTGCTCCGGTATGGCTGCCAGTCTCGTAATGGAATAGTAATGGGAAAGCGGAAGACCATGACTGCAAGCAGGATGCCAAGTGAGCTGAGCCCCTTCACTACAACTGTCTTTTTGTCATGTGTTTATAAGGTCCCTAGCCCAGGGGGTCCTGGTCTGTGAGTAGGGACCCAAGGTGCTACCACAAGACAAACAATAATTTGCCAGATGGAAACTGGCACCTTCAGTCACCTGGTTTTACTCCATTCATGTCTCCTCCTGTTGTTTGTTTGACTCTTGGCCCCAGGACAGCAGTGTTTTCTTCCTCTTGATCCATGACTTTCAGAGGAGGAAGTGGCTGGTGGGTAAAGTTGAGCAAAGAGGCTTTCCAGGGACTTGCTAAAGCAAGTGGGAGGGATCCTGGTGATACTTTTACGCATGTAATGAGCATGCAGAGTCTTTCACCTACCTGACTCTGTGATGAATGATTAATTCATGTTCTCAGGCCAACTGTGCAATTAAGCCAAAAAGAGGAAAAAGTCCAAGTTAAATCTAATTTGGCCCCATCTTGTTTTCTGTTAATCTATGCTGTTGTGTGTCCGTCTGTCCCTGGAGAGTGTGGGGGGGCTTGCTGCTCACTGGAGCCTGCATAAACAATATCCTTGTTAAGAGCTGATCGGTTTAGGAAGGCCATGTGAAGAAGCCAGCCTGCCAAAGGCAGTGAAAACTGGTGCTGTTGCCTCCCTCTGGGCTTTAGCCCCTCCTCATTAAGCTGTTCCGGGCTATTGATTGGGAGCTTGTGTTTGGAAGAGTCTTACTTACTCCATGCATTATCTTGACAGATTGATCAGACCTGATTGAGAACCTCTTAAAGAAACGAACAGCTGTAATGGGAAAGTTGGACTCTGTCATCTGTTAGGATGATTCTGGGAGTGAGAAGAACAAGGCTGACATCTTGGAGCAATTGTATTTACAATTAACATGGCTGAAAACGATTGCCTCTATTGATCCCCCCTTCCTGCAATTACAGCCCCATTGTTTACATTCCAGCACTTCGGTTATAAAAAGGAAATTCAATAATTATTGCATTATTTAAAGTTAAAGTGCCACAGAGTTTGCTGGCTACGCTTGCTGGTTGATTTAACGTTCAGTAAAATCCATGTTGAGCTCTCCATCTTTAGGCTGAACAATATTGGCTTTTAATGAGACTTAAAGGGGTGGGGGAGCAAAACCCAGTCTGCTGGGTGTTCGTCTGGGTTGTTTATGGGGGAAACTCAAAAGCACTTCAGAGCAGCCAAAGGTATTGTCTGTCCTTCTCTCTTCACCACGAGGAACAGCCTCATGGCCACCAGAGAGAGCATGTCTGGGCCAGCCACCTTTCATCTTACTCTAAACCCCAATGGGGACATCTCCCCCCCCCCTTGCTTCCCTCTACTGGCATATGTGGGGCACACAGGGGAGACTGAAGGTTCAAGGGGGTTATTGGTAGGCCAGTAATGAGGTAGAATGAAAAGCTTTTCTCCAAAGTATGAAAAGACTGTGATGGGTCTTATCCTTTCTGGGTAAGATGGCTTGCTTTTTCCAACAGGCTGATCCAGGACTCGATTAATAAATAACTAAAGGAGGATAAAGTAATTAATGCACATAAACATGGGTTTATGGAAAATAGATCCTGTCAGACTAACTTGATCTCTCTTCTAGATTGCACATTTGGTTGATAAGAGTAATAGCATTGACATAATGTGCTTAGACTTCTTAAGGTATTGGACTTGGATTCCCACAGGGATCTGTTCTTGGCCCTACGCTATTTAATATTTTTATCAATGACCTGGCAGAAAACATAAAATCATCACTGATAAAGTTTGCAGATGGCACAAATTGGGGGAGTGGTAAATAATGAAGAGGACAGATCACTGATTCAGAGCAATTTCGATTGCTTGGTAAACCAGGCACAAACAGTGGCTAAATGTAAATATATACATCTAGAAACAAAGAATGTAGGCCATACTAACGAGCAGAGGGACTCTATTCTGTGAAACAGTGACTGAAAAAGATTTGGGGGTCGTGGTGGGTAATCAGTTGAACGTGAGCTCCCAGCATGACTCTGTGGCCAAAAGAGCTAATGTGATCCTGGGTGCAGAAACAGGAATCTCAAGTAGGAGAGGTACTGGTATGACCTCTGCTGGAATCCTGTGTCCAGTTCTGGCCCCCACAATTCAAGAAGGATGTTGGTTAAATTGGAGAGGGCTCTGAGAAGAGCCATGAAAATGATCAGAGGATTAGAAAACCTGCCTTATAGCAATCGACTCAGAGCTCTGTCTATTTATCTTAACAAAGATGACTTGATTAGAGTCTAAAAGTATCTACGTGGGGAACAATATTTAATAATGGGCGTTTCAGTCTAGCAGAGCAACAGATAACATGATCCAAGGGCTGGAATTGGAAGCTAGACAAATTCAGACTGGAAACAAGATGTAAATTTCTAACAGTGAGAGTAATTAACCATTGGAACAATTTTCGGCGTGTCATGGTGGATTCTCCATCACTGGCAATTTTAAAATCATGATCAGATGGTTTTCTAAAAGATTTGCTGTCGGCGTCATTTTGGGGGAGTTCTCTGGCCTGCGTTTTACAGGACATCAGACGAGGTGATCTTAGTGGTCCTTTCTGGCCTTGGAATCTATGCAGCATTATCTTCAAGGAGACAGGTTAGACGATGGCAGCTTCGAAGACCCCGCCCAGAGACACAGGGCTCTTCTCAGTGATGCTGTTGTCAGGTGTTTGACACGTGCATGAAGGTGTACTATAATTCCTGCCACGTTCAGTTATTGCCAAGCAGGATTTAAGAATGAGAGGATCCTCTTTAGGGGGAAAAGAAAGCGAAGACCTGCAGAGAGAACCTTGGCAAGAGCATGTTTGCCCCCCTGTGATATTTGATGTTTTTCTTAAGGTCCCAGCTATGGGGGCTGTGATCACATCAAAATCTCAGCTTTATTTTTTGGAGAGTGGGGAGGGAGAGAATGTTTCTAGCCATTAGAGTTGTGTAGAAAAATGTAGACAACATGAACCTTAAAGGCTCAAAAGGCAAATAAAGACCTAAATTTGTTTTTAAAAACCTCATGGTTTGTTCAGTGATTGGGATTGGCAGTACTGGGAAATCTTAACTTTGGGGAGAAAATTTTAGGGTGAAGACTATGATGTCTGGTTACAAAAATGACCAAAGAACCCAAACTGCAGACAGGTGTGGGACAGAAAGTCTGGACTTTATACAGTGTGTGCAAACTGTTTAGAGCAAGGTGGGAATTCCTGCTTGGAAGCATGTATAAAGGCAAGGAAATAGAGGGCTTTCAAGGTGACGGTGTGGAGATCACTTCTTTGTGAGCAATACACAGTTGAAGGACATGGGAGAAATTTAGAGACAGTGAAAGTTCTTCTGTTGAACCTGCTGCAGTGAAAATAAATTATTTCTTGTTCCTGCAGACATCTGGACAGGCAAGCCCAGCAAGGGGTTGGTGGTGAGCAGGCCACCCCCTTTCAGCAGTCAGGCAGCATGTGTTCTCATTGTAGTTAGTTTCCCCGGCTTCTCAGATGGCTCCAGGAAATTCCAGCAGGGGTGCAGGTGTGAAAGGAGAGTAAGATGAATTGAGCCAGCTCTGATTTTTATGGAGTACTTGGAACAGGCCAGCATCAGACAGCTGCTTCCACATGACTTTCATTAAGGATCCAAATTCTTGTGTACAAGTATTGATGATTTATCTAGTGCAGCTTATGGCTCTGAGCTGTGGGGAGGGGGGAAATTTTGAGGCATCTAAGATCTTCTGAGGGCCCTGATCCCTTCCCCTAGTCACAATATTCCGCATACATGGGTCCTAGCCTCAGGTTCTAGGGATCAATATTTTGGCGTCTTATCTAGATTAATAGATTATAAAGCCAGAAGGAACCACTGTGATCATGTAGGCTGACCACCTGTATAACACAGACCAGAGAACTCCCCTGAATTAATTCCTCTTTGAACTCACGCAGATCTCTTAGAAAAATATCCAGTCTTGATTTTAAAATTGCCAGTGATGGAGAATCCACCATGACCCTTGATAAATTGTTGCACTGGTTAATTAATCTTGCTGTTAAAAACGTGCAGTTTATTTCTAGTTTGAATTTGTCTAGCTTTGACTTCCAGCCATTGGGTTGTGTTCTGCCTCTTTCTGTGAGGCTGAAGAGCCCTCTATTATCAATTTGTGTTCCCAGTGTAGGGTATATATAAACTGTGATCAAGTCACCACTTAACCTTCTCCTTTTTAAGGTGAAACGGTTGAGCTCCTTGAGTCAGTCATTGGAAGGCAGGTTTTCCAATCCTTAATTGTTCCTTTTGCTATTCTCTGAACCCTCTCCAACTTACTAACATCCTCTAGCTTCGCTGGAGTTCCTCATCGCATACAGAGTTACAGCCTGGTGGTAAAAATGGAATCCTTATGGGCATGTGAAGTGCTTTCCACATACCCAGTGTCAGGAATTTGTATCTATTGTATCCAGTGGGCCCCAAATTGTGGGGGCATACTCCCCTAGGGGGCCACAGAGGAATATTCGGGGGAGCATGTGGCGGGGCCAGGGCGAGCTCCCACTGGGGGCGGGGAGGGTATGCCACGCTTCCAGCCCTGCCCTCATTCGCTCTCTGCCCCCAGTCCAGCTCCTCCTCCATCCCCAGTTCCACCTTCAGCCCACGCTCCACTGCTGAGGAAGCCTTGGCTGTGCAGTAATGGAGGGGGGGCACGGACAGAGTCTCTTACTGGTAAGGGGGATGTGACTGGAAAAGATTGTGCACCACTGCAATGGGCAGACTGAATTCAGAGGGCCGCATTCTACTCTCCACTGTCCCTGTGTGACCCTGTATTATTACATTCAAATCCGGGGAGAGACTGTCCCTTTGTCATTACAGCAACAGTGCTGTCCTGTTTCCAAGGTTTGTTCCTGAACCCCCACTAGTCAGGAGTTGGAGGCAATGAGGCTGGCATGTGCTGTCCACCAAGACCTCGCTCACACAGGCTAATGGCAACAGCTGCCAGTGTGCCAGTACGTGTGTACACAAGGGCTTTTGAAGTCGTTTATATTCTTGGTTTTCTCTTTTTGTCCCTCTTGGGGAGAGGCAAGTGCTAAATGGGACGTATCTGTCTAGATGCAAGCGTCCCTGAGGCATGGCAGACGGAAGTGTTTTGTGCCTGTATTTGGCTCCTGCTCGCCTTCCTCTTGCAGCCCTGTTTGGTAATTCTTCTAACATCTCTCTTTAACTGACATTTACCAGTGCATCAATTACAGCAACTCCCGTGCTGGAAAGAAGGCTGCGTGAGAGGAGAGGTGCAAGCCTTTGCTCTTTACCATTACTCCTTTCTTTCACAAGACCTCTTAGAGGAAAACGTGTCTCTAATAGTTCTAAAAGAGAGAATAAAGCCCTCTCTGTGGGCACTGATCTTCAGCACGCCAGGGAAAGTACTGGATAATGTTGTTCAGTCAGCTATCATTCTTGATATGAAATGAGTCCCATCGATTTGTAATACTAATGTACTGCCATGAACCCTCAGCCAGTTTAAGTAGTATAGAGTGACTGAAGAAAAATCAACCCTGGGGGGATGCGGGGGAGAGGGAGCACTCTAGTTATTTATGTTGAGCCTTTGGGGGAGTATCACAACATATCACCCTGACAGGGTGGAGCAGGCATGTTTAAAATGATCCCTTTGCAGCAGCAGGTTCCCCCAGTCCACCTGATCCCTCCGGGCTCAGGCAGAATGCCTACACCGTCACCTCGAAGAGACTGGAGGCAAGAAACAAGAACTGAAAGCAAGCAAACCAGCTCTCTTGGACTGAGGAGGCAACAGGTGGGAGTTCTCTCTCTGCAGGGTTCCCTCCATGGGATCTGAGCAACATTAGGGGAGAGAGGGAGGTTTTTCCAGTTTTGCTGCTGCCCAAGCCTCCAGCTATCCATCTTCCTTTTCTCTTTTTGTGGGACTCAGAAGGGAGAGTCCCAGGTCTGTGGCCCCTGGAAGGGCAACAAAAGAGGAGCCACACTACTATGTACCTCCTGGGCTCTGCAGGTGAGGAGCCCTGATCCTTGGTACTTGTAATGGGTTAGAGAAGTGAGGCTGCCTTTTTGTGGAGCTTAGGAGACTGGCGGCACCAGGACTCTTCTGTAGGGTGGTGGGTGGGAACTGGTTAGCAGATCTCGTGGCCAGCAGACTTACGGGGCACCATTGACCCTCTAAGGTTTGCAAAAAGAAAAGGAATACTTGTGGCACCTTAGAGACTAACCAATTAATTTGAGCATAAGCTTTCGTGAGCTACAGCTCACTTCATCGGATGCATACTGTGGAAAGTGTAGAAGATCTTTTTATATACACACAAAGCATGAAAAAATACCTCCTCCCGCCCCACTCTCCTGCTGGTAATATAAAATTTTTATATAATTGTGTGTATATAAAAAGATCTTCTACACTTTCCACTGTATGCATCCGATGAAGTGAGCTGTAGCTCACGAAAGCTTATGCTCAAATTAATTGGTTAGTCTCTAAGGTGCCACAAGTCTTCCTTTTGTTTTTGCGAATACAGACTAACACGGCTGTTACTCTGAAACCTCTAAGGTTTGTTAGGGTTGGGGCTCCAATCTTGTGGGGTCCCTGGGATCTGCTGTAGCAGCACTCCTCTCCAGCAGACTTTAGGATCTTCTAAAATAAAAACAGGGAGAAGTTCCCACAAGGTGAAGGGAAGGTTGCAGACATAGTCTGTTGTGTGTTTCTAAAAAATAATAAACATTACAAAGCAGGCAATTCAGAGTGAATGTTGCACTTCCACAACAGGCTAGAGTTACGCTTTACATTGCCACCAAACCTTTAACTCGGACACACTGAAGATGGCTCGTGGATTTGAGGCAGAAGAGAGCATTTCGTTCCACTGCACTGTCACTGGGAAGTGCGAGTCTAGTGTCTTAATGCTACAGTAGGAATTGGCTTCCTGCACAGTATTAGTAATAAACTTACTGTACATATTGAAAAGAACACTTTCAAATTAAAAGCAGACTTGCTAAGCTCAAGTTAGCAGTTCAAATGTGGAAGAGTTGTGTGTTAATTAACAAATTAAAGATAATTATGTGGTTAAGGTGTCCTACATTATTAACCCTATTTTTTAAAAAGTGTTTTATACATACGGGTCTGGATAGGGTTAGCTAGTTTCTGCTTAATGCATTTATTTGTATTGCAGTAGTGTCTAGAGGCCCCAGCTGAGATCAGGGCCACCTTCTCCTAGGCACTGTACACAGTAAGAGAGAGAGAGAGAGTCTCTGCCCTGAAGAGCTTGCAGCCTAAATACAAAAGAAAGAGGTGAAGAAAGAGGGAGGGGAAGGAAGGTAACATGCAAGCAGAGTGGACAATCTGACAGTTGCAAATGTCCTGTTAGCGCCACAGTTTTAAAAAAGAATGGTGGGCGGGGTTTGTTAGGAGGGGATGGGGGCACTGAAGGGATGGAGGTGAGAAGAACAGGGGAAGGGAAGGAAGGAGAAATGGAGCATAGTGTCATTCCTTCTCTCATCTGTTTAAAAATTACATTGTCCACAGTGAGAGGCTGTGAACGTTTATTATGCTGTTGCTTATCAGAACACAAGCCGACACAACCTTCCAGGACAGATGTTCATGAACAAGAATTGGAAAGTTAGTCGATCAATCCAAGGGTCAATTTCACAATCACTCTCTTAACTGATTTCTTTCACTTAGAGCAACTGAGCAGATTGATTTCTTTAAGATGAACTGTAAAAATAACATTAAGCAACACTTTCTTAATCAGTCTGAGAAACTACAAAGTTACAATGTAGGCTGTCTAGTTGTTTGAGTGTGAGTCTGCGATTTACTGTGGAAGTAGTCTTAACTCTATGTCCTGGGTTTCTAAATGTCTGGTGGTTGTTTCTTTTAAACTCTAACCGTATTGAAAGCTCACAGGCAGACACAATGGTTGATGCTAATATCTTTACAATAATGTAATATTTTGATCTAACAAAAAACATTTGACATATCACTTCCTTTGTCATTCTGACTTCCAGCCTCCAAATGAAACAGGGTAGGTTCCTCCACAGTCTAACTTTCTGATACAAACTTTGTATAAGGAAAACTGTCTTGCTTGCATCTATTTGCTGCTACTCTTTGCTGTCTTGCCTGAGCAGGATTTTGTTGTTGTTACAGAGGATGGAATCAGGGTGTATGTTTGATGTGGGAATAAAATGAAATAGAGAACCCAGTTTCTCAAAGGCAAATCTCTTGTTTTCTGATTAGCTTTTCTTCTTCATCTGCTAAAGAGCTAGTAATGTGTAGGGCTTCTTCTGTGGCCAGGTACTAGAGATGGTAATGTACAGGGGTATTTCCTCCGGGCTTCAGAAATGTTCTAGTGTTGAAATACAACCAGCTACGCACTGAGACACACTTTTGGCATTGTAATCCTTCCCCAACTGCCCTCTTCCACAGGGACAGCAGATGGCTTTGTATTGAGATACTGGATGTTTCCTCATTGAAGGACTGGGCAGAGTTGTTTTTGATTTTTGTGTGTAAGAGTAGGTGTTGTGAGCTGCATGTGTTGTTGTGGTTCATGTGTGTACAGTAACAGGCCTTATTCCCCTAGGAAGCATCACTTGTGACCCTTATGGTTTCTGTCAGAATGTACTTCTGTCTGTTTCTACTTTTAAAGTGGAGCTTTGACTAAATCTAATCAATATTTTGCATTCCATGCGTGAAGAACCAGATGTTAGAAGTTTCCTATTGTTGGAAGGCAGGGTGGGAGGGTGGGGGTGAACAGCTCCTTCAGATTTACTGAAATCGATGTTCTCTGAGCGAAGTTGGTTAGTTTTCTTTCGGAACAATATATCCTTTTGATTTTTTTTCAAGATGAATTATCGTCTAATGAAAGTTCTTGTTTAGTCTTTTGAATTTGTGCTTTGTGTAAGGGAAAATTCTCATCTGGGGAAAGCTTTACTACACGATGGACCATTAACAGTACTTATCTATCTATGTGCTTCAGCATTTTCAGTAACACCCCAGCTAAAAATTGCAGGTGTGTGACTTTCACCCACTTCACTCCTCTCGTGTAACCCTGCAGTAAAATCATAGCACTGTGTGTGTGACCGCTATTGCTTCCATGGCAGACTGATGCTGTAGGTCACACAGGATTTTGACTTCACTACAGGATGCAGTAGCAAGTGAAGGGGGCCTGAGAGGGGCAGGGTCTCTGACTACAACCCACATCCTTGGAACAGGCACACAGGGAGCACTGCAAATGAGCCACATTTATTAAGTTGTTTTAAAATATATTTCCCCAGGATGTAAGGCCCCCCCGCCCCGTCAATCAAAGACTGAAAATTGTGCTTCTGTCTCCCATGGAGACCACGTCCATAATACTTTTCTGGAACCTTGTATAGTGGTAGCAATGATCTTGCAACACTCCTGGTCAGGAAACACCTTATGAAAGGCTAGGAAGAAAATCCCCCAATGTCAGGTTATTCCGGAATTGCCCTTTTCGGGTTCCTTGCACTGTTTCGAAGCAGCTGGTACTTGTTGCAGTCGGAGACAGGAAACTGGGTTAGATGGACCAGGTTAGCAATTGCTACATCTGTCTCTGTTCATTCAGGGTCTTAGAATTTGAAATTTGTACCACCAGAACTTAAAAGGCTTCTTCGCTCAAGGGAGCAAATAGTTTTCTTGTAGCCCCAATGAGCAAGAAATCCGGGGCTGGTGGTAGGAGTGTGATGCAGAAATCTGAGCTGGACAGGACAAGGCACTGGGCTGGTTGAACTGGGCAGGACACTGTCAAATCACTGCTCCCGTGCGTCTTTTGTTTTTTATATCTGAAGCAATTGCTCTTTTTCTGGCTATATCATAGGCTAAGTTAATGCACACAGACAATAGAGATTAAGCAGAGGAAAGAGGAGTAAAACGCCCACGAGAGAGAGCGCTCTGGAAAGTTTCTTTGAGGGCAGCAGAGGGATTGGTGCCTTGGTGGATTCTTCAGATACTACAGTGAATTTAATTAAATACATTATGATCCCAAATGAGACTATTCTAATTAGCTGGATCAGGAATGCATTTATTCTCTTCATGCACCCCTTCTGGTCAAAAGCAGCAGCTCTAGCTCCTGTCTAGTTTTAAGCATGTCCTTGGCTTGGAAAGATAGTTTATCTCTTCGGCACCCTACTGCAGATCCCTATCATCCAGACATGAAGAGTTGCGTAATGTGTGTCTTTAGCAGGACATCTATACCTCAGCCATCGCTGGCAGGTACAACGAGGCAGCTGTCTGAAGTCTAGGATAACCTATCCTCATGTAGGTAACGCTTTTTGGTGACAGAATGCAAATGAATGCAGTCCAAGATTGGTTGACGTAAATTTTCCCCAAGTAGAACAAATGGGAAAGAAGGATTTCCTGGGCTGATATGGAAGGTGAGGAGCAGCTGGTTGTGGGGCTGTGTGCTAAGAATGGATACTTCCAGGCTTGCGGTGCAGGACAATACTGGAGAGGATTCGGGTTATTGCTGAATTGCAGGTTATTGCAGGTACAGGCGGTAATCCGAAATGGCTTGGCCTGGGAATTCTTCCTTGAGCTTTGACCTTGTGTCCCTGCTTCACCTTAGCAGGCAGGCAGGAACAAAATGCCATGGGAATGGGGAATGCTAGTGCAGAATATATGAGAACAGTACCAACTTAACCCAAAAATGAGAGAGCAACGTGGGGCAGCCCTCTGCACAGCTAAGAGGGCGAATTCTTGCCTGTGTCTTTCTCTAAGAATTTTGTTCCAGCCTTTGGGATTCACAGCAATGTGGTAAATAACATTTACCCCTTTCCCCAGTGTCCTGGGGATTCTGGGTCTGAGAACTGACAGGTTTCGTTTGCTGATCAGGGGGGTAAACTGTCCTCCACTGGCACTGGCTGGCTTGGCTATGAGGTCTCCATGTGGGAGCGGGAAGCTTTTCTGTAGCTTGCTCTGAATTACTTGAAAAGGAGGTTGTTGCTAGTGCGCTTAGTCTCTGGCCGTCTCTCTCAGGTCATCCTGCTTCTTTTGTCCATTTCCGAGGGAATGGACCCTGGGGTGGCAGGCGTTAAACCTTCTCTTTACAAACAGAAAACCAGGGGATGCACATACTCAGCAACTCTGCTCTCGTGAGCTCTTTCCAGGGTCTCTTGGAACTGGTTCATTGCAACCAAGGGCTGCTCCTCTTTTATTCCTCTGTTTTAGCTGAGCATTTATCAGATGTAATTCTGTCTGTTGGACATAAGACCAGAGCTCCCTCTCTGATTTCCTCCCTGGAACCGCTTGATTGAGAGAGACTTTTACCAAATTCCATACGTAGGTTTTGAACAGTTTTTAATGTTGGATCGGTCATTTTCTTTCAGTGAAAAGGCTTGATCTCTGTTGTTGCTGCTATATTAGTTCCAGCACATGCTTATCTCCCTGATGACTTTCCATGGAAGCAAAGAGTGGGAAGTTCTGTTTTAACATCCCCAAGTGTAGGAAGACATGGATTTCAGCTTTCTCCATCATTGACTACATTTTCCCCCTCATCTTCTCCTCTCCCTCTCTTGGGACAGCCCCAATCCCTAATATCTGTAGCCTCCCGCAAGACTTCAGTGCCTTTCAGCGATCAGTTGTGGGAGAGGAGCACTGAAGCACAATGCACAATGGGCCCCCATCAGCCTGAAAGGTTGTGTGGTCACTGTCAAATCCACTTTTCCTGCCATTCAACTTATAGTCCTATAGGGCATGAGGCCCCCTTTAAGTACAGCTTTCAGCCCTCCCAGATTCCCCTGTGTAGCCAGGCCTCCAAGTGAGGGACACGGCAGAGGAGGGATGGAGGCACTCCGTATCTGCAGGGATGTGTGTGATAGGTGGGCTCGCTTTTCACATGTATGATGCTAAGCTCCTTGACTTAGTACTTCCACTTGCACTAGTGGACAGCCACGAGCAGTGAGTTATTGATGGTTTGTGTGGGACTTTGGATCAAAAATGAAGGCTGACCCTTATTGGTTATAATTGCAGGCTCTGCAGAGATGGTTTTTGGTGAGATTCAGTGGCTGAGGAATCAAGAGGTTGTCCTGTGCTGCCCTGACCACTGAAACATCATCTCACTGCAGTGCAAAAAGCAGCCTTTCTCTTGGTTCAGATCCACCCTTCAAATGCCCCTTTCCACCAGGCCTATGAAAGATAAACTTGGAGAGAAGTGGGTTAACAGACCCATTCACTTTAAAAAAAAAAAAAACCAAACCAACAACTCTGGAGTTCTTGATGGCCCTTTTTGCCCTCCAGTGCAATTTGTAGCTGAACTGTTTTGTCTGTATGGCTGGATTACAATCTCTTGGGGGCAGTGACTGTGTGTTTTGTACAGTGCTGAGCATACTGGCAGCCCTTTAATAAAAAAACCAAAACAAACAGTCCTATGCCCACTTGTATCGCTCCTTTGCCCAAAGTCAGCCCAGCCTCTCTCTAAGTGCTGTTGCTGTCAGTCAGTACAACAGTGCCAGGAAATCCCCATTCATGGTTCCTTCATAGTACTCTCAACAGAGGAAATTCTTGCTCTTGCTCTTGTTCTTGTTCAAGATGCGTTCCTGCTAGTGAGTTTCCAAGAAACCTTTCGGGAGCTTCAAGTGCTGTAGCCCATATAGGTTGGGGATGGGACATTTTCTAACTCTGTCATTCATGTGTCTCTGCTTTGTTCTTCACAGCACCTTCAGCATCATGAGAGCGGGGTTGAGGGCGAAAGCTGCTATTATCACTGTGTCCTCTGTAACTATTCCACCAAGGCCAAGCTGAACCTTATCCAACATGTGCGCTCCATGAAACATCAGCGTAGTGAGAGCCTGCGCAAACTACAGCGCCTTCAGAAGGGCCTCCCTGAGGAAGAGGAGGACTTAGGTCAGATCTTCACCATCCGCAAGTGTCCAGCTGCTGATGCCGGTGAGTGGCATTTCTTAGCTATTGCTATTGACTGGTGTATGTTCTGACATTTGACTTGGAGAGTTAGTCTGCAGAATTTCTCAGCCAGCTTCAGAATTTCCTTGTCATGGTCTCTCTTCCTCTTTCGAGGTGATAGCATTTATTACAGTAGCCTTACAAGCCTAAGTCAGGATCAGAGGCCCATTGTGCTGGGTGCTGTACCAACACATCAGAAAATGTAATCCCGGCCTCAGAGAGCTTACAGTGTAGGGCTCCAACCCTGTGAAGACTTGAACACGTTTAATTTCATATATGTGACTTGTCCCGTGGGCTTCAGTAGGACTAACTGCATGTGTGAAGTTAAGTACATGCATAAATCTGGGACCTAAAATAACTAGGGACATAAGAGGATGAGGGATAAAATCAAATTCAGTCACCTTTAATAGGTGGATATTTGCATTTTTTCCAGATAATTACAAATAGGGCCTTACCAAATTCACAGTCCATTTTGGTCAATTTCACAGCCATAGGATTTTAAAAATCACAAATTTCATGATTTCAGCTATTTCAATCTGAAATTTCAGGGTGTTCTGTTTGTCAGGATTCTGACCCACAAAGGAGTTGTGGGGTGGTCACAAGGTTGTCGTGGGGGGGTTGCGGTTCTGCTACTCTTTCTTCTGCGCTGCTGCTGGCGATGGCGCTGCCTTCAGAGCTGGGGAGCGGTGGCTGCTGGTCAGGAGCTCAGCTCTGAAGGCGGAGCTGCCCCCAGCAGCAGTGCAGAAGTAAGGATGGCCTGGTCTGGAATTGCCACCCTTACTTCTGGGCTGCTGCTGGCAGGGCGCTGCCTTCAGAGCTGGGCACCTGGCCAATAGCCACCACTCTCTGGTTGCCCAGCTCTGAAGGCAGCACAGAAGTAAGGGTGGCAATATCACGATCCCCCTAAGATAACCTTGCGACCCCCTCCTCCCCCCCGCAACTCCCTTTTGGGTCAGGACTCCCAATTTCAGAAATGCTAGTCTCCCTCATGAAATCTGTATAGTACAGGGTAAAAGCATGCAAAAGATCAGATTTCACGGTCCATGATGCGTTTTTCCTGGCCGATTATAAATAAGGGTCAACTATGCCATGTGCTCCTCACCTCTTCATTCACTGATTGATTTCCTCTGGGTATTGCAGCAGAGGTGGCTCTTGAGGAGTTTGGAGGAGGCGAGGATAGTGTCCTACAGACTGGTTCGGAAGGAACATTCCATGTGTAAGGGGCAGTGTGGAAGAAGGCACAGTGATGTTTATGTGAGACATGGCAGGGAGCTGGAGGAGGGATTTAACAGGGTGCGTAATTAGGGATGGCAAGAGAACAGGAATTCTGTTTCACAAAGGTTTGTTGAGGTTTGGACATTTTGTGTTCTGTATTGGAATGAAACCAAGACCTTGCAAAACTTTGTGTGTGTGTGTGGCCCTTAACATCCCAGAATAGCCAATAGTCAGGACACTTACCTGTATTATGGGGGAGACAGATTCATGTCTGTGCTCTGCCTGATTCAGAGCAGGGTCTCGGGGGGTTTCCTACATCCCAAGTGAGTGCCTGGGTCACTGGAGGACTGGCTGTTTCTCTCCCTCTCCCTCTCTCCTTTTGACCATAAATTCCATCCTGGGCCTCAAAAACCTTCCTGATGAAAGTTTTGTTTTTGATTAATTAGCATTTTCTGGGTTTAAAAAAAAAAAAAAAAAAAAAGTATTTGTGGAAAGATCCCTGATCAGCCCAATCATAGAGACTGATCTCAGGGTGCAGTCATCCAGACAGGGTGAACATCTGGATGAACGCTTATATTGTGTGGACAGAAAAAAAAAAAATGCAGATCTTAGAAATGTGTTGGTGGATGAAGGGTTTGGTGGTTGCTGATATACATGTTGATCAAAGAGGAACTGAAATGCTTGAAAATACCTGAATAAGCAAAACAAAAGATTTCAAATCACTAAGGGTTAAATCTGGTTTTATAACCCGAGTACCCAGTCTGCAGGCTCGGGGGTTCTGTGGAGGCGGAGAGGAGGGAATCCAGCTCCTCACAGGTCACAAAAGCAGTGAAAATATACTGTGCTGCCACACCACCCCTGGGGCTGCAATTGCGGCTGCAGCTCCTTGGCTTTCCCTGTGTGGGTGAGAGGAGATTGCTGGAGGCGACCTTGTGCTCCACCAGGGAAGATCTTTCCGTTTCCCAGTACAACGTATTGACGTGTGATAGACGACTCTGTGTATTTTGTAGCACATGTAAGTTTGATAAAGGTGAAATGCAAAAGAGAAAAATAATGATTTGGGCCCTTTATGCTGTGTAAAGAAGGGTTGAAAGCCTTTTTTCAAAGAAACACATTTACTTTAGAAGTTCAGGACTTGTCTGTTTTTCCTGGAAGACTTTATGAATAAATGGAGAACTGTTATGGGTTATGACATCACAGGTACTGAGGTAGTGGAACCTGACTAGCTGAGAGGGAAAGGGAATTTTGGAGTGTTTTAAAACTTTTTTCAACACTTATTTAACTAAAAGTCTTACAAACATTGGGGGAAAATCTCCCTTTGTTAAAGATTCAACAATCATAGAATCCTAGAACTATCAGGTTAGAGCAGTGGTCCCCAACCTTTCTGTTGGTATAGCATATTCAAGTTCCCAAAAGAACGTGGCGGGTGCCGGATGACCATCCGCCGAAATGCCGCCGAGAAGCGGCAGCATTTTGGCAGCTGGTTGTCCGGCGGCCGCGCTGCTCGGCGGTGGGTTGTCCGGCAGAAGCGTTCCCTTCTCAGTAGGCAGGCGCAGATAAATGCCCTGGCGGGCGCCATGGCACCCACAGGCACCGCATTGGGGACCACTGGGTTAGAGGGACTGCAAGGGTCATTCTAGTTTAACCCCTGCCAAGATGCAGGATTTGTTGTGTCTAAACCATCCCAGACAGATGCTATCCAGCCTCCTTTGGAAAACCTCCAGTGAAGGAGCTTCCACAACCTCTAGGCAGCCTGTTCCTTTGGTCTACTGTTCTTACAGGTAGGAAGTTTTTTCTGAGATTTAATCTAAATCTGCTCTGCTGCAGTTTGAACCCACTGCCTCTTGTCTTGCCCTCTGTGGCAAGAGAGAACAACTTTTCTCCATCTTTTTATGGCAGCCTTTCATAGATTCATAGATATTTAGGTCAGAAGGGACCATTATGATCATCTAGTCCGACTTCCTGCACAACACAGGCCACAGAGTCTCACCCACCCACTCCTGCAAAAAACCTCTCACCTATGTCTGTGCTATTGAAGTCCTCAAACCGTGGTTTAAAGACTTCAAGGAGCAGAGAATCCTCCAGCGAGTGACCCGTGCCCCATGCTACAGAGGAAGGTGAAAAACCTCCAGGGCCTCTTCCAATCTGCCCTGGAGGAAAATTCCTTCCCGACCCCAAATATGGTGATCAGCTAAACCCTGAGCACATGGGCAAGATTCACCAGCCAGATACTACAGAAAATTCTTTCCTGGGTAACTCGGATCCCACCTCATCTAATATCCCATCACAGGCCATTGGGCCTATTTACCATGAATATTTAATTACCAAAACCATGTTATCCCATCATACCATCTCCTCCATAAACTCATCAAGTATAATCTCAAAGCCAGATAGATCTTTTGCCCCCACTGCTTCCCTTGGAAGGCTCTTCCAAAACTTCACTCCTCTGATGGTTAGAAACCTTCGTCTAATTTCTAGTCTAAATTTCCTGGTGGCCAGTTTATATCCATTTGTTCTTGTGTCCACATTGGTACTGAGCTTAAATAATTCCTCTCCCTCTCTGGTATTTATCCCTCTGATATATTTATAGAGAGCAATCATATCTCCCCTCAACCTTCTTTTAGTTAGGCTAAACAAGCCAAGCTCCTTGAGTCTCCTTTCATAAAACAAGTTTTCCATTCCTCGGATCATCCTAGTAGCCCTTCTCTGTACCTGTTCCAGTTTGAATTCATCCTTCTTAAATATGGGAGACCAGAACTGCACACAGTATTCCAGGTGAGGTCTCACCAGTGCCTTGTATAACGGTACTAAAACCTCCTTATCCCTACTGGAAATACCTCTCCTAATGGATCCCAAGACCACATTAGCTTTTTTCACGGCCATATCACATTGGCGGCTCATAGTCATCCTATGATCAACCAATACTCCAAGGTCCTTCTCCTCCTCCGTTACTTCTAATTGATGCGTCCCCAGCTTATAACTAAAATTCTTGTTATTAATCCCTAAATGCATGACCTTACACTTCTCACTATTAAATTTCATCCTATTACTATTACTCCAGTTTACAAGGTCATCCAGATCCTCCTGTAGGATATCCCTGTCCTTCTCTAAATTGGCAATACCTCCCAGCTTTGTATCATCCGCAAACTTTATTAGCACACTCCTACTTTTTGTGCTGAGGTCAGTAATAAAAAGATTAAATAAGATTGGTCCCAAAACCGATCCTTGAGGAACTCCACTGGTAACCTTCCTCCAGCCTGACAGTTCACCTTTCAGTAGGACCCGTTGTAGTCTCCCCTTTAACCAATTCCTTATCCACCTTTCAATTTTCCTATTGATCCCCATCTTACCCAATTTAACTAATAATTGAAGACTGCTATCATGTTCCACCCCCTTAATCTCCTCTTTTCCAAATTAAACATACCCAGTTCCCTCAGCCTTTGCTCATATGGCTTGCATTCCATCCCTTTGATCATCTTTGTCACTCGCATCTGGCTCCTTTCCGGTTTATCAATATCCTTTCTATACCTTGGTGATCAAAATTGGACAGAGTCCTCCAGCTGAGACCTAACCAGCACTACCCAAAGCCGTACTATTGTCTCCCATGACTTGCATGTTATGTCTCTGTTAATGCAACCTAAAATTTCATTTGTGTGTTGTTGGTTTTTTTTTGCAGCAGCATCACGCTGTTGACTCATATTGCGGTTGTGATACACCACCGCTCCCAGATCCTTTTCAGCAGTGCTGCTGCCAATCCAGTTATCCCCCATTCTGTATTTGTACATTTGATTTTTCTTCCCTAAGTGTAGCACGTCACATTTCTTTGTTGAATTTCATTTTGTTGTCTGTAGCCCAGTTTTCAATTTATGAAGATCCCTCTGAATTTTAGCTCCATCCTCCAAAGTGTTTGCAAACCACACACACCCAGCTTTGTGTCATCTGCACATTTGATCAGTCTGCTCTTTATTCCTACATCCAGGTCATTAATACAGATATTAAATAACACCAGACCCAGAACAGATCCCTGTGGAACCCCACTCGAGACCTCCCTCCAATCTGACATCATTCCATCTGTAGTTACTCTTTGTTTGTGGTTGTTTAACCAGTTATGTATCCATTTAATGTTAGTTCCGCCAAACCTGCATTGCTCCAGCTTACCTATCAGAATGTCATGTGGGACTGTGTCAAAAGCTGTGCTGAAGTCCAGGTATATTATGTCCACTGCATTCCCCCCATCCATCAAACCAGTTACCCTGTCAAAGAAGGAAATCAAGCTGGTTTGGCCTGATTTGTTCTTAGTAAATCCAGGCTGTCTGCTAGTGATCACCCCTCCGTCCTCCAGGTATTCACAAATTGAATAATTGATACATTGCTCTAGTAGCTTCTCAGGTATCAAGCTCAGGCTGACTGGTCTGTGGTTCTCCAGCCCCTCCCTTTCCCCTTTTTTGAAGATGGGCACTACATTAGCGCTTCTCCAGTCTTCCGGGATCCACCATTTCAAATCTGGGCTGAGAGATCTCATTCCATATCACTGGGGGTCTCCCTGGAAATCACCAACAAACAGGAGGGCAAAACTTGACATTCCTAATGTTTCTAGGTTTGTAGTTGAAAAAATGCTGGGAAAAAATATCTTTTTACCTAATAAAGATGCAAAGGAGGAGCCAGCCCCTTTTGCAGGTCACCTTAATGAGTTGGAATATTTTCACTTTCTTTAGGTTTTAAGAAGCCTCTCGGCCAACCTTTGAGAGAAGTGAATAAATACTGACAGCCTGAGGATTCTTGTTTGCCAGAATGTCAAGTCACCCCCCAGTAGAAGACCCTGCTCATTGGGTGTGCTCCCAAAGTAATAAAGCAACAGAGTTTGCATTTGGCTGAGACAGTACAAAACCAAAGCAGAGAATGGATAATTTCATCTTCTTTCGCTTGCTTTTATGCCCATAGAGAATTGTAGATGAAGGTGCCCAAATGGATGATAGAACATGGCCCCATTTCTCTGTATGACAGTGAAGAGAGGCCCTGGCTAGTATCTGGGCTGGATGTTGGTTGTTTAGTTCTCCCTAATAAATGTTCTCCTTTCAGGATCCTAGGAGCTAGAGACCAACAACCCCGACTAGGTCTCCCTTAGCCTGTGACTCCGGGGTTAGGGCAGATGGTTCCCTGCAGGGTGTGCTTCAGGGTCTTGTCCAGTTGAATTTCCAGTGACGCACCACCTGGGGCTCCCATCACTCCTGTGGAGGTGATTGCACAGGTGGTCCCTGCCTGTGACAGTGAGTCTCCAAGCCTGGGTCCGCAGACTCGGGCTCACGCTCACGCACGAACAATAGCTCCATAGACGTTGCCGCTTGGGCTCTGTCGCCCACCTACCCTCCCTGCTCCTGCTCAAGCCACAATGGGAAAGCACTGTCTTCAGAGTAGATTCGGGGCCGACAGGCTGCCCACCCGAGCTGGCAGGGTTCAAAGGAAAGGAGATGTGTGTAGCTCCTCAAGCCCATTGCTGACCGCTGGAAATAACAGATAAATAATAATAGCAGAGCTAAGCAGTGACTGAGGGGGGCATTTCAGTATTTCAGGAGGAAGGAGAGGAGTTATTAGCCGGGTCCAAGGGGGGATATTTATAAATAAAGAGATGAAATTGAACAAAAGAAAACGTTTCCTTCTCAGGTCTCTCAAACTGTAAGGATACATCTGCACAGCCAGTGGCAGCCTGCAGCTTCAAGCCTCCAAGCCCCAGTCAAGTCAACTAAGGCTGGCAGTCTAAATCCAGTATCAGGTCTGGAGATGTGTTCACCATAATGTTTCTGTGCCTGGCATAAAGGGTCCCATGGTCCCTGGATCTGACCTGGTCAACCAACTCTCTTTAAATCTGGCACCCCTTGACACTGAGGAGCCACTTGTCAGAAAGGTCCCTGGATCCATCCATGTCGACAAGTCCAGAGCTGAGGATCTGGCCCCATCTACTCTTGAGAACCACTTACCAAATGTGTCCACATGAGTAGCACTGAGCTCCCCAGTTCCATCCAGGTTAACCAGGGTGGACTGAGGGCCTAGTGCCATTGAGACTCTGTGCTTAGCACGAGTAGCCTGGAAATCGGAGTCATAGAATTGAAGGCCAGAAGGGACCACAAGATCATCTAGCTTGATCTGTATATCACAGCTCACCATCACCACCCAGATGTGTCCGGGTTGACTGAATCACACTCTTCACATGCGTTGAACTATTTCAGTGTGGGGCATATGTCAGTAGAAGACCCTATTTTAAGAAGGGCTGCCTGGGAAAGCTATCTTTCTTTCCCATTAAACCTCTCCTCTCTCCTCCCTCTACACTTTTTATCGCTGGGTGTGTTCATCCACTCACAGGAATGATTTCACTGTCATTCTGATGTAGATGACTCTCAAATCTTTGTCCAGGCCCACATCTAAGCCTGTGTCTCGAATGCTTTCTCTTAGATGGTTTGTCAGTTGCTCAGATACTCTATATCTGCAGCTAAACTCTCCCTCTGTACTCTCTTCTTCCCCATTCTCCTTTACTGTTAAAACACCCCATCCTCCCTCACCCAGGCTCACAACTTGGAGATTCTTTCATTCTTTCCCCTTATATTATGCACATCTAAGGACTATATACATTTTTCCACTTCTTTACACCATATCAAAAGATCCAGCCTTCCCTTGCTGGCCTGACAACTAAAGCACTGAGCCACGGTCGTAATTATTTCCAGTCTTAGGGCTTGGCTACACTTACATTTTATAGCACTCTAACTTGCTGGCTCAGGGGTGTGAAAAATCACCCCCCTGAGCACAGCAAGGCTGAGCGCTTTAAAGTGCTAGTGTAGACAGGCTCCGAGCACTGGGAGCCGTGCTCCCAGCACTCGGAGCTAATCCCCTCGTGGAGATGGATTACCAGGAGCGCTGGGAGAGATGTCTCCCAGCGCTCGTGAGCGACCACACTCGCACTTCAAAGCACTGCCGCGGGAGCGTTCCCGCAGGAGCGCTTTGAAGTTTCCAGTGTAGCCATGCCCTTAGCTACTCATCTTCCTCCTATTTGGCCTCACTAACGCACACCTGGATTCCTTTCAATATGATCCAAATACCCTGCCGCAGTTATCTGTCTTGACCATTATTCAGACCTGGTCACAATTCACTTTCAGTCCCTCTGCTGGCTCCCCTTTAAGAACTTAAAACTTCTTGTCCTCATCGTCAAAGCTTCAGTCCCAATGACATCAGTCTCCTGTCACCCTCTGCTCTGAGCAATGCCACTCCCAGTACCCTGTTTCCTTCTCCACCCCATCTCCATACTTTCTCACCTGCTCTGCCCCTACATGAGCAATATCATTTTGAAATCATTTCTCCAAGCCACCACCCTTTCTTCATTCAAGCCCCTTTTTCAAAGCACCTTCTTTTGTAAGGCCCATAGAATGAGTGTATAACTTGATTTAAATAAATTGAACAAAAGCCCTCGACACAAAATCTTCCCCCTAGGATTTCCCAGGGTGGCCTGTGGTCTCTGCCTGCCTGTCCGACTGTAAGTGCTTAGGGGAGGGGCTGTTATCTTTGTGTATTGTGCAGCGCTGAACATATCAGCACTAACCAAATAAATAATAATGAAGAGTCTACTACAGTGCATTTCAGTGCAGGCTAAAGCTCTGTCCCTGTTGTTCCTCCAAATATCCCTGTTAATAGCATTCAGGTGTTGCAGCCATGCTTTGTGTTTGCACATGGATAGTCTATGTTCAGGTCTTATACTGAATCTGAATCTGTGCTGTGGAGTAGTCAGGGTGAAAGGAGTGGCCATGGTGGAAGAAGTTAGCTGGGCCCTTGGACGGAGGGAGGAGGGATAGCAAAGGTGCTGTGTATCTGGAGCTAATTGAAATACTCGTATCACTTTCACAGGAAATTTCTAAATCCTTTTTTGTTCTGAAATGGAACAAAATTTTAAAATTTCCTGCAAAACAAAAAATCGTATTGTTTTCAATTCAGAACAAAGTTTGTGAATTTCAACCCAGAGGAGGAATTGTGCGAGTGGCCATTTTGAATTTTCTGCAGTGCCTTAGTAGGCAAGGGAAGGAATGGATGAGTTGTCCCTAGGCATCAGTTATCTTCCTAACTCTCTAGGGCAGTGGCTCTCAACCGTTCCAGACGACTGTACCCCTTTCAGGAGTCTAATTTGTCTTGTGGACCCCCAAGTTTCATCTCACTTTAAAAACTGCTTGCTTACAAAATCAGACATAAAAATACAAAAGTGACACAGCACACTGTTACTGAAAAACTGCTGACTTTCTCATTTTTACCATACAATGATACAATCAATGGGTTGGAATATAAATATTGTACTTACATTTCAGTGTATAGAGCAGTATAAACAAGCCATTGTCTATGAAATTTTAGTTTGTACTGACTTTGCTAGTGCATTTTATGTCACCTGTTTTAAAACTAAGAAAATATCTGAGTGAGTTCATGTACCCCATGGAAGGCCTCTGCGTACCTCTAGGGGTACGTGTACCCCTGGTTCAGAACCACTGCTCTAAAACGGGCACCACCTTTCTGTGTCTGTCCAATGCCCAGTATGTCTGAAAACCTCTCCTCATGTAAATAACGTATTTTCCTGTCTCTGCCTGGATGCATTTCTGTGTTTGTGTGCACACCACGATATTTGTGGGCTCTGTTCTATGGGCTGGTTTGCACATGGTTATTTCTGCGTATAGGGGGTAGTGTGGGTGAGGCACTGAATTGTGTGTGTGTTGCAGGAAGTGGTTCAGAGCAGACCACCCCCCTGGAGTGGCAATTTTGTTACCATAGCCTCAGTTCCCCCAACTATCCAATTAAGTCCCACATGCCTAAGAGTTTGAATGACGATTCTCCCTTATGGGGTCTACTTTAGTAAGCCATTCCGGTTCCATAATTAGTTCAGTTGGCCCTCTCAGGCCAAAAGTATTTCTCCCTAGTCTGCAGGGTTCTCCTCAGCACTTCACCGTCTGGGTGCAGGGTTCTCTGCAGTCATCCAGGGCTTGCTCCCTGCGGACCCCTCTCCTAGGTGAACCTAACTCATCTTATAGGAAGTGCCGCCTCCATGTTTCTGTCCACGACCCTTAGTCACCTGACTCAAGTACAGGCCAGAGCTTGAGGCCTGTTGGGCTGGCAAGGGCGTGTCACAGGCCCAACAAAGGGGTAAGATCATTAATAAAACCTTTGTTCACAGTTACAGCATTAGCAGCTGAGTGTGGCCTTGGGCTTCGTGTCAAGTTACTCCTGTAACAACCACCTTCAAAAAAATCTTTTAATCCTTTTATTAAAGACCCAGGAAAAGAAGAGAAACCAGTTATAAAGCATTTGGAGTGTAGTGTCCAGGAAGGCTTTTTTTTCAGTAATATTCCTTCCTCCCTTTCCCTTCAGCGGCAGAGTTTATTTCCTAGGCTGGGTTTCCCTGTTTGCTAGATTTTAGACGGTGTTGGCAGTGGTGTTCACTCTTGTGGGGAAAAGAGGAAATGTTTAGCTTTGATTTGGCACTGTTGTAGTTGAAGTTGATCCTGTTTAATTTCCATAAAACAAGACAAATGCACACAAAAAGGGAGAAACAACAAAAGCAAAGACGAGAACCTGTGTGGTGTTCTGATGCTGACTTCCACTTGCAGCCTCGCTCCTGGAGAAACAGTGTTTATCAGCCACTCAGGGTGTATCTACACTGTAATTAGACGTCCACAGCTGGCCCATGCCAGCTGACTTGGGCTTGCAGGGCTCTGGCTAAGGGGCTGTTTAATTTCTGTTTCAGAGGTTCCTTCTTGAGCTGCAGCTCCAGCTCTGGGACCCTCACACCTCACAGGGTCTTAGAGCCCGGGCTCCAATCTGAGCCCGAATGTTACACTGCAATTAAACAGCTCCTTAATCCGAGCCAGCTGGCATGGGCCAGCCACAGGCATCTAATTGCCATGTAGACTTACTCCCAGTGATGGCAAACTTTAACCAGTGTCAGGAATCTACCACTGGCTCACAGCCTGTCTTGCCAGAGATGAAATTATTTGTCTTGGCTGGCCAATCCAGACTCTTGTTAGACAGAAGACAAAAAGAGAGATGGGGAAGAGGAGAAATAAAATAGGGAAGAAAAATGACACATGAAGGAGGGGCTGACATCAGGAACCCAAGTCTCTCACCCCCAGGAATCATTCAGGATTGAGTAGAAGCTGGTGGAAGTGGTGATATAATCTGATTTCCTCCCTGTGGCCCGACCTGGTCAGGATGTCTTTCAGGACAGTGAAGGCCCAGTGAATGGTGCCATGGTGGATCCCAGGATCTCAGGTGGCAGTCGCAGCCATGATGGTAAAGCTTGCTCCTAACCAGTCCGCCCATACCACTGCTCCCCTTTAGTGACTCCAGATAAGCCATGTCCAAGGCAGGGTGGCAACTACATCCCATTAATATTAATCCGTTCTAACACAGTTCAGTCATTTCAACTATAAACGCTTCTTCCTTCTCTAGACTCTTTCAGCTCATTGTCATGCCAGCCCATCACTTTACCAGAAGTTTGGAAAGACCCCTGATTACAGGTCTTGTAACTTAAACAATCCAATGTGTACCAGTCTGCTTGTCTCCAACTTTTTATTACTTTTACAAATAGCTTTATAGACCAGGCCAACCTGGACTTTTGTTACCCTGAATAACTTTGAATACTGCACAACAGACCTTAATGCCTTGCTGGGGCACAGTATGAGTGGTGGGATTATTACCTCCAGTTTGCATGTGTGCTGTTGGTTATTTGTGTGTATCAAAAAAGGGGTGTATAACGCCTTGGGTTTGCATGTAGATATTTCCATATGTTTTGTGTCTCAATCTCCTGATGGAGGAGAGTGCCTGATCTGGCTTAATTAGTCCTCTAACAATCTACAAAGGTCAGGGCCAATTGCTTGTTCGTTTACATTTGTAATTGTAATGGTTCCTGATTGCACATTATTTGCAGCTCATTCCCTCCCATCCCTTACGGAACACACAGACACACACATACACTCCCTCCCTCCCACCAACGCCTTACAGAACGAGCACACACAGGAACACACACACACACACCAGTCCAAGCAGCAGCCTTGTAGACACAGGGACCTTTGTCTCCTCACTTGTGCTGATGATACAGACCTCCCAGGAACTTCTGTGCCTGCCATGGAAAAGAGCTTTGGGAGCTACAGTCCACTTCCTGTGGAGGGAAAATGAAGCCACTGGCAGAGAAATTATACAGACACTGGGCAAGAAACCCAAGCCCCATTATCTGGGAGCCTTCTTGAGCTGGATGATTAAAGACCATTACTCTTTTCTGCTTGCTCTGTGCAGAGTTTGCTAATGTAGCAGACAGGAAGATGGGCTCAGGTGGGATACTCAATTAGTGTTGCTGACCAAGGACAGTGCATCTTAGGGGCTAGGAGATGCTTTTCTCTCTTGGATATTTTTAGGGCCTCCCTCACTGTAGTATTTTAGCACATCTCTGGGCTTCTGCTATGGCTGGTATTTGTCGCTCACTGCAGATACATCCGTTCGCTATCACCCACGGGCCAATTTGCTTTTAATCCTGACCACTTAGCAAAAAAATTCCCTAAACAATGATCAATGAATAGAGGGAGGCTGATGAGTGTGGGAGACAGAACTTCCCTAGGCTAGCCCCAGCTCCTGTGACCTTAATTTCTGCAGGAGATAGTGACAACAGACCTCTCCAAGTTCAGCGGTAAATTTAAACTCATTCCTTCAGCCTAGCTCTCCCCAGTAACTCCTGCATACCTCCCCCCACAGATCTCACAGGCAAAAAAATCCCTAGAAATTAACCAAGCTATTGGTTTTACAGCTGGGAAGGAAGAGTGAAGAAGGACTGTTATTTCTATGTGCAAATACTTGAAAGGCTCTTAGATATTGTGGTGGTAGCACCATGTAAGTAGACAGGCCATGACAGAGATAAACATAAAAACAAACTATTTTTGTCCAACGTGTGAAAGCATCTTCTCCCCAAAAACTGCAGGTACAAAACAAGCCTTTTTAATGCTCAGCTCAGCCAATTGTGCTTGGAGCTGCCAACCACTTGGTGTGGAACTGCCAGATTGGCGTTTTGTTGATGTAAATGTAGCTCACTGGTCAGTGTGTTGTGCCTGATCCACGCAGGATGTGAGTCTGTTACAGCCCCATATATGGCCTGGCTCTGGAGACTCCGGCTTTTAGTGCGGGAGGTCCCTGAGGTCAGTCATTTTTGAATGTTAGCTAAAAATGTCCCATTCTGCCTGCTTTGATTTTGTTCTCCTCTCCTTTTCCTTTCCTTGTCCTTCTGTCCACTTGTCCTCCCTCTCTGCTGTATGTCTTGGTGTATTGTTGCTGCTCAGTTTAGGGTTTATTCTCTAGGGTTTAACTTTCTAGCCTTCTTTTTCTCAGATCATTCTTCCTTCTGTAAGATGTGTTTTTCTGCCTCACCTTTTAGCTTCCTTTTCCCCTCTCTGTTTTCCCTTCTGCATACTCTCTTTATCTGGTGTTATTTGTACATAATCCATTCCTTCTATATTTTCTTCTTTCCCTTCTGTGTTAACCTCTATTTCCTTCTGTCCTCCTCTCTCCTTTCTTTCCTGATTTCAGCCCAAAGGGTCACCTCTTCCCCTAAAAGCACTAAGTGTGGAGGATTTTCTTAAAGATAAAAGTGGGCATATAATTTCTGTTCTGTGTGTGTCTGGCGTGTTGGCAGCTGTTGATCTGGTAACATGCTTTCTTGGGGGCTGGTATAAGGCTACGGAACAAACTCCCACAGGAACTAAGGATCATCCCTAACCTCACTACCTTCTGCTCTAGCCCCAGGCTATCGTCTTCAACCTGCCTTCTCTAGCATGAACACGGAGCATGCACATTTAAAACCTATCACCCCACTCACAAGTCTCCCCTGGGATGAGGATGAGGGAGAAAAAAACCACAGGAGACAGACGTTCGTTGCATCACTTTATCTTAAATACGTATTTGTAGACTGACCAGATAGCAAGTGTGAAAAATCAGGACGGGGGTGGGAGGTAATAGGCACCTATATAAGCAAAAGCCCCAAATATCGGGGACTGTCCCTATAAAAGAGGGACATCTGGTCACCCTGTGTATTTGGCTCCCATCACTGTAGCGTCTGATTACCCCACAGTCTTTTTCCTCACAAACCTCTTATGATGAGATAGGGCAGCACTGTTATCCTCATGTTACGGATGGGGAACTGATGCATGGAGAGGCCAAATGACTTGCCCAAGGTCACCCAAAAAGTCTGTGGCAGAAGGGGATGTGAACCCAAGTCTCCCGAGTCCTGGGCTGGGACCTTAACCACTGGACAGTCTTTCCTCTCTTACTGCCGTCTTGGAGGGCGCACAGCTACTATGGTGATAAGGGCGGTCTGAGACCCTACATAGATTTGAATAGGGCTGGTACTAAACAGGAATGTTGTTGTTTGCCGTTCGTTTTGGACACAATAATATGAGCGTGTATCGCTTAGAGAATCCTGGACTGAAACATCACCGAGAATAATTTAAAATGCCCGTCCCCGGCTGAGAGATTGTCCTAAGAAAGCACTGCCTGCAGATGATGGAATTTTGTTGCCAGGTTTCTGTATTTGACAGACTAATGCAAAAAAACAAGGAATTTTCTAGGAGAGAAATAAAGCTCCTAATGGATTTAAAAATAGGGCTTTATTTTGAAGTGTTTAGAATGATGTTTACCTAACACCACCACATGGGCCCCCATAAGTTGATGGTGTGGCCGAATGCTTCACCATCAGGAGAGAGAGCCCAGTCCCTGCCCCAGGGCACTCACAATCAAAATGGACAGAGCATGTGCTCTAGCTGAGGAAGGAGCAGGATAAGTCCTGGGTGAAATGGCATGGACGAAGGAGCACACCCTTTCTCTTTCATCTTCCCTTCTCAAAGCAATGCAATTGGTTTGGTTTTAAATACCTAAATCTGTGTGAGAGGGACGTGGCAGAGGGAACATCTACAGCAGGGGTCGGCAACCTTTCAGAGGTGGTGGGCCGAGTCTTCCTTTATTCACTTTAATTTAAGCTTTCGCCTGCCAGTCATACATTTTAATGTTTTTAGACGGTCTCTCTCTATAAGTCTATATATTGTATAACTAAACTATTGTCATACGTAAACAAGGTTTTCAAAATGTTTAAGAAGCTTCATTTAAAATGAAATTAAAATGCTGATCTTACGCCGCCGGCCCACTCAGCCTGGGGTTCCATTCACCTAGGCCGGCAGCAGGCTGAGCGGGGCCTGCGGCCGGGACCCCGGCTGGCAAAGGGCCGGCAGCCAGAACCCAATTCCGGCAGCGGGCTGAGCGGGGCCGGCGGCCGGGACCCGGGGCCGGCGGCCGGGACCCCAGACCGGCAGTGGGCTGAGTGGCCCGCTGCCAGTCTGGGGTCCCAGCCACCGGCCCCGCTCAGCCCGCTGCCGGTCTGGGGTCCCGGCCGCCGGCCCCGCTCAGCCCGCTGCCGGTCTGGGGTCCCGGCCCTGCCCACACAGAGCGGGTACCTACCTTCTCCCTGGTTCTGGCCATTCTCTTCCTCTCTGCACTGAGGTGAGGGTGGGAGTGCGCTGAGAACAGGTCTGGGGGTGAAGGAGCAGGTTGGGGTGCAGGGTCTGGCCAGGAGCTAGAATGAAGGGAGGGCTCAGGGTTGGGGCAGGAGGTTTGGGTGTGGAGCACTTACCTGGGCAGCTCCCATTTGGTGCAAGGGGTGCAGGTGGGAATGTGTGTGTGTGTGTGTGCAGGAGCTCCCGTTTGGTGGTGGGGGTGGGGATGTTGGGGGTGCAAAAGTCAGGGCATGGAGTGGGGGGGGCTGAGTATGTGTGGGGTGTGTGTGAGGAGGGTGCAGGAGTCAAGGCTGGGGTTGTGGGGGGCATGCAGGGGTCAGGGCAGAGGGCTGGGGGGGTCGGGGTCAAGGCAGAGGGTGTGTGAGGGAGTGCAGGGGTCAGGGCAGAGGGTTGGGGGTGTGGGCTGGGGTCCTGGGGTTGCTCCCAGCCCCCTGCCCTGAGCAGCTCAGGGCAGGGGGCTGGAGGGGATATGCCGATTCTACCCCCTTCCCCAAGGTCCCCGGAGCAGAGAGCACGTTGGGGCTCCGCTTTTCCCTCTCCCCCTCCGTAGCTGATCGGCCGCAGGGAGGGAGGGGCAGGAACCCAGCACGCTGGGGGAAGAGGTTGGGGGAGGAGGAAGCTTGCCTGCCCTGCAAGGAGAGAGTGGGGGGCAGAGAAGAGCGGGCCGGGCAGGATTTTTAATGGCTCGCTGCTGTAGACAGCATTAAAAATTGGCATACGTGCCATAGGTTGCTGACCCCGATCTACAGAGACTAGCTGTGAAAAGGGAGCCCCAAGACAGGCGTTATGGGGAGGGATTTAAAGGAGGGCAGGAGACTGTGTTCCAGGCTTTGTGGAGCCACCCCTTAGAAAAGTCCTATAGCATTTAATAGGAAATAATAACAGTTTTCTAGACTTTGTGAATCATCCCACAGAATAGACTATATTAAAAATTAGATCCATGCTCTAGAAATCTGTAGGATGGTTTAAAAACACCTATGGAAAGGAAACCCTTTCCTATTCTAGTCAATGAGTTTTAGATCATTGTTGTGGAACGTATAATTTAGAACCTGTTGGTGGTGTTGCTATTAAATTGTATGGAATTTACTCATGGGGGCCCAGCAGCCAAGGACACGCTCGGTTATGTGCTGGTGCACTGTTTGCTGGCTCAACAGGCAAAGGGTTCCTGTAGTCTCTGCATTCCACTGAAGGGACCCAGTCCCGTACGTGGACATATTGTTTCAGCCATTCTGCCAGAACCTTATTCTTGTAAGACATAAAGTCATTGTTGTAGGCCTTTGCATGTGAAGAATGAGAGCAGGGTCTCTGGAAGGGGTCTCTGAACAAATCCAAGTGTGCTCAAAAGAGCCTTTCTTTGTTCAAGAAAAGAATCAGAAAATGGTGTCAGACAGAGAATTCTTAGTGACGTGTCACTCCTTCTCTGCCCTGGTCTTGTTGGAGCATCCATTCTGATTCCAGCATCAGCCACAGCAAACACCCGGGGACCTGGCTTTCTCCTCAGACTCAGGGTGGAATGGCTGCCAGCAATTTGGGTCAGTATCTCTAGATGTAAAAGTCTTAACCGCTGGGGAGCTCTTCTGTTCTCAGAGCAATTGAGAAGGGGGATTCTGGGTATGTTTTCACGGGGTGGGGGAAGTGTTCTTCACTTGGGTTAAAATAGCAGTGAGGACATGGCAATGCTTCTTTTAACAGGTTACAGCTTGACTTTAAAGGCTGTGCGGTTGAACTTGAGCTGCCAAGCTGAGGTAAAAGCAGACTTGCTGTGTATTCACTGCTGTTTTAATCAAGTTAGCTGCCCCCACGATCCAGTCTGTCCCTCTCGTTTGGTAGTCATTTCCTGGATTACACACTGAATGGACAGGGTGAAATACTGGTAGCTCACAAAGGCTGTGGAAAATCTGGTACCCAGCTGGTGTAGGAAGAGGAAGCAGGCTCTCCCCAGAAGGTTTAGAAAAACGCTGAGCATCCCTGGCCCTCAGAGCCTGGGGGAATCGGACCACCATATAAGGCATTTCTGATTTGTAGGTGTCAGTGGTGTGTAAGAGCCAGAAAGCATTATTAAAGTAGGGGTGCAACAAGTACCTGCTTTGAGTGGAAGTTTTACGTGAGTCCAGTCTCCCCACTTGCACTGTAACCTTCTACGGCCTTGTCTGTGTTGGAATTTGCCCTGATTCCTGCTGTCACTGTAGGTGCGCTGGTACCAAGTTTAGACAAAGAAAGCTGCAATGTTCACCAGTGGAGCTTATCCCTGCTTGAAGTGTGGGCCCATCCCTGATTTTAGTAATGCCTAAAATCTCTCTCTGATTGTAATTAAAGGTAAACTGCCCCATAACCAAATGCAAGTTGTTGGCCATACTGAACAGAGGCAATTGAGGGTTTCAGACAGATTCAGAAGAGTGGGATTGTCATTGTCACTCCCCTCTTATATACCTTTGTCTGCTGTCTAAGTGGAACTTAGTTCTGTGCACACAGGGCGCTTAGAAACTTTCCAGTGGGCAGAGAAATTGCGGTCGCCGCAACAGTACAGTGCACCCTGGGTGAGGAATTTCTTTTGCACCTCGCACAGGGACACAAGATATTTGACTAAATTTTATCTGTTAGCAATGTGTAGGCAGAGTGAGCAGCTCTTCCAAACTGATTGCTCTGTCTAAACATTACCAGTAAACAAAATTAAGTCAAATCTCCTGCGTCCACATATGAAGTGCAATAGGAACACCTCTGTGCAGGAGAAGGGCCTTTCAGGGCAGAGCTGAAGTCTGCTGGTGAAGCAGGGCAGAAGCCTCCTTGTCTTCCCTGTATGCAGCTTTTCATGATCATGTTCAGACTGCTGCCTTCTTCCATTCTCAGGCCTTGTCTTTGACCTGTTGATCTGGAACAGTCTCCCCTGTCCTGTGACTTGCCAGCCTTATTGTCCCCCTTCAAAGCGCTCCTCCAAACCAGCTTCTTTCAGCTAGCATCCCTGTCACTAGTGACCCCTCAGGTGCTCGCTCCTTCCCCCTGCCACGCCTGCCCAGGATAGATTAAATCCATCTAATAGGACAGTTCAAACGAGAGCCCAACCCTCTGTGCACAAACGTCAAATACTCTCCCAGGACCGCTGGCTTCTTCCCTTATTTTGTCATGCACTTATCTCCCTGTCCCAGTGTTGTCTTTCCTCAACATGTCATCGCTAAGTTCCTTGTGGCAGGAACTTGTGTTTATATCTGTGAAGTGCTGTGCATCTGATGCCATGTAAATGCAATCAGATTATTGGTACACAGACTCTAAAGATTTGCTCTAAATGCGTTGTGAGTGCCCAATCTGTGCAACGTACCGGAACTGGGCTAGGAAGGGCTGCTGTGTGTGTCCTGCCATGCCTCAGTTGGAATGGAATCGAAGAGCTTGCTGGGGCAATTGTATAGCTTTGGTCTCTAAGAGGGAATCCTTTTCTGTTGTCTCCTCAGCAGAAGGTGAGGAGTGAGAAAAGCTATTGTCCTGTTTTGAGGAAACATTCTCTCTTCAGCACAGTAACATACGTGAAATAGCAACAAAGCACACGACTCTTGGCAGTACGTGTGAATGCTGATTAAACCTATGCTTGGCCTTTAACTGCAGCGTTTCTCATTCTTGTGCCAAAGCCCCAGGACACCCCCACATACAGGATTATCATGTCTTCCAAACAAGATTTCGTTTCACTTCTGTTCCTTAAGCCATAAGAAAACTTGTTGCTTTAACCTCAGTCATTCTGTTGGGATCTCAAAGCCCCATTTCTCCAAGCTGTTCTTCCATTTCTGAAGGGTATCATGTCCCAGGTGTGACTCTCAGCTGTTTGGCGGGCCCACATAGACAGATGTGATCTTGCTCTACTCTGTGTAATCAGATCCTCCGAGGGATGTGTTCAGACACCAGGCTGATTCAAAGGCCTCTTCTTGATAGAGAAAAGGAGAGGGATATTTGCAACTGTTACGTTGGTTTTGCTTTAATCTTTGTACTGTTGTTCCACAGTCATCAAAACCGGAGAATGTCTTTTGTTTGTGGCTAAAGGGCAGGGTGGCTGCTGACAAGAACGTCTGTGAGAAACAGAGTTTGGGGACATGGGGAGACAACCATTCCAGGTCCCACAGGAAAACACACCAGGCTCAGTTTGTTTAGAAACATAGGGGGACTTGCTTGTCTCTGTACTTGTTCTCCAGCATGATCTGCCCACCTGCCTGCCTTTTCTGCCCTTAATTTGGACAACATTATGCAGCACCTGGCTTCTTTTTTCTCTTCTTGTGAGAGGCTCTGATGTGAACACAGAGATGAGAGGCTGGCTGCTGAGAGTAGAGGGACAACATTTGTTCCTCTTTAATATCTGGCAGAGGCACATTTCCTTTTATTATTTCTCTTTGGTTTTTGAATTTAAAGAAAAGAAGAGCCGTTGTGTCCCAGAATCCATTTGACCAGCAGCAGTGGGGAGATAATCTCTAAAGGATATGAAAGGTTTAATCATTTTAATTTTGTTTTTATTAGTTTATCATAACTTTTTTCCATGTGCCCCTGGTAAACATGAGAAGAGGATGGAGGGAGTAATATAAATATAGATTCATAGATTCATAGATATTTAGGTCAGAAGGGACCATTATGATCATCTAGTCTGACCTCCTGCACAACGCAGGCCACAGAATTTCACCCACCACTCCCACAAAAAAACCTCACACCTATATCTGTGCTATTGAAGTCCTCAAATTGTAGTTTAAAGACCTCAAGGAGCAGAGAATCCTCCAGCAAGTGATCCGTGCCCCATGCTACAGAGGAAGGCGAAAAACCTCCAGGGCCTTCCAATCTGCCCAGGAGGAAAATTCCTTCCCGACCCCAAATATGGCGATCAGCTAAACCCTGAGCATATGGGCAAGATTCATCAGCCAGATACTACAGAAAATTCTTTCCCGGGTAACTTGGATCTTACCCCATCTAAAACCCATCACAGGCCATTGGGCCTATTTACCATGAATATTTAATTACCAAAGCCATGTTATCCCATCATACCATCTCCTCCATAAACTTATCGAGTTTAATCTTAAAGCAAGATAGATCTTTTGCCCCCACTACTTCCCTCGGAAGGCTATTCCAAAACTTCACTCCTCTGATGGTTAGAAACCTTCGTCTAATTTCTAATCTAAATTTCCTAGTGGCCAGTTTATATCCATTTGTTCTTGTGTCCACATTGGTACTGAGTTTAAATAATTCCTCTCCCTCTCTGGTATTTATCCCTCTGATATATTTATAGAGAGCAATCATATCTCCCCTCAACCTTCTTTTAGTTAGGCTAAACAAGCCAAGCTCCCTGAGTCTCCTTTCATAAGACAAGTTTTCCATTCCTCGGATCATCCTAGTAGCCCTTCTCTGTACCTGTTCCAGTTTGAATTCATCCTTCTTAAACATGGGAGACCAGAACTGCACACAGTACTCCAGGTGAGGTCTCACCAGTGCCTTATATAACGGTACTAAGACCTCCTTATCCCTACTGGAAATACCTCTCCTGATGCATCCCAAGACGACATTAGCTTTTTTCACAGCCATATCACATTGGCAGCTCATAGTCATCCTATGATCAACCAATACTCCAAGGTCCTTTTCCTCCTCCGTTACTTCTAGTTGATGCGTCCCTAGCTTATAACTAAAATTCTTGTTATTAATCCCTAAATGCATGACCTTACACTTCTCACTATTAAATTTCATCCTATTCCTATTACTCCAGTTTACAAGGTCATCCAGATCCTCCTGTATGGTATCCCTATCCTTCTCTAAATTAGCAATACCTCCCAGCTTTGTATCATCTGCAAACTTTATTAGCACACTCCCACTTTTTGTGCCCAGGTCAGTAATAAAAAGATTAAATAAGATTGGTCCCAAAACCGATCCCTGAGGAACTCCACTGGTAACCTCCCTCCAACTTGACAGTTCACCTTTCAGTAGGACCCGTTGTAGTCTCCCCTTTAACCAATTCCCTATCCACCTTTCAATTTTCCTATTGATGCCCATCTTATCCAATTTAACTAATAATTCCCCATGTGGCACCGTATCAAACGCCTTACTAAAATCTAAGTAAATTAGATCCACTGCGTTTCCTTTATCTAAAAAATCTGTTACTTTCTCAAAGAAGGAGATCAGGTTGGTTTGGCACGATCTACCTTTTGTAAAACCATGTTGTATTTTGTCCCATTTACCATTGACTTCAATGTCCTTAACTACCTTCTCCTTCAAAATTTTTTCCAAGACCTTGCATACTACAGATGTCAAACTAACAGGCCTATAATTACTTGGATCACTTTTTTTCCCTTTCTTAAAAATAGGAACTATGTTAGCAATTCTCCAATCATACGGTACAACCCCTGAGTTTACAGATTCATTAAAAATTCTTGCTAATGGGCTTGCAATTTCTTGTGCCAATTCCTTTAATATTCTTGGATGAAGATTATCTGGGCCCCCCGATTTAGTCCCATTAAGCTGTTTGAGTTTCGCTTCTACCTCAGATATGGTGATGTCTACCTCCATATCCTCATTCCCATTTATCATGCTACCATTATCCCTAAGATCCTCTTTAGTCTTATTAAAGACTGAGGCAAAGTATTTGTTTAGATATTGGGCCATGCCTAGATTATCCTTGACCTCCACTCCATCCTCAGTTTTTAGCGGTCCCACTTCCTCTTTCTTTGTTTTCTTCCTATTTATATGACTATAGAACCTTTTACTATTGGTTTTAATTCCCTTTGCAAGGTCCAACTCTACTTGACTTTTAGCCTGTCTCACTTTATCCCTACATATTCTGACCTCAATAAGGTAGCTTGCCTTACTGATCCCTCCCTTCTTCCACTCCCTATATGCTTTCTGCTTTTTCTTAATTACCTCTCTAAGATGCTTGCTCATCCAGCTTGGTCTACAACTCCTGCCTATGAATTTTTTCCCCTTTCTTGGGATGCAGGCTTCCGATAGCTTCTGCAGCTTTAATTTAAAATAATCCCAGGCCTGCTCTACCTTTAAACCCATAAATTCTTCAGTCCAATCCACTTCCCTAACTAATTTCCTTAATTTTTGAAAGTCAGCCCTTTTGAAATCAAAAACCCTAGTCGCAGATTTATTTTTGTTAATCCTTCCATTCAGTTTGAACTGAATTAGCTCATGATCACTTGAGCCAAGATTATCCCCTACAACCATTTCCTCTATGAGGTCCTCATTACTCACCAAGACCAAATCTAAAATGGCATCCCCTCTAGTCGGTTCAGCAACTACTTGCTGAAGGAATCCATCAGCTATCACATCTAGGAAAATCTGAGCCCTATTATTATTACTAGCACTTGTCCTCCAGTCTATATCTGGGAAGTTAAAGTCTCCCATGATCACACAGTTTCCATTAGTATTTACTTTATTAAAAACATTAAAAAGGGCTCTATTCATATCCAAATTAGATCCCGGCGGTCTATAGCACACCCCAAGCACTATCCCAGGGGAGGCTCTAATAGTTTTCTTCCCCAATTTAATTTTTGCCCAGACAGACTCAGTCATACCCATTTCATCGCTTCTTATTTCTTTACATTCTATCTTATCATTGATATACAGTGCTACTCCACCACCTTTACCTTTATTTCGGTCTTTCCTAAACAGCACATACCCTTCAATACCTGTAGCCCAGTCATGACTACTATTCCACCAGGTCTCTGTTATACCTATGATATCTGGTTTCACTTCCTGCACCAGTAACTCTAGTTCCTCCATTTTGTTACCTAGGCTCCTTGCATTAGTGTACAAACATCTTAATTTTTGCTGTTTAGCCTCACTCACATTCTGTACCCTATTAGGCACGGTTATTTTACTACCAGTATAACCTATTAGACTTGTATCTACACTAAATATGCACAACCCCCCCAAGCGTTCACTTAATGAAAGGCTCTAATGGGAGGCGCCTGGCGGGAAGGAAGTGGTTAGATAGCTGGGCTAGGGAAGGCAGACCAAAGACACGCTGTAATATCACTGAAACGTGGCAGGAATCTCATAAACTCCCCATGTAGCTCCAGCAGACACTTGTCACTGGGAGCTCATGGCTTTCATTAAAGAGAAAGAGAGGAAGCTCTGACTGCTGACTTGTTCCAGAATGTTTTTCTTGTTTGGCTGCATCTTAAAGCCTTTTCCACTTTATATATATAAAAATAAAAACCAAAACCCACCAGACTACCCAGCAGATGCTACAGTGAAATGTGTTGAGAAGATACGAAGTCCCCTACTGGGCTTTTCTCATCAGCAGAACACACCCCTGGTGCTGGGATGAATCCAGCCTGTTTGGGAGGGGCTTTTCTGAAATTCTCCCTAGCTGTAATATCATCTGGGGCGGGCGAGCCATAGGCCAACAACTGCCTCAGATCCCTGGCAATGAGCTTCAGCGCAAGTTCACCCTTGTCTTTACTGGGTTTGGAATATGGGACTCTACTCATTCCCTTGCTTTGGGGGGGGAAGGTTTAAAGGTCGTCATCGTTGGAGTGCTGTGAGGTAAAGCCAACAACTAACTATGCTCACCCCTGTGCAGGGATTAGCGAAGCAGTGAGGAAGCCCCAGATTGAATAACTGTGGACCTAAATTTCCCAGTCTCCTCAGGAGCCATGTGTGGAGCAGGGTTTAAGGCCAGAATGAGTTAATCTCTGAAGGAATTATTCAGGCTGTGGGGCATTCTGGTAGCAAATCCAGTTGTGAGCTAAAGTCTTGTTCCCCAATTTTTGCATTTAACCTGTTGCACGTCTCTCCTTCCGGGGGGATCTGATGAGGTTCCTGCCAGGTAGAAAAGGGAAGCTCCTGGAAGCTCAGCCTCTCCTCCTGTCCCAGCAAATCAATTCCATGTTGCTTGAGCCGAATTCATGTGTCACTGTACAATACTGGGAGACTGAGTGACAACCCAAACCCTGCAGTATCCTATTCTAGGCTGCAGTGTTTGGGTCCATCACTGCAGTATTTTCTGTAAGGCTTTCAGTTAAATTGCACCCGGCATGAATTTGTCTCACTCTAGTTCTAGAAAGCTAATGAGTTTGGGTTTTGCTTTGCTCTGATGCTTTTGTTTTTACGTTAACATTGGATCCCTTGTCGTCTCATGCTGATAAGTAATTAATGGACTAAATCTGGGGGGTAGGACATAAGAGAAGAGGGCGGTCCCCTTTGTAAAGTTGTGTGTTCCAGCCCCTTACGGAGTGATTGTTGCGTGGAAGTGACCAGACTGCTGGGCCTATGTGCTTAGCAGAGGACAAGAACTCTAGTTCAAAGCGAGTGTTTTGTTCTCTTGAGCAGAGTCAATCTCTGTACTGTATCAGTCCCCTCTGCACACCCTTCCTAACCTGCTCTGTGGCCCTATCTGGAGCTACAGCCCAGCCTCTTTACTGCATTCTGGTGTCATAAAGGGTCCAGAAACCAGACAGCTTTCCCAACTGGGAAACTCCCCTGAAGTAAGGGAGCTTCCACTGTGGTACAGGGCCAATGGGATGGTCTTGTGCTGTGCTCCTGTGGCACGTGCCAGTGCAGCGGCATGCTAAATGTGTGCCAGGAGGAGGCCAGGGGTGCGTGGGGAGAGAAGGGGAGTGTGGTCAGAGTGCACTGATCTGCCAGCTGGTTTCTTGGGGATCATTATAGCCAAGACAAATTGGCCACTGGGTGCTGCATCTAGATTTAACGGTGATGTCTTTGTTCTGAGAAACCTGGAGTTCTCTCCTAGTAAATGTCCATAGAGATCTAATAGGTTCTTCGAGTGCATGGTACTCTACAGTCCCGCCTCACTCCGTCATGCAAACTCGCTCAAAGAGCAGTCACAGCTGAAAATACCTTTTGTTGTCTTTTAAGAGACAGCTGTTCTTTAAAATGGCTGGTTGTCTGCTGAGCTGTGTTGTGGCTCCATTCTAGCTCTCTGGGACACCCAAGTGCAGGAGGCAGCCCCAACATCATATTAGCTGTGGCAAATCTTGCCCCTTGTATTGACCTTCAGCATCTCTGTCAAATGTGTCTCTGCCTTTTGACCTGAAAAGAGCTGTAAAACCTCAGAGCACAGAACGCTCCCAGACTCCTAGCTCTTGGTGAGCGCATGGACATAGGAACGGCCAGACTGGGTCAGACCAAAGGTCCATCTAGCCCTGTATCCTGTCTGCCGACAGTAGCCAATGGAAGAGGGAATGAACAGAACAAGTAATCAGCAAGTGATCCATCCTCTGTCACCCATTCTCAGCTTCTGACAAACAGAGGCTAGGGATACCATTCCTGCCCATCCAGGCTAATAGCCATTGATGGACCTATCCTCCATGAACTTTAGTTCTTTTTTGAACCCTGTTATAGTCTTGGCTTTCACAACATCCTCTGACAAGGAGTTCCACGGGTTGACTGTGCATTGTGTGAAGAAATACTTCCTTTTGTTTGTTTTAAATCTGCTGCCTATTAATTTCATGTGGTGACTCCTAGTTCTTGTGTTATGAGAAGAAGTAAATATCACTTCCTTATTTACTTTCTCCACACCAGTCATGATTTTATAGACCTCAATCATATGCCCCCTTAGTCGTCTCTTTTCCAAGCTGAAAAGTCCCAGTCTTATTAATCTCTCCTCATACAGAAGCCGTTCCATACCCGTAAACATTTTTGTTACCCTTTTCCAATTCCGATAGATCTTTTTTGAGATGGGGCAAAAACATCTGCCCGTAGTATTCAAGATGGATTTCTATAGAGGCAGTATGATATTTTCTGTGTTTGCCAAGGAAGCCCATCGGTATGCACACACTATTTGTTTTATCACACATTTGCCTGTATGCACGAGAGCTCACTTTATTTGCTGGACCATGTAGCAGTATGAGATGAAGTGAGAGGAAGTGGACATGTCCATGTCTTTCTATGGACAAAACCGAGATATTCCTTGTATGCTGTGGGGTGTTCCCTGGCGTGGTGCATCATTCACATAGCCCAGGACCAGTGGTGAAAATGGAGTTAAGTGGTTTCTCCAGGACTCACTTTTACCCAGCAGTTCTCAGTTTCCAGTGGAGGGAAATGTTTGAGCTGGGTGGCAAAGGAACAGAAAGAAATAGCCCTTCAAGGACACAGTATTCAGTGGTGTTGGCACCACTCGGTGGCATGGGGAGGAAACATCTTCTGCTGATGTGGGGAACAGAAGAGAATGTCTGTCTGAGACAATGGAGATGGGCCCCACATAAGGACCTAGATAGGGCAAGTTTGGAGTTCCTTTCTTGTACCAAGGCTATGGCGAAAGGAATCCAGAATAATGATTCTCTCAGTACTTTGTTTCCTGAATCCCTATAAAATGAGGGTGAGATGTCTGTGATGGGGCATAAATAATGTTAAGAATTATTGAACTATTAGACAAATACTTGTTGAGGGTAAGTGCCAAATCAGAGAGAGAGAGAGCGCCCATGGTGCAGAGCCGGGGCTGGGTTTTCAGACAGTGCTTGTGCTCCTGGTCAGACACGTGTCCTTTTAGTGGAGTGCTTCTGGCTGGAAAATGCTCTATTTCCCACCATTATTTTGACTACTTTATAGGAGATGGGGAGAGGGTGGCCGGGAGGGAGGAGCTGACCGTGGCTTTCTTAATTAATTTTACGGACACAGTGGACTCCAGCCCCACTTGCTTTGGTGTGAGTGTGCCTGGCTGCCCACAGCAGGCTCCTTGAAGTTATGCTTTTCTATATATAGAGCATGTCAAGTTCTTTAAAGCATATTGCATCAGCAGGAATATTTCAACCAAACTAGCTTCATTCCTGGGTGCCTGATCCCTTACTTGACAGCAGAAATGTGTGTCAGTGGAGAAGAGAAAGTAAACTCCTGCTTCCTTGGGATGGTAGAATCATTTGGGTCAGACACTGGCTCCTTGAACTCCTCAGGTGCTTTTATGTGGCGTTGTTTCCTCTTTGCCATCATACAGGACTGTGAACATTATATTAGCTTTCTGGTCTGCAGCGTTCCTCATGGGAAGAATTGCAGGGCAGGTTCACTTTGTGTGTCCAGCTGGGGTCGTTCTCTGCCGTTGGTTGCCTCCCTACTGCTGCCTGAGTACTTTCCAAAATAAACGATCTGGTGTTCCCTCGCCTTTCTCTGCACGGTAAAAGCCCCTGTCCGGGGTTCAATGCTTAAAGCAATAAGGAACAGTTACTGCACAAGCCTGTGCAAGACCGTAAGGAAGTGTAATCCCACAGTGCATTTCAAAGGCTACTATTGGGCCTTTCATTTGCAGAGAAGCTAAGGGCACTCTGGTAGCATGTTTGTCCTCAGTTTTTAACACATTTTAGGATTGGAGGTGACCACAGTGTTACTAATTCACTTCAGCAGCTCTCAGTGATTGGAGGGAAAAGTTGGTCTTATGGCCAAAACACAGGATGGACTCCAGAGATGTGAGTTCTCCTTGTGGCTCTGACACTAACTCACTGGGGCAAGTCACTTAAACTTCAGTGCTCCCCACTTGCTGGCTCTTCTCTCCCCCAACCATGCTGCGTCAGGCCCCGAGCCCTCCCCGCTCCTCCCCCCACCCGCACTCCCCAACAATCCTGCGCCAGGCCCCTGAGCGCTCCCCACCTGCACCCACCACCCACACCTGTCCTGCGCCAGGCCCCTGAGCCCTCCCTGCCCCTTGCCCCCCTTCAGACATACTGACTGGCCTGGACAGGTGGTGGGGATAGGCTGGGGGTGACCTACGCGCAGTTTTCCTTTTCCTCTGATCGGCTAGTATTGAAACAGAACAGAAGCTTTTGCTCCTTTTCTGGGAGCTGGTGTCTTACTCTCGTTTTTAGCCTTTTAAACTGAAGCATTCTGGTGTCTCCCTTCCTCCTCTTTGTTGTTGTGAAGGGTGAGCCGTGGCTGGGGGGTTTGGAATTGTTCTCTGCCCTGTACTGCTACTTTGCTGCCTCCTTTGTGGCAGGACAATGGCATTAATTTCAGCCTTTGCAGGCAGGCAGTCTGGCAGAGCACAGCGCCTGTCCGTTCCACTTCAGTAGTGCAGCCGCCTCTCCTTTCCACATCACCTACTCACTTCTCTCCTCCGCCTCCTTTCTTTTCTGCTCTTTTGGTGCGTGTGGTGCGCGGGATTGTGTGGAGTTTATTTGTTCCAGTCTGGAGGAGGTCAGAGGTCACTGCTTGGATCCAGCACACAGGGAAGCAGGCATGTGGCCAAATGAAAGTAAGCAGCGTTTTCCCCTGCTGAGCATGCTTTTTCCCGGAGCCCAAGCTCAGGCTTCCTTTGCCCACTCTGGGTGTGTCTACACTGCAACGAGACCCCCGTGGCTGGCCAGGGCTCGCAAGGCTTGGGCTGAGGCGCTGTTGGATTGCAGTGTAGATATTTTGGGCTCAGGCTGCAGCCCGGGCTCTAGGCTCAAGCCTAACCAACGTGAGCCTTACGCTGTACAAGCCACAGAAGGGAAGGATAGCAATACTCAAACCACTGATCTGGGAGAGGTAGAGGAGGGAATAAAAGAACCCAAACCTCACCCCACCCCTGCACCACATGAGTGTCTGAGAGGGGGACGTGGGCAAAACCTCTCTTTCACAAAGTGTTCCAGCTCATTGCCGCGTAACCTGGAGGTGGTTCAGAACTGGCCTAGCGCCTCTTCTTCTTTGCCCCAGCAGGGCTCTGTGGATGTCTCACATAGATGGCTTCAGGCTGAATTCACAGTGTTGATTAAATAAGACAAACAAATCAAATTCATTCCCAGGCAGTATGGTGCCCATTATCCGAACCTCTGCCTATCAGGGAAGGACTCTGCAGTTACCTGCCAGAGCTGCCTCTGTCCTGGGGACTGACTTCTCCCAGTTGCACAGGAGAAGAACGGTATGCAAGGCCAGGGCACTGCACTCACTCTCACATTTGCAGCACCTGTTGGGACACGCAATGTTTGTTTTCTCCCCAGATAGTACTTTTTCTTCCTTGGGTGTGTATGCTGGAGTTCCAGGGAAATGGACACAGCCATTATTTCCATCACTGACTCCCTCTATTGAGTAAAGACCAGCAAATAGCAGTTTGAACATTGCCAAGCAATAGCCTGAATCAGCTGGGGTTAATAATTTGTGATGCTGGCTTCAATTCCTTTTGGCTAGTGTTGACAAACATTCCTTTAGGACCCCTGGCTAATATGGTACCGGAAGTTCTGGAACTGCTTTGTGCCAGTTCTTCTCCCACCACGGCCATGTTGTAGAACAGTGGGAAATGCAGAGTTGTCTGCATAAGGGAAGGTGGATGCTGCCCCTGTGGGGCGGGGGGAGAAAGACACGCTGCTAGTGTGTTGGCAGTTGGATTTCAGTGCCTCGCACAGGGGGCAGCACTAGTGGTGGGGAAGGGAGCAGAAAAAAGTTGGGCTTTGCCTCTGATCCCACCGGCATTTCTAAACCAGCAGAAACAGAGAGTACTTAAAATGTGGAAAATGTCTCTGTCAGAAACTGACACTTCCTGTGAAAGATGCAGCACAGCTTCATTTGGGGTACTGGTGTCCACGGAACAGGTACCCCCGGCTTGTCAGAATTAAAATATAGCACAGAGGGAAAAAGATTCAGATGCACAGGGCAAGGGAGAAAAGATGCTTCTAGCTGAGATATGAAACGATTGGGTACATCAGGCACCTACAAGGTGGAAGTCTGTTCCAGATGGCAGGAGCTGCAGAGGAAAAGAGTCTTGCACAAAGAATGGCAAGATTATGTGGTGGGACAAGAGAAGGCTAAAGCGTGATAAGTAGAAGGAGTAAGTAGGCACACTGATGTTTTAAAAACAAGGAGGTCAGTTTTGAACTGTGTGACTCTGATGCTTGGTTCAGGTCACCCAGAAGTGTGAGCCACTGTGTTCTCTTTGCTGCTGCCAAGCTACGTGTCAGCTCCCCAATGTGCCAACCTATCTGCCTAGCCAGCAAACTCTGCGGGATTCTGCCAGTCCAGACCTATCTTGCAAGTAACAATCAGCAAGCCCCAGTTCCCAAGTTCCCCAGAGAAATCTTGCTGCAGTGTCCAGTCTCTCTCACTGCACACTCACAGAAGTTAAATTTGCTGTCTCCAGAGAGGCAGAGCACACATCAGCCTGTTAAGTTAGCTGAAGACCCATACTTCGCTTCAATATAACAGCACTGAGAAATCTTTGTAATAAGTTTATTAACAAAGAACATAGGTTTAAGTGATTTCAGGTACAAGTGAAAGATATGAAAGGTTACACGCAAAACACACTTTCTAGTGACTAAAACTTAATTTCAGCAAGTTACAATCTTTGTCACCTACAGTCACTTCAGCTCCCTGGTTGAGGGATCCATCTTTCTCAGATTTCAAGAGCTCTTGCCTTTTGTGTTTTTCAGCTGATGAATGCTAAAATGGCTTTTTTTTTTCCTGCTCATGTTTCCCAAGTCCATTGTCTCTGTTTCAAGAGCCAGGAAGGCTTCCTCCATCCCGCATCATGATTATTAAATCTCCCCACTTACTAGTTTGATGGCTTTGTTTACCTTCTATCTACACGTACTTTCGTTATTTCTGGCTTCACCTTTCTCAATTTATACTGGAGACACAGTCAAGCAGGTAGAACAACATTACTTAGTTTAGGACTGGCTGGACTTATGCTTGCCAAATACCTTTTAAGTACATATTTCCAGTGCACATCTATAATTCGTTATATATCGCCTATACATACATCACAAAATAATATTAATGATGAGTGTGTTACCAGTTTGTATAGGATACTTTACATGACTCCTTTTAGATACAGATTATGACCAGAGTGAGTTGGGGCAGTGTGTGTGCCAGGCCTGATGGGAGTTGTGGTATGGCACGTGCTCTGCCAGTTAGAATTGAAGGGCTTCCTGGGTCACAGTGACTTTGGGCAAGTCACTTAGTTCCTCTGTGCCTCAGTTCTCATCTATACAATGGGGATAACAGCACTTCCCTACTTCACATGGATGTTGTGAGGATAAATACATTAAAGATTGTGACGACTCAGCCACTATTGTAAGGGGGGCTATATGAGTACCCAAGGGACAGGGGGAGGGATATTGAAATGACTGGGGAGCCTGTGGACTTGGCTGAAGATGGGATACTGTGTGCTCTTCTTTGTATGTGGTTGAAAGTACTAGTGTCCAATGGAAAGTCCATACTCTCCATGAGAGTGCTGCAGCTCTTGCTCTGCTCCTGCTGAGTTGGGTCTTTAAGGTATAAGCACATGCTGACCTGAATGCCGAGCCAGCACTCCGCTGGGCCTCCCATCGGGGTTTGCTAGTGTTTTTCAAGCTGAAAGCAATAGATGCATTTTGAGCACTCACCCATAGCCTGTTATCACTTAGTCACTGTGAAGGTTGCTCTTCCCTGGCCAGGGACAGGCTAATGAGCCCACAGTGAGGTGGCCTGTGCTGTTGGCAACAAGCAGGAAGTTTGAGCTGAGAGAACACTACTCTGACTCCAGTGTGCACATGTGCTTTCCCGCTGCTATCAGACTCACATCAGCCAACCTGCAGGAATGGGCTGCAGCTTCCTTTGCTCCAGTTCAACGCTCTGGGGCAGTTGGTTGGCCTCAGTTTATTTTCTCAGTTCATTTCATCCGCAAATAAGGAAGGTTCTTACCTGCTTTTCTAAAGCTAGATATGGAGCCCAGCTGAGGTCTTCTCTGGCTGGAAAGAACATAATAAATCATGGGCTACCTGGTAACAGGCATGTCCTTTGCCTTCCAGAAGGCAGCCGACAAATGCATACACGAGATTCCCCCCGTCCGTCCCCCCCCGTCAACTGTTTCCTTCCTTCTGCGCAAATTGGCAAGAACTAACCTTGTCATATTTAGTGCAGCGCTAACGGGCGCCTGCCTCCAAGGGGTAATCATGCAGGCATAAATTCGGAAAGTTGCTAAGCTATGAGCAGTCTTATGAGCATTAAAAGTGTCCTCTTTGCCAGAAAGGTCATTCATAACTTGGCTGCGCCGCTGATGTACAGTCAGTGATATTGATTGATTAATGTATAAAAAGCACCAAATCCATTTGCCTCTATGAAAGAGAATAAAGTGCAGTCGACTCTCTTTATTTTCACCTCATCCTTTTGTTTGAAGGACGTTTTTTTCTCTTTTTGTTTTGCCGGCTAGGTTTAAGGGGGTTACAGAAAGCCAGTTTCTGCCAAGTAATGCGTTCACAAAGGGAACATTGATTCACATCAGTGTCGCTTGAATTACCCCTAAAGGTTTGCCAAGGAGTTGTTCTTATATTAACCTTCTGTTCATCAAAGATGAAATAAATAAGTCATAAAATCAGCTCCACTGCATTTGATTTGGAATTGGATGCAAAACAGGAATTTCTTCAGTTGATGATTGTTGCAAAAGGTGCTGTAGCCTTGTCTCTTCCTCCACCCTGGGGTCTTACCCCTCCTTCCAGCCTTGCTCCCTCTATGACACTGCATTTCCCCCAGTTCCCTGGGGGACCTCATCTCCTCTGTATGACTGGCTTTCCCCCTTTATAGGACTGCCCCCCTTCTTCCCTGAACCTTACATCCCTCCTCTGGGGCTAGTTTCCCGCACCCACCTTCTAAAGCCTCTCCCAGTGCTGTTTCACAGAACAGAATGGAGAATTTACTTCCAGCACAGAGATTAGTTCTGATTGGCTGCCTTCCCTTTCACACTGACTAGCTGCTTCCCGGATTCCTTGTACTTGGAGACAGTTCATGTGGGGTGGGAGAGCTGGAGAGAAAACCCGCCTTTGTCAAGAAGAATTGAGTTCCTGGGGCTCTAAAAGGAACACTTCCAGCCCTGGGTACATGGATTTAACTGCACAACTCAGAAACTCACCCTAGAATATTCAGATTCCCCAGGGATTCAGAAAGGGGGGAGGAAGCAGAAGAGAAAAAAGAAAAACAAGGGCCCTCTCCTCACTTCCTGTGATTCGGGATGGAGGCTGGGCACATCAGATACCAGGTGGAATATTCTTTCTGTACTAACAGAATTAATTTCTTGCAGTAGCTCAAAATTATCCGATATAAATTCAAATGTGTTAATTTTTGTAAGTGAGCAAACCTTGGGGACTGCCAGGGGGTGCTTCTATGTACATATGTGTTTCCTCTCTTGGAGGGAATCTTTTGTTATGGTGGCTATTTTGGATATTTATTCAGATATTCGATGAGCCATTTACTAACCCACCTAACCAATGTATGGTTTTATTCTTGGATACATACCTTGCCTGGGAGTTGTACTGACGGTAACTACTAAATCCGCACAACACTTTGACCCTGAGAAGTGCTGTCGAGAAGCCTCGTAGTTTTGTTTGCTGCATGAGTTTCATGTGTGAAATGTTCATTCTATGACCACAGCCTTAATTAGGATGATCTCCGAACATCCTCACTTCTGAACAGAAATGAGGTCTTGGGACCAGCCAATACATTCTGGACTTGCCATTTGATCCACCTCATTTAGCATCCACATAGTTCATCCGAGAGTCCCATCTCTAGATGTTGGTGGTTACGTTCTGTCTTTGGTTCCTGGTTATGGCAGGTACCTCTCTGTTTAATGCTGATGAGCACCCTGAAACAAGAGGTCCTTGAGTCCATGGAGCTGGTGCTATGACCCATGCCCCCAGCATGCAGGCTGCAGCATTCCCGTCCGCAGCAAGTGAAACGGACAGGTTAAGTTGTAACCCAATTTGCTGTCAGTCGGAGGAGCAGTTAATTGTATGTGGCCCGTCGGTGACTGCCAGTAGCAAAAATCCCCAATGGCCGGAGATGGGACCCTGTAGGGGAAGCACTCTGAGTTACTAGAGAGAATTCTCTCCTGGGTGTCTGCCTGATCGGTTTAGCCCACATGCTCTGGGTCGAACTGATCACCATATTTGGGGTTGGGAAGGAATTTTCCCCTGGGTCAGATTGGCAGAGACCGGGGATGGGGTGGGGGAGGGGAAGAGAGACGAAAAAGGTGTTTGCCTTTCTCTACAGCATGGGGCACGGGTCACTTGCAGGTTTAAACTAGTGTAAATGGTGGATTCTCTGTAACTTGAAATCTTTAACCCATGTTTTGAGGACTTCAGTAAGTCAGCCAGAGGTTAGGGTTCTATTTCAGGAGTGGGTGGGTGAGGTTCTGTGGCCTGCAGTGTACAGGTCAGACGATGGTCCCTTCTGACCTTAAAGTCTGTGAGTCAGCAGGAGCCTTACTGTTTGTCAGTCACATGTTTCATTTGAGCCAAAGTCTTATGCTCTCACTGGTCCTTAACCAAAACCCAGGAAGAACAATTCATATTGTCCTTGGGTCAGTTCATTCCCTACACTCAGGGTAGTAGTCTGTTTGGGCTGTTGTCTGGGAGGCTGGGGAAGCGGTGGATGTCATTGTCCTCCTTGCCTCCTTCTCCCTTCCCCTCTAATGCAAAAGGCTACGCTGAGACATTTGGAAAAGGCTCTGTAGTGAGCTGTCTGCACCTGGCCAGCAATTCGATAGAGAATCGCTTCAATGTGTGAGCATCTCGAAGGCCTCAGGTTTTGTATGTCATTTCAGATAATCTCTGCTGCTCAGCCATGAGTAGTTCAGTATTACTAATGGTTTACAGCTGGACTGTAGTGGGCACTGCACAATAGCGTCGGTGCTTTCCTCAGTCCAAGAACACGGTGACTGACCTGAAGACAGATGTAACTTCCAGTTTCTCAGCCCTTTGTATCTAATCAGATTTCTTTCCCTTCGTGCTGACTAGAGCTGCGAATGCACAGTGCTGCACTAACCCCTGGACATGGAGAGGCGGCTGCAGGACGTGAGCTAACTGGATTCAATTGTTTTGTTAAGATGTTAGTTTTTCAATTCTACGTTCAGCACGTGAGCCCTTTTTTAACCGAGACAAGCAGCAGGCTCTGCAGCATTGTCATGCACAACGTTGTCTTGCCAACTCTTCCACTCAGAAAATGACAACTACATTACTGTAAAAATCTCTTTGGACACCAAATACAGTATAAATAATGGAGGAACAGCTGGGTTTTCTCCCCACATATAACTTTGCTCAGGCTACTTGTACCACTTTCTGTATGTCCTTTTCTGTGTGTCATACCACACCTGTGATGCATCTGAGGGTTGTGCCACTGATTTAACGTTCCAATAAAGCAAGCCCCTCAAATCTCTACATGCTACCTGGAAGGGTCTTTATTTTCTCCATGACTGCTGCAGAAATCAAAAGAAAAAATCATTTTGTCTTTTAAATCTTTTTTTCTCAGTTTCTGGGTGAGCCTCAGAACCCTGACTTCCCCTCCCCCCAAGGTGAGGTGATGGGGATAGGGTGAGAAAATACAAAGTGAGCACGCTGAGAACAAATCCATTTTCTCCCTTCCATCTCCACAGAATAAATTAGAATTTGCCTGATTTAATCAAATGGCTTAATCTCTCTGCCATCTTTCCTATCTCCCAAATGCTCTCTCCCCACCCCCACTGCACAATAATAGATCTCAGCTCCATATCTCCTTGTTATAAGCTAGCCATTTAACATGGAGAGAGAGAGAGACTGTGTGTGCACACGTGTATGTGCATGCATGCACGCACGTGTATGCATAGCTTGCACTAGGGGATTCTGGGGACCGAAGGTGCAGGAAATTTGTCACTCTGTCTCATTTTCCTTATTGTCAGACGTGATGGTTATAATTGATGTGCAGGTCAGTGTAATTTACTGTCTGTCTGCCATTAGCCCGACCTCTTGGAGTGGATGTGACTGCAATATAGAATTTTTGTTTCAGATGTGGGGGTGTTAGTGATAGGAAATCTTGTAGCACAAATTTTCCCCAGCCACTTTTCTCTTTAATTGGCACATATTTCTCTGTGTTCAGTGGAATGTAATTCTTCTGTCCCAGACAGGAGGAAGAGGTTACTGTTAGAATTTAGAATGGTTTCACTATATCTGAACCTTTCCCCCTCTTCAATCTGGTGTTTTTAATTTCTATTTCCTAGGTTGATTTTTTTCCCTTTCCGTTCTGACGCTGGTTATGCTAGGCGCATTGGGAGCGCTTGCTGCTGAGAGGTACCCAGCTAAGTGTTAAGAAAGGTTTTAAAAACAGACTGAACTCTTCCTTAATGAGGCTCAGTCCTGCTCTCCTCTGGGTGGTTTTGTTTTGCTGATCTGTCAGTTTTTCGAGGCTTTAATTGCACTTCTTTCATATTAGTCTTTGAAGTGGGGCTAACCAGATTGCTGTAAAATATAATCTAAAGAGGGAGAGAAGTTATTGGCTTTTCTTTTTCTGTTTTCTTCTTCTTTTTAGCTTTCATCACTCCATGATCATCTTCTGCCACAGGCTCTTGGGACCCAACAGTAGTAAAGAATAAAATATATGAAAGCTGCAAATGAAATGGCAGGCTAGACCTTTATGGCAGCTCCCAGAATCAGACCCTTGTAGGCGATATTCTTTGCCTCTCAAGCTGCCTAGTTTTGGCTCCTGTGTCACATTGTTGCTTATGTTGATCTTAATAGAACTTCCCAAATGTTTGGTTTGGAGGGGAAGTTGGAAGAGAGGGGAGGGGCGTGCTGATTTGTATAGTATGAGGAGGCGCTCATTTCCTATAGAAGTGACAAAGGACATCAACATGGTTCCAAAACAAGTGCATTTGTGAAGCTCAACGGCATCTCCTCAAGGCCCCAAATGTATGAAATGCAGAAATCCAGCCCAAAAGATGGAAAGCAGAAGTCAGGCTGGTGGGGGTGGGGGAGAGAGGTTGTATCCCTTATGCTATTATCTTTATGGCATAGAAAAACATGCTTGAAGCAATCAGCATGAAATTCTTAATTGCTTCGCTTACTTCTGCTCCCCTCGAGGGACAAATTGTGCAAATGCAAGAGCTGCCAGGACCCTCGTATTAGCGCACTGTCCCTGCTGTACACACTATGTTTAACTAGTGCTTTGTTTTGCAAAGATGCACAAAGGTTTTTCTTTTTTCATGGATGCTAATAAACAGCAGAGGCAATAAAGAGCCGTTCTAGCCAACCTGACAGTGACTATGCTTTAGTAGAGTGCAATTCATGTTTCATCCTCTTTCTGTTCATCTTCTTTAGCTTTAGCTTTGGCTTTCTTTTTGTTTTTCTTCACATTTATCCCGTAACTATTTTAACAGCTATTTTTAATTTCTAGTCTCAACATGACCCAAATCCCTTGTTCCTTTCTTCCTTCAGATGCGTATCTTCCTCTTCTGGTTCCCAGCACATCACTCTCATGAGGCTGTATGATCCAAGAACCAGATCTGAGATTTAAAAATAAAATAAAAGTAAACTCTGCTTAGAAACACTTTAGTAGGAAAGCCAGGCTAATTGTAAATCAATGAGTCTTAAAATGCAGCATTGATCTCCAGTTAGAAGTTTGAAGGGGAAAGCAGTAATTACTGCGCCAAAGGTAGTTTTTTCTCTTAGTAAGTTCTGGGCAGAAAGAAGGCTCATTAGGGCAGCACTTCGGAATCTGAGTAATTAGTTTAAGAAGTACTTTTGTGGTGTTATTCCCTTGGCTAGAAATTATTGGAATCTTCACAGACTTATAGTTCAACCCTGATAAGGTTTGATTTATTATTGTGTTTGGTGTGGGAGATCCTTACTATATCATCACCTGGGTGAAGATCCCAAGCAATGTGGATCAGGCAGTAAAGCCTCATAATACACTTTGAGAACTGTTTGCATTTAAACATTGTTCATTGGTAACCCCAATTTCTCTGTGTAATGGCTTACCTGAAACAATGCAATGTAACTCCACATATACTGTCCCCTCAAGGCAGTGCTGTTTGGAATGGTATAAGTGGGCCATGGCATCTCGGGGAGTAGACAGTGATTTGTGTAGCAAAAAACCTGTCCTGCTGGAGGGTGATTGGCACCACTTGTGTTTTGAAGTGCCCTAGATATCTCTCTAATAGCTTACATGTTTAGGTTTTATTTCATCTTAACAAATAAGTTTAGCACTAATATACCATTCTATATATAACACTTTCTGTCTGATGACCTAGGGGCTCTTTCATCCCTGAGGAAGACAAGATGCCAGCACTAGAGATGGTGCCTCTAGCAGCTAGTCTGCCTGAAAGAGATGAACTCTTCTAGCTTTGTGAGGGATTTTAGCTTCTATTTTTCTGCTTACAGTTATTCCTTAGTGAATTTCCAGGAATGACACGTGTTTCTGTTAAGGCCTGTCCAAAGGTCTCTTGGAAATCCATTTGTGTTGCTATGTTAATGTGTATTATGGAGCTGCAGTAGCAGTTCCATAGTTAAGGAGTTTTATTTTCCCAAATCTGGTTTATAATAGAAAAACACCCTGCTTACTTCCCCCAAAAAGAAACAGTTCTCCTGGAAATTTGGCCACCATATATTGCCCAAGGGTAAAGTTTTCTGGGAAGCTCAATGGAAATCAGAAAAAGTGGTTTTGAAGTTACGGAATCTTGAAAATGTCCTTATTGTTTACTTCTGGTTTTCAACTGATGGGTTGATTTTGACCTGTGTTGTGTCCTAAGTGAGTTTTTTGTTGTTGCCATTGCTGTTTGTGGGGCCAAAGGGAGTTAGTAGGGTAGATGCAAAGGCAGGAGAGGAGTTAGCCAGGGTCTGGCTCATCAGAGCAGGGCTATAAATAGAAGGCCCTGGATGGTGGGGGGAGGGCCTCTGATGGGAAGAGGAAGTGTTCAGCCAGGAGGCAAAGAGGAACTGTCGACACTGTCTTACTGTACTGCTTCAGAGACTTGGCAAGTTAACGGGCTGTTTGCTATTTTGCTATCCTAGTTTGTTCTTCTACTTCCTGGTTTTTAATTCTGAGTTAGTTTGGACCAGATAGAAGAGGTCCAATCCTGACTCGTGTGCGTGAGGGCCAATGCAGAGGAATGCTCTGGGAAGAGCAGCATGCGTTTTACAGGGCTAGCTTGCAGTTCCCCTCCATCCCCATCCCCTCCTTTTTATTCATTTATTTATTTATTTTTAACTTGTAGTACAGTGAACTGAGTGCTGCTCATGCTGAGCTGTTTTCATATGTAAACAGAGCATTAAGATTATTTAAAAATATTTATTCATATAAATTGACTGCGTCTAACTCCTGACATGGATTGGGTAGAAGGAGGACTTGGGTCTGAGGGAGGGTGGCATGGAGTGGCAAGTGGCATGGAGCTGTGCTACCTGCTTTGGGATAAAGGGGTCTGGAGAGGAAGGAAACAGAAGCACAGGAGGCAGGATGGACATGCAGTAGCAAGATGAATGGATGGTGCTGGGAATTGGGGATTGCATGATGGGTGGGGAGAGGGAAATGCCGTGTTTTAGCCATGTTGAACTCTACCCACAAACGCACCCCCACCCTCAGGGTGCCTAGAGTACCAAAATAATATAAGCACATTAGAAGGGCACGAGAGAGATACATTCTGGAACTGTGCACATTTTTAAGAAAAGCTCCTCTAACTCTGGGCTTTTCTCCGCCCACCAGCTGAGCCTTTCACAGAATTTCCACCTCTTCTTATGTTATCAAATTAAGTCTGTGTTTTAAAGCTGTGGCATTTTACTGGTTTGGTGCCAGAGTATGAGCCTCTCTTGCTCGTTCTTTGCACAAGTAGTCCCGTTGATGTCAATGGGTCTGCTCATGGGAGTAATTGCTCACCATTGGGAGTAAGGAGTTCATAATCTGGCCCATAGTGATTTTAGTGTTGTAGTTCTGTTGATTTTCTCCAAGTTTGGAGGTCTTTTTTAAGCCAGTTGTGGAAGTCTCCACATGGTGAAGTTAGAAGAGTTATAGTTCCAGAAAGTAAATCTCAGACTGTGATTTACCCATGCCCATTGTTGTGTGTGCTTTGGTGAGGGGCATTCAACCCATGGACATTCATCTTAACGATTTCCTGACTGGAAAAAGCTTTATTCCCCCTCAGAGCATAGATCCAAGAGCTTCGTGTAACTGGGGCAAACCAAGGAAGAGAAAGTGACCTTAATATTTTCACATCTGGCAGTAGCTGCATCATCTTTGTTGCTCCCTCCAAAGACGTCTAGGTGGCACTTGTAGACCCCCAAGAAGTACAGAGGTCATCCAAGAAGAGGTCAAGGAGTCAAGGGTTGAATCAGACTGTGCCATGGCATGTCTATTTCTTTGGATTCTAGGAAGCCTGAAGAGGACAGATCTTCCTCAGATCCAAGGCAGTTGAATTCTTTGAGGCTTGTGGGCTTTGCAAACTGAGATGTAAGTACTCAAATCTGTCTTCGGAACTGAGGCCTGCAAAACCTGCTCATATCCCAGATTTGGAATAACTCTCCTCCTGGATATGCAAGACCATGGGAATTTTCATATTATATCAGACCTGTGGTCCATGTAGTCCAGTGTCCTATCTCTAGCAGTGGTCACTACTAAATATGTAAGAGAAAAGTGCCAGAACCCCACAGTAGGCAATTATGGAATAACTTGCTTCCACGGAAGGTTTCCTTCTAAGCCTTAATAATTAGAGTTTGGTTTATGCCCCGAAGCTTGCAGATTTGTATTCCTTCCAAAATTTTTGTTGGCTTTAAAATTAACAATAATAATTGGATATTCTTGTTATCCCTATAAATGTCCAATCCCTTGCTGAATTCTTGGCCACAGCAACATCCTGTGGCAATGAGTTCCACAATCTAATTACTAATTGTAATTACTAAATCTAGTTTTTATGTGCAAAAGTATTTCTCCTTTCTCTACAAGCTCTACAGCTCCATTAACTGGCGAGCTCTCAGCCTGCACAGGTAGAACCAGACTTGTCAGTCACTGCTAAGGGAGGTTGTGGCCAGTTACACTGAAAACACTGCTGGTTTTTCACTCTGCCTCCCTGGCCACAGAAAAGTTTACCAGACGTTACAGAGCAAACACGTCTTGTTAAAAAATGGTTGACAGGGTGCATCCATGAAGCCCTCAAGTAGAAAAATCTGTCCAGAAACGAGCGTCAAAGCCCATCCATTGAGAGAGTAGCAGCCTCCTGGGTGAAGGAGTCTCACTGATCTACCTGCTTGTCCATTGATCATTTCTCAAAATGTAACGAGCTGGGCACTCAGGCAGCAGCAGAGTTGCTCCACGCTATGATCTCCTAGTGGTAGAAAAGAAATTTAAAATTCCTTATCTAGGTCTGTTGGACTGAACCCTCCCTGACAGCTCACTACTGTAAAAATCCCACTCGTTAACAGACTTGTGGACCTTGTGACTCTGGGAAAAGTTTCAGTACATCAGATGTTCCAATTCCTTTTATCAGTTTTGAATTTGCCGCTTTCCAATTTGACTCTCTCCTTGCTCTCTTTTTTTTATGTGATGGAGAGCAGAAGTTCCTGGTTTACCTCTCTGAATCACTTATGTACCTGTATCATGTCCCCTGTTGTTTGCCTCTTTTCTAAGGGAAACAATCCCAAGCTTTTCAATCTCTCTTCATGAGAGTTTTGTTGGGCCTCTGATGATTCTCTTCCTGCTTCTCTGAATCCCTGTAATTCTGGAGTGTCCTTTTTGGATTGAGGTGACCTGTCCTGCACACAGTATGCAGATGAGTCCATATTATCTTCATTATTCTTCATCCCATTCCTTATGGATCCTAACATCTTGTTTGCTTTTTCTGAACACAGCTGCACATTGAGCCAGGGTCTCTTTCATAAATTGATTCTGTTAATGTAGAACCTTGTGAGCTGTATGAGTTGTTAAAATTTTGCTTTCTAATGTCCATTGCTTTGCATTTATCAACAGTGAACTTCATCAGCCATCACATTGCCTCTTCTCTGGCCTTAGTTAGGTCCTTACAAAGTTCCCAAGATTTTTCTGGCTTTGACTGCTTAAATTACTTTCCTTGTCTCTGAAACTGTCCTCTTCTTTGTTCCAAGGTTCCCTGATGTCACACTCAGAATTGATATATTGGGTCCAGGAAAGTAAGGATGGATGTCTTTGCTAAATATTGACTTTGTGGTGGTCCCAGCAAATCCTTCTGCCTGTATAATCACTCCTCCTGGTTCTGAAACCCCTTTAATCTGAATGACAGCCTTGGTTGTTTTTTTACTCTTCCGTAGGGATAATTTACTCTCCCTACAATCTATGTGGACCTTGGAATAACTGGCCTTCTTGGATCTTGGGCTTCTTATCCACTGAAAGGTGATGACAAAGAGTTTGGAATTTGTTTCCTGTCCCTCATCTGTCAAAAGATCTAGGGTTATAAAGGAGCATATGACAGTGCTTCAGAATACCTCTTATTAATGGCTGGCTGTGGAGAGGCAGGCAGGAATTACTCTTCGTCCACTTCTCTAGACCAGCGGTTCTCAAACTGTGGATCGGGACCCCAAGGTGAGTTGGGACCCCATTTTTATGGGGTCACCAGGGCTGGCTTAGATTTTCTGGGGTCCGGGGCTGAAGCCCAAGCCCCACCACCTGGAGACAAAGCTGAAGCCCCCCTCAGGTTTCGGCCTGGGGTGGCGGGGCTCAGGTTACAGGCCCCCTGCCTGGGGCTGAAGCCCTTGGGCTTCTGCTTTGTTCCCCCGCCCATGGTCGTGGGGTTCAGGCTTTGCTCCCCCCCGCACTCTCAGGGTGGTGGAGCATGGGCGGGCTCAATCTCCAGTCCCCCGTCCTGGGGTTGTGTAGTAATTTTTGTTGTCAGAAGTGGGTCATGGTGCAATGGAGTTTGAGAACCCTTGGTCTAGATGACTCCATGTATCTGTCTTCCACATCTCCTCCTGAGAATCCTAGGTCATTGGGAGCTGGCAGGCTGTGTGTTTTCATAACTCCATAAACTCTCTAACATAGTAGTTCATATGGAGCGTGGCCTAAAGGCCCTCTCTGCTCTCAAGAGGTTCTCTGAGAATTTATCCAGCCACTGCTCCAAATGACCTTCCTGATGGCTGTCAGATACTTCAGATGATTTAGCATTTTAACCCAGAGTAGCATTCAGCACACCAGAAGTGCAATGGGTACGAGCTGGCTGACAGTTACTTGCAGGAGAAGATGCAGCCTTTGGGTTAGTCCCAGCCTCCATTGCACAAGTGTTTGGCAATGGTAGCAGTTCATCTTTGTCAGAAATTACAGATATATCCTTATCCTTCATCAAACCCAGGTGTGACTGGGCCTTGTAATGTAACTTGCTCTCTCTTCTTTTCTTGGGGGTTGAGGATGAGTGTAGCAAAGTAGATACTAAAGCCAGCTCAACAGTTGACCTTCATAGAAGTATATACCAGGACTGTGTGTGAAGGCACAGAGTATCCTGCTGATTCACTTTGATAGGAGGACCAGCTCTGGGGCATTAAATGGCTGAGTGGCTCTCTGAGGTAACGGAGCCGTAAGGAAGGGATGCCGACACCTGCGGTTAAGTCTAGCTCAGGTGCATGGGTAAGGAAACTCCTTGGACCAGCTACTGTTTTCCCCGCCTGTCCTAGATAACACTCCCACCAGGCCCTCGTGTGTGTGTGTGTGTGTGTGTGTGTGTGTGTGAGAGAGAGAGAACTGTGGTACCCTGTGCACTGTTGCTGTTTTGATTTCTCGCTCTGAGGCCTGGTGTCCTCCCCTGTGTAATCTGATAAATATTTTTATAGACATAATTTAGTTTAGGCTTAGTTTGCAATGATTGATAAAGATCTGATTTTTTGCAAATGGAAAGGAGAAGGTATTTTGAGGCAGAAAATCCCCATGTGTCAGCAATCCTGCTTGGAAGTCAGTTCATGAAGAATTAGAAACCCTTTAAATAAATGCTTGACAAGGCTCTGTCTTCCACCTTCTAACAAGCAGGGAAGCGAATGGCAGCCGCTGGCCAGAAATTGATTGCATTAATTGATATGCCAATAAGAGAGCTTGTTACATCCGCCATTGGTTAGGAGGCCGGCTAACAAGTCCTTCTGATCAATGGAACCAATAAAGATTTCATCCATTAATGAGCAACGTGGTAATTAATGTTATCCATAAACCAATTAGCCTAGGTAGCTAATGTGCTGGTTAGCACAGTGAGTAGCAGAGCAGTGGGTGTGCATAGACTGGCCATCCGGTATGAAGAGCAGGTTACGCTGTTGGATAGAATTTTGTGATTTGAAGGAACCAGCCACCCTCTCCAAGCCTTTTCACAGGGAAGAAAGTTGACTGACTTGGGTGACAGGAGCTTTTTTGCTGGCAGAGGAGGAATTTGTGGCCAGATTTATGGAGCAATTTGAGCTACATTTTTTAAAATCTGCTTCAAATATTAAAGTTGAGAATTTTTTCTTTTTGCAACAAATATTTCTCAGTGTGTGCCAATCTCTTTGGCCTGTGTACAGAGGGCAGAATGGAGTGGTCGTGTGCCCCAGCTCTGTGCCACTGGAGACCTGCTGGCATCTCATCTGGTTACGTTATCTGTTAAGCATACCCTCTCATCTCGTTTGCAGGCCCTGCCGCCTGTACTGGCTTCCCTCTGATCATTTCCCACTGGTGTGAATGCTGGTTCAGCGCCACTCGTGGTAGCAAAGGTGGCAGCACCAGTGCAGAGCAAGCTCCAGGTGGCCACAAGTGTGCTAAGGGGTGTGTTGCCTAAAATTGATCAGGCAAATCTACAGACCATGGCCGCTGAGAGCTTGTGGCCACCAACCCTTGCCTGCAATAGTGACGCATGGTCCATACCATTGGTGGAGAGAGGATGGTGTTAGCAAGGGTGGGAAGTTTTTAGAGAACGACCTAGTTGTCGCAGGGCTCTGAGAAGCTTGGAGAGTGGTGAACTAACTCCGCTGCCTGCGATGAAGAACAGCGTGCTCGTGGAAAGAGCGACGGACGGTTGTAGGCTGGGCCTTTCCCTGCCAAAATGATTCAAGCAAGTTGTTTGACAAACCGAACCCTGCAGCCCTTCTCCAGACCTGGGATTTCTGAGGGGAGCCTCCTCCCTGCCTGTGTCATCGGGGCGGCTTTCCAGGAGCATTGCTAGGTGCTGGTCTGTGGTGACGGAGAGACTGGGGGGCTTGTGTGGGTCAATCAGAACAGAGGGAGTTTAAGGCTCTAAGAGGCCATGGCGGTTGGAAGCTGGCTGAGGGGTCTTGTTAGGGATCTTGTGGGAATCGGAATGAAGCTGAATTAGTAAAAAACAGGCTGGGGGATCAGACGCAAGGCAGAGGCACAGGGACTGGCCTGGAGAAATACTTCACAGTGTCAAGCCCAATATTCCACTGTGAAGTTTCCTTTGCATTGTTAGGTATTGACCCTGGGAGACCCCTTGTGGATTCCCTAATTGAAAATTAATACTAGATCGATGTCATGGGCAATTTGCATATTGATCATAAACAGCTTTGAAGGCACCAAGTGTGTGCTGGATCAATAGGGCTTTTGAGCAGGTTGCAGGGGGAGTACATCCCCTTACGCTGGGCTGTGAAAGAGGTTAATGATTCGGGAAGTTCCGTCACTGCTCAGGGCAGGCCGGCAGGCATGGCGGCGGCCGGCAGGCATGGCGGCAGCCTGCAGGCAAGAGAGGAGAAGCTGGCTTGGCTGGGACAGGGTCAGAGGGACTTCTGAATGAACAGGCTTTTTTAGGCATTTAATTCTGGGGATGTTATTGAGGGAAAGCAAACCCAAAGGCCAGTGAAATCACACAGCACCAGTGGGGATGTCCCCGCTGCCTTCCAGTGCACAGCCCCTGCCCCCCTTTATTCACACACTGAGAGGTGGGGGCTGCCATGTCTCCTTTCCTGCAGCTGTTGTTTCCCAGCAGTGGTATTGGGAGGTGTGGAAGCGACCCCCAGTTTCTATTCATTCCCGTTCTGTTCAACTTCATTTGCCCCCTAAAGACGTAGTTAGAAACTGTCTGACTATGGCCTTTATGGCATGCCCCTCATCATAGTATCTCGCCTGAAATACTCTCCTCCTCCAGCCCCACCCCATTTAAAGAAAAGCAAACCAACGCCATTTTGGGCTATGCACAGTGCTCCTAGGTTAGGAGATTCCTAACTACAGGACAAGCAGACGTGCTTCACCTGCATAGAGAGGAGACGTTTGGGGAAATAGGACTAAGGTGTGGAAGTGAATTTCCCCCTAGTCTGACGAATCCCATCTGCCACTCCCACACTGTGGGCCTTTCAGTCCCATTGGATGTCACTCCCATCCAGGATTTGAGCAACAGGAGATCTGAATCGATAGTAAAACACAAGTAGCATGCGCCATTTGTGAGCAGAGGATTGGAGTGAAGTTAGGATTCTGCTCCTGAAAGTTCTTTCTTGGTTTCAGAGCAGTAGCAGCTGCTTGTCTGTGTAGCCAGCAGGTTCCAGGAAGTCACTGCGCATCTAATTACTTCATTATAGGGCCTTTCATTGACTTGGCTGTACTATACTGATGAACTGAGACTGGGGACAAGAGCACATAATTGAGAGAAATAAATTCTTATCACAGGCCTTGCTGGAGAGAGAGAGAGAGTGTGTGTGTGTCTCTTTGTCCAGTTCTCGGGAACATTTCAAGCTTTTAGAGCGGCTGGTGCTCCCTTCATAGTGTTCCAGGAAAGCTGCCCAGTTGAATCCCAGGCATGGTACATTTCTTAAGGGGTGCCTGCAAAAACCCCCAAACATCTCCCCAGAGTGACCTGGCTGTTGTGCCATTCTGCTCAGCTGCTTGCCTGGAGCCAGCTATGACCCTGAGGTGGTAGGTCACCACCTTTTTGTCAGTGTCCTATTGGAAACCTTGCCATATTCTTCACCCATGTTTTATTTGTTAGTTATGTGTAACCCTTCTGCCCGTCAGAGTTGGCAGCAACAAGGGCCGGGTTCAGTATCTAGGGGTTCCATTCCAATAACACAATGCAAAACCGGCTTGAGCCCCCCACCCAGTGACCTGGGACAAATATATACCACCCCCGCTGGGCGCCTCTAAGAGGCAATGCTTCGCCTCTTGCAAACACAGAGTCTGAGTGTAGCAAAAGCCTTTTAATAACAGAGAGAAACAATGTGGAATTATGTTGGGGAAACACCACCAACAGAATTCATAACACAACCCATGAGCAAAAAACCCACCCCAAGCAAATTGGGCTGTGTCCTTTCCCTTTGGTTCTTGAGTCTAGCAACCCAAAGTCCCAAAAGTCCAACACCCCCAAAAGTCTCTGTCCCTGGTAAGTGCAGCACCAGAGTTTGAAAGTTTATCTGCAGAGCTTTACCTCCCAACTTGGGTGGAGATGGGGGGTTAAGGGGCACCTGACGTGGTCCAAAGCCAATTGCCTCACCTCTCCATGGGGCTCTGCTCTGCTCCGCTCCACCAGCCATCCCGCAAATCACTCCGCTCTGCCAGCCGCCCCCATGAGCCGCTCCAGCCATCCCGCGAACTGCTCCACAATATATCTTCAGGCCCCCCCACTACTTAACACAACACTCGGCTCTTAGTAATTTTAGCTCTTTTATGATTTCAGCTTGTAGTAGGGGAGCCTCAGTGCTGGTGCACCATTGGCCCAAAGTGAATTCAGCTCAGTAGCCTGTAAATAGACTCCTAATGGAATCAAAATTAGCTCTGATATTGCACAGTAAAGAGAGGAGGAAGTGTAATTAGCATGTAAGACCCTCACTAGGGGGCCCATACCACCAGGTATTAATACCTGTCTCCAGCCTCTCTCAATTCACTGAGTTTTGGAACCCATGTCCCTTGCCTAGCGAGTGTTACTTATTTGATGGCGAGTCCCTCCATCATAACAAAAGGTCAAGTACAGTTCCACTGTCCTTGATTCACATAATCAGGATAATAACAATTTATTCTTCCTGCCCCAATAACAGAGAAACTGGGGATCCCACAGCAGCCTAAATAACCATTTGGGCAGCTGTGGGCTTTTGCTAGGCAGGGTGGGTGTGCCTATGCAAATGAGATCAGCCCCCGAAGTTCTTTTCCACAACTTGGCACACCTCACCACCAGATGTCAGGGTGGAGCTCATCCTGACTCTGCTTACATCTGGGAGCTCTCTTTTTTTTCATTCATTGCTTCCCAGCTTCTCTTTGCTATAAGACAGTGTACATAAGGGTATGTCTACACTACGAAATTAGGTCGAATTTATAGAAGTCGGTTTTGTAGAAAACGTTTTTATACAGTCAATTGTGTGTCCCCCCACACAAATGCTCTAAGTGCATCTAGTCAGCGGAGTGTGTCCACAGTACTGAGGCAACCGTCAACTTCTGGAGCGTTGCACTGTGGGTAGCTATCCCACAGTTCCCGCAGTCTCCACCGCCCATTTGAATTCTGGCTAGAAATCCTAGTGCTTGATGGGTCTAAAACATTGTTGCGGGTGGTTCTGGGTACAGATCGTCAGGCCCCCCTTCCTTCCCTCCCTCCTTCCATGAAAGCAAGGGCAGACAATCGTTTTGTGCCTTTTTTCTTGAGTTACCTGTGCAGACGCCATACCATGGCAAGCATGGAGCCCGCTCAGCTCACTGTCACCGTATGTCTCCTGGGTGCTGGCAGACGCAGTACTGCATTGCTACACAGCAGCAGTTCATTGCCTTTTGGCAGCAGACAGTGCAGTATGATTGGTAGCCGTTGTTGACGTAGTCCTGGGTGGTGTTTTAACCGACCTCAATGAGGTCAGGGGCGCCTGGGCAAACATGGGAGTGACTCAGCCAGGTCACTTCCCTTTTAAGTTTCGTCTCATGGCAATTCAGTCCTACCGGCAGTCCTAGTGCACTGTCTTTTAATCAGCAGCCAGCAGAAGATGATGGCCATACTGCACCGTCTTCTGCCCAGCACCCAGGAGATGACGAGGGCTAGCAGTCGTACTGCCAGCAAGATGTATAAAGATAGATGAAGTGGATCAAACAAGAAATAGACCAGATTTGTTTTGTATTCATTTTTTCCTCCCTCCCTCCGTGAAATCAACGGCCTGCTAAACCCAGTTTTTAGTTCTATCCTTGAGGTTTTGAGTTCTATGCTTCAGGGGGCCATTCTCTTTCTCACAAAGCCACCCCCTTTGTTGATTTTAATTCCCTGTAAGCCAACCCTGTAAGCCATGTTGTCGGTCGCCCCTTCTTCCATCAGAGCAATGGCAGACAATCGTTCTGCACCTTTTTTCCGTGCAGACGCCATACCACGGCAAGCATGGAGCCTGCTTAGATCACTTTGGCAATTCGGAGCACATTAAACACCATACACATTATCCAGCAATATATGCAGCACCAGAACCTGGCAAAGTGAAACCGGGCGAGTAGCCAACGTCAGCGCGGTGACGAGAGTGTTGAGAACATGGACACAGACTTCTCTCAAAGCACGGGCCCTGGCAATGTGGGCATCATGGTGCTAATGGGGCAGGTTCGTGCAGTGGAACGCCGATTCTGGGCTCGGGAAACAAGCACAGACTGGTGGGACCGCACAGTGTTGCAGGTCTGGGACGATTCCCAGTGGCTGCGAAACTTTCGCATGCGTAAGGGCACTTTCATGGAACTTTGTGACTTGCTTTCCCCTGCCCTGAGGCACAAGAATACCAAGATGAGAGCAGCCCTCACAGTTGAGAAGCGAGTGGCAATAGCCCTGTGGAAGCTTGCAACGCCAGACAGCTACCGGTCAGTCGGGAATCAATTTGGAGTGGGCAAATCTACTGTGGGAGCTGCTGTGATGCAAGTAGCCAACGCAATCAAAGATCTGCTGACATCAAGGGTAGTGACCCTGGGAAATGTGCAGGTCATAGTGGATGGCTTTGCTGCAATGGGATTCCCTAACTGTGGTGGGGCCATAGATGGAACCCATTACCCTATCTTGGCACCGGAGCACCAAGCCGGCAAGTACATAAACCGCAAGGGGTACTTTTCAGTAGTGCTGCAAGCACTGGTGGATCACAAGGGACGTTTCACCAACATCAACGTGGGATGGCCGGGAAAGGTACATGACACTCGCATCTTCAGGAACTCTGGTCTGTTTCAAAAGGTGCAGGAAGGGACTTCATTCCCAGACCAGAAAATAACTGTTGGGGATGTTGAAATGCCTTTAGTTATCCTTGGGGACCCAGCCTACCCCTTAATGCCATGGCTCAGGAAGCCATACACAGGCAACCTGGACAGTAGTCAGGAGCTGTTCAGCTACAGGCTGAGCAAGTGCAGAATGGTGGTAGAATGTGCATTTGGACGTTTAAAAGTGCGCTGGCGCAGTTTACTGACTCGGTTAGACCTCAGCGAAACCAAATTTCCCATTGTTATTACTGCTTGCTGTGCGCTCCACAATATCTGTGAGAGTAAGGGGGAGACATTTATGGTGGGGTGGGAGGTTGAGGCAAATTGCCTGGCCGCTGGTTACACGCAGCCAGACACCAGGGCGGTTAGAAGAGCACAGGAGGACACGGTGCGCATCGGAGAAGCTTTTTGAAAACCAGTTTCATGACTGGCCAGGCTAAGGTGTGAAAGTTCTGTTTGTTTCTCCTTGATGAAACCCCGCGCCCCTTGGTTCACTCTACTTCCCTGAAAGCTAACCACCCTCCCCTCCTCCCTTCGATCACCGCTTGCAGAGGCAATAAAAGAAAAGGAGTACTTGTGGCACCTTAGAGACTAACAAATTTATTTGAGCATAAGCTTTCGTGAGTTACAGCTCACTTCGTCGGATGCATTCAGTGGAAAAACAGAGGCAATAAAGTCATTGTTGCTTCACATTCATGCATTCTTTATTAATTCATAACACAAATAGGGGGATAACTGCCAAGGTAGCCCGGGAGGGGTGGTGGAGGAGAAAAGCACCGGGAGGGATGGTGGAGGAGGGAAGGACACGGCCACACAGCACTTTAAAAGTTTAAAGCTTTAAAACTTATTGAATACTAGCCTTCTGTTGCTTGGGCAATCCTCTGGGGTGGAGTGGTTGGGTGGCCGGAGGCCCCCCCACCGTGTTCTTGGGTGTCTGGGTGAGGAGGCTATGGAACTTGGGGAGGAGGGCGGTTGGTTACACGGGCTGTAGAGGCGGTCTGTGCTCCTGCTGCCTTTCCTGCAGTTCAACCATACGCTGGAGCATATTAGTTTGATCCTCCGGCAACCTCAGCATTGAATCCTGCCTCCTCTCATCACGCTGCTGCCACCTTTCAGCTTCAGCCCTCTCTTCAGCCTGCCACTTACTCTCTTCAGCCTGCCACCTCTCCTCCTGGTCATTTTGTGCTTTCCTGCACTCTGACATTGTCTGCCTCCACACATTCATCTGTGCTCTGTCAGTGTGGGAGGACAGCATGAGCTCAGAGAACATTTTAATTGCGACTGCGTTTTTTTTCACCTTCTAATCTTCGCTAGCCTCTGGGAAGCCGGTGGTCATGGCATATGTAGGCCCCAGTGACATAGGGAAAGGTAGGAGAGAGTCTTGGAGACCAAACATAGGCTACTAAGTAGGAGATTAATGTCCAGGGCCTCTGTGGTAGCATTCTCTGAAATTCTTCCACATCCACGCACAGGCCAGGCGGAATTGCAGGGGCTCAATGCATGGATGAGATGATGGTGTTGGGAAGGGGGATTTAGGTTTATTAGGAACTGAGGAATTTTTTGGGAAAGGAGGAACCTACACAGGGAGGATGGGCTCCACCTAAACCAAAACAGAACAGGCTGCTGGCATGTAAAACTAAAAAGGTAGGAGTTTTCAAACAAAAGGCTGGGGTTAAGCTGACAGGTGCGGAAGAGCATGTGGTTTGGGCAGAGACATCCCTTAGGGGACGATTTATTAGTGAGGATTCTCTATAGCCTAGTACAGAGCAGAGGATAGACGCTGATAAATTCTCTGTAGGAACTGAGGAAACCGTCAAGCGAAAGAGTTCCATTCAGTTATGTCACATAAAGGCAGACAACTAAATATTGCCAAATTTTATAAGTGCTTATATACAAATGCTAGAAGTTTAAAGACTAAGATGGTGAACTTGAGTGCCTTGCATTAAATGAGGATATTGATATAATAGGCATCACAGAAACTTAGTAGAACAATGCTAATCAATGGGACCTGATAATACCAAGGTACAAAATATATAGGAATGTCAGAGTAGGTCACATTAGTGGGGGAGTGGCACTGTATGTGAAAGAAAAGCCGAGAGGCAAATATACTAAAAATCTTAAATGAATCAACCAGTACCATAGAATTTGTCTGGATAGAAATTCCAAGCTTGAATAATAAGAGTATTACAGTAGGAATATACTACCGACCTCCTGACAGGCATGGTAGCAGTGATTGTGAAATGCTCAGGAAAATCGGAGAGACTACAAAAACAGAAAATCCAGTAATAATGGAGGATTTCAACTAATCCCATATTGACTGGGAACATGTCACTGCAGGATGGGATGCAGATATAAAATTGCTAGACCCCATTAATGGCTGCTTCTTGGAGCAGCTAGCCCTGGAAGCCACACAGGGAGAGGCAATTCTTGATTTAGTCCTAAGTGGAGAACAGGGTCTGGTCCAAGAGCTGAATATAGCTTAACTGCTGTTGGATCCCCATAATGTAATTAAATTTAATGTCCTTGTAGGAGGAAAATAGCAAAGAAACCCACCACAGTAGCACTTAACTTCAAAATAGGGAACTACACAAAAATGAGGAAGCTAGTTAAATGGAAATTAAAATTAACAGTCACGAGTGAAATGCCTGTAAGCTGCATGGAAACTATTTAAAAACACCATGATAGAGATTTGAACTAAATGTATACTCCAAATTAAAAAAAAAAAAAAAAAAAGTAAGAGGACCAGAAATATACTACCATGGCTGAACAGTAGAGTAAAAGAGGCAGTTAAGGGCAAAAAGGCATCCTTTAAAAATTGAAAGTCAAATCCTACTTAGCAAATAAAAAGGAACATAGACTCTGTCAAGTCCAGTGTAAAAATATAATTAGGGAGGCAAAAAAAGAATTTGAAGAGCAACTGCAAAAGAGACAAAAACTGAGAGCAACAAAAAATAAAGTACCATGAGAAGAAGGAAGCCACTGGGTAAGCAAAGTGCCAAAGGAGCATCAAGGAAGGCAAGACCATTGCGGAGAAGCTAAATGAATTATTTGCATCGGCCTTCACAACAGAGGATGTGAGGGAGATTCCCAAACATGAGCCATTCTTTTGAGGTGACAGATCTGAGGAACTATGCCAGATTGAGGTGTCATTAGAGGAGCTCTTGGAACAAATTGATAAATGAAACAGCAATAGGTCACCAGGACCAGATGGGATTCCCCCAGGAGTTCTGAAGGAACTCAAATATGAAATTGCAGAACTAACAACTGTGGTGTGTAACCTGTCGTTTAAAACCACCTCGGTACCAGATGACTGGTGGATAGCTCATGCGATGCCTATTTTTATTCAAAGCTCCAGAGGCAACATTGGCAATTACAGGCTGCTAAGCCTGACTTCAATTCCGGGCAAATTGATTGAAACTATAGCAAAAAACAGAATGATCAGACGCACAGATGACCACAATATGCTTGGGGAAGAGTCACCACAGCTCTTGTAAAGGGAAAGCATGCCCCACTAATCTATTAGAATTCTTTAAGGGTGTCAATAAGCATTTGGACAAGGGTGATCCAATTGATATAGTGTTCTTGGACTTTCAGAAAGCCTTTGACAAGGTCCCACGCTAAAGGCTTTTAAGCAAAGTAAGCTGTCATGGGATAAGAGGGAAGGGAAGGGGTCAGACATGTTCATGGCCAAGTCGGAGGGCTAAGTCACCTCAGCCTGAAGGTGTTGGAGTCTGGGTGGATTGGTGGAAGACCAGGAGGGAAGCAGAGGCAGCGCCACTGTGGCACACCGTAAGTTTGTGTGGTAACAGAACCAGCATACGGTTCATTTTAAAGTAGCCCCAATTCCCACTTATTTAAACATCTTCACAGGACCACTTTCCCCAAGTCTGGACCAAGCCCCGCTGCCCACCCTGCCTTCCATAAATCAGTTGTTTTGGGGTTTGGCTGCTTTTTAGCAGTTCCCGATATTCTTGTGCTGTCATCTGCTGTGGAGTGATGCTGCAGGCTGGGACTCCTGGTGTGAAGGCAAATGGAGAGGACTCACGTGACATTCTGTGGACTCACTTGGTGCAGCTGAATACCGGAGAGGCAGGGCTGAAATTGCAGTCACTTCTGATTATTTGGAACTGGTAGAGGCAGAGAGAAAGGAAAGGGCCCGTTGGCTGCAGGAAGTTGGAATGTACCTCTGCTGAAAAGCTTGTTAGTAGAAGGGGAAAAGCAATTACTGATTTTCTGCTAGTGCCACTAACCCAAACTGTGGTTAGTAGGCGGCTCCCAGGGCATCTTTCTGAAGAGAGGGCCTCCCCAAAGAGAGGAACCTGTGGACGCACTTGGGCTTGCATGAGTTGAATCTTGCTAATTTTATCCTTGTTTTTCCTTTGGCCTGTTGTTCTGTCCTGTTTCTTCTGAAGCTGTCAGTACAATAGCAATGCCAGGAGTCATTAGAAATTGCTTTATGGGACTGCAGATGGCTTTGTTTGTTAGAGAGGAGTAGATTAGTTATACCATAGTAGCCTCCCGTTAGTAACTCTTCTTCCAAGATGTAATGGTAAGGTGCTTGTCTGCAAGAGGGACATGACGCAGCAGGATAAAGTGTCTTAGCCCTTCTCTAGCACCTTCCAGCCAACAACTTCAAAGAACACAAACACTGGTTAAGCCTCACAACCTCCCCATTATCCTCATTGTGCCAGTTGTAAAACAGGCGCAGGAAAGGGAAAATCTCTGATGGGAGGTTGGATGCCAAGCCACGAATAGAACTCGCATCTCCCAACTCCCGGTCCGGTATGTTAACCACGTAACTCGCCTTCCTGCAACAGGCTGGACTGAGCAAATGGCCCAGGTCGTTAGATTCACATCACGCCAGCCTGGACAGAAGCCTTGAGAATCGGCTGCAGGGAGCCCATTCTGCAATGGCTGGGAGCAGGCTATCCTAGATGATCTAAGGGGCGGGGGCAAGGAGTGGGGGGAGCAGATGGTGGGGCAGGAGCAAATAGATGATGGGGCAAGGTGTTGAAGCAAAGCTGGCAGGAGGACACAAAGGAGCAGTGGAAGGAATGTTCTGAGCTCTCTGTGAGCACTCCTCTGGTGCTGAGCGAGCCAGACAATGGTTTTCTGGGACAGCGGCTTCCTGGGGGCGTTTGGTATTTGTGTTCTCTTGCTGTGGCTGCTCTGCCCAGATGTTCCAGGCACCTTGCAGCAGTGCACTCTGTGCCTTGAGCTTGGCAGCAGCCACGGATTTGTAAGGAGCTGGTTGCCAGGATGAGCAGAGAAGGGAACAGGGTGGGAAATTGGGAGCCTCCAGAAAAGGCAGGATCTTCTGTTCAGATCCAACATGTCAACAAGTTGGCTCAAAGTAGCACAAGTCTGAGCTCAGTCTGCAGAGGTTGGGGGCTCGCGGAACGGTGCAAGCTTGGGGGGGAGGTCAGGTGACCTGCAGAAGGCTGCAAGCTTGGGGGGAGGTCAGGTGACCTGTGGAAGGCTGTGAGCTTGTAGGAGGTGATGTCATGTGGCCTGCGGAAGGCTGCAAGCTTTGGGTGTGGGGGGGGTCAGGTGGCTGGCGGAAGGTGCGAGCTCATGGGAAAGGGAGGAGTTATACGCTTGCGGAAGGCTGAGAGCCTGGTGGGAGGGCAGTGTGTCTCTCTCCATAAAGGCTGTGCCCTCTGAGAGCCATAGTTAATTTTTCTAGCTATAGGCTTCTAGTAACAGGCAGGAATGAGAATGTAGTGGAAATGCAATAGTATTGATTTGGGGGCCTTAATGTTCTAGGGTTAATTAATAGAAATCAGAACCATAGGAATTAGAGCTGAAAAAGCACTATTAGGTCCCATCTAGTCCATCACCTGGGGTCTGTTCTGGATTGTTCCCTACAGCATTTTGTTTTTCTAGTACTTTGAAAACTGGGGTAGACAGTGTCCCAATCAGTGCAACTTTCACCCCGTTCCTCGGCAGACTGTTTACCGCCTAACACATCTCACTGTCCAGAAAAGTTCCTTGAAAAGTTCCTCTGGCTTCAAAACTAAGCTTGATAAGTGTACGGAGGGGATGGTGTGATGGGATAGCCTAATTTTGGCAATTAATTGATCTTTGACTATTAGCAGTAAATATGCCCAATGGCCTGTGATGGGACACTAGATAGGGTGGGATCTGAGTTACTACAAATAATTCTTTCCTGGGTGTCTGGCTAGGGAGTCTTGCCCACATGCTCAGGGTTTAGCTGATCGCCATATTTCTACTCTGGAAGGAATTTTCCTCCAGGGCAGATTGGCAGAGGCCCTGGGGGGTTTTCGCCTTCCTCTGCAGCGTGGGGCACGGGTCACTTGCTGGAGGATTGTCTGCACCTTGAAGTCTTTAAACCATGATTTGAGGACTTCAGTAGCTCAAACATAGGTCAGGGTTTTGTTACATGAGTGGGTGGGTGAGATTCTGTAGCCTGCGTTGTGCAGGAGGTCATACTAGATGATCATAATGGTCCCTTCTGACCTTAAAGTCTATGAGTCTAAGGTAAGTCTACACTATGAAATTAGGTTGAATTTATAGAAGTTGTTTTTTTAGAAATCGTTTTTATATAGTCGATTGTGTGTGTCCCCACAGAAAATGCTCTAAGTGCATTAACTCGGCGGAGTGCTTCCACCATACCGAGGCAAGCGTCGACTTCCGGAGCATTGCACTGTGGGTAGCTATCCCACAGTTCCTGCAGTCTCCGCCGCCCATCGGAATTCTGGGTTGAGATCCCAACGCCTAATGGGGCAAAAAAATTGTCACGGGTGGCTCTGGGTACATGTCGTCAGGTCCTCCCTCCCTCCATGAAAGCAACGGCAGACAATAGTTTCGTGCCTTTTTTCCTGTGTTACCTGTGCAGACGCCATACCACGGCAAGCATGGAGCCCGCTCAGCTCACTGTTACCATACATGTCCTGGGTGCTGGCAGACGCGGTACTGCATTGCTACACAGCAGCAGCTCATTGCCTTGTGGCAGGAGATGGTGCAATAGGCCTGATAACCATCGTCATCATGTCCTAGGTGCTCCTGGCCACCTCAGTAAGGTTGGTCAGGAGCGCCTGGGCAGACATGGGCGCAGGGACTAAAATAGGAGTGACTCGACCAGGTCATTCTCTTTAGTCCTGCTGGCAGTCGTATGGCACCGTATTCTGCCGAGCAGCCAGGAGATGAGGATGGCTAGCAGTCCTACTGCACCGTCTGCTGCCAGCCAAAGATGTAAAAGATAGATGGAGTGGATCAAAACAAGAAATAGACCAGATTTGTTTTGTATTCATTTGCTCCACCCTCCCTCCCTCCGTGAAATCAGCGGCCAACAATCGTTTCGGTGAGGTCTCTCTGGGGCACCTTGAAAAGTTTAATGGAGATTCAGGCCTGCCTGGAATACCAGGGGGAGGGATAGCTCAGTGAGCACTGGCCTGCTAAACCCAGTGTTTTGAGTTCAATCCTTGAGAGGGCCATTCTGTGTGACAGTTGTTTTTGTTTCTTCTTGATATAGAGCCACCCCCTTTGTTGATTTTAATTCCCTGTAAGCCAACCCTGTAAGCCATGTCGTCAGTCGCCCCTCCCTCAGTCAGAGCAATGGCAGACAATCGTTCCGCACCTTTTTTCCATGCAGACACCATGCATGGAGCCCTCTCAGATCACTTTGGCAATTAGGAGCACATTAAACACCATGCGCATTATCCAGCAGTATATGCAGCACCAGAACCTGGCAAAGTGAAACCGGGCGAGTAGCCAACGTCAGCGCGGTGACGAGAGTGTTGAGAACATGGACACAGACTTCTCTCAAAGCACGGGCCCTGGCAATGTGGGCATCATGGTGCTAATGGGGCAGGTTCGTGCAGTGGAACGCCAATTCTGGGCTCGGGAAACAAGCACAGACTGGTGGGACCGCACAGTGTTGCAGGTCTGGGATGATTCCCAGTGGCTGCGAAACTTTCGCATGCGTAAGGGCACTTTCATGGAACTTTGTGACTTGCTTTCCCCTGCCCTGAGGCACAAGAATACCAAGATGAGAGCAGCCCTCACAGTTGAGAAGCGAGTGGCAATAGCCCTGTGGAAGCTTGCAACGCCAGATAGCTACCGGTCAGTCGGGAATCAATTTGGAGTGGGCAAATCTACTGTGGGAGCTGCTGTGATGCAAGTAGCCAACGCAATCAAAGATCTGCTGACATCAAGGGTAGTGACCCTGGGAAATGTGCAGGTCATAGTGGATGGCTTTGCTGCAATGGGATTCCCTAACTGTGGTGGGGCCATAGATGGAACCCATATCCCTATCTTGGCACCGGAGCACCAAGCCGGCGAGTACATAAACCGCAAGGGGTACTTTTCAATAGTGCTGCAAGCATTAGTGGATCACAAGGGACATTTCACCAACATCAGCATGGGATGGCCGGGAAAGGTACATGACACTCGCATCTTCAGGAACTCTGGTCTGTTTCAAAAGGTGCAGGAAGGGACTTCATTCCCAGACCAGAAAATAACTGTTGGGGATGTTGAAATGCCTTTAGTTATCCTTGGGGACCCAGCCTACCCCTTAATGCCATGGCTCAGGAAGCCATACACAGGCAACCTGGACAGTAGTCAGGAGCTGTTCAGCTACAGGCTGAGCAAGTGCAGAATGGTGGTAGAATATGCATTTGGACGTTTAAAAGTGCGCTGGCGCAGTTTACTGACTCGGTTAGACCTCAGCGAAACCAAATTTCCCATTGTTATTGCTGCTTGCTGTGCGCTCCACAATATCTGTGAGAGTAAGGGGGAGACGTTTATGGCTGGGTGGGAGGTTGAGGCAAATCGCTTGGAGGCTGGTTACGCGCAGCCAGACACCAGGGCGGTTAGAAGAGCACAGGAGGGCGTGGTGTGCATCAGAGAAGCTTTGAAAACCAGTTTCATGACTGGCCAGGCTACGGTGTGAAAGTTCTGTTTGTTTCTCCTTGATGAAACCTTGGTTCACTCCACTTCCCTGTAAGCTAACCACCCTCCCCTCCCCCCTTCGATCACCGTTTGCAGAGGCAATAAAATCATTGTTGCTTCACATTCATGCATTCTTTATTAATTCATCACACAAATAGGGGGATAACTGCCAAGGTAGCCTGGGAGGGGTGGTGGAGGAGGGAAGGACAAGGCCACATAGCACTTTAAAACTTATTGAATGCCAGCCTTCTGTTGCTTGGGCAATCCTCTGGGGTGGAATGGATGAGTGGCCAGAGGCCCCCCCACCGTGTTCTTGGGCGTCTGGGTAAGGCAGGTATGGAACTTGGCAAGGAAGGCAGTTGGTTACACAGGGGCTGTAGCGGTGGTCTGTGCTCCAGCTGCCTTTCCTGCAGCTCAACCATACCCTGGAGCATATTAGTTTAATCCTCCAGCAGTCTCAGCATCCTGCCTCTTGTGAATCCTGCCTCTTGTCATCACACTGCCGCCACCTATCATCTTCAGCCCTCTCTTCAGGCCGCCACTTACTCTCTTCAGCCCTCCACCTCTCCTCCTGGTCATTTTGTGCTTTCCTGCACTCTGACATTGTCTGCCTCTACGCATTCGTCTGTGCTCTGTCAGTGTGGGAGGACAGCATGAGCTCAGAGAACGTTTCATCGTGAGTGCGGTGGGTTGTTTTGGTTTTGTTGTTTTTTTTTGCTTTTGATTTTTGTTTTGTTTTTGTTTTTGGTTTTTTTTGCCTTCTAATCTTCACTAGCCTCTGGGAAGGAGAAGATCCTGTGATCCTTGAACACATGCAGCTGGTGGAGAAAAAAAAAGGGACAGTGGTATTTAAAAAGACACATTTTATAGAACAATGGGTACACTCTTTCATGGTGAACCTTGCTGTTAACATTACATACATAGCACATGTGCTTTCGTTACAAGGTCGCATTTTGCCTCCCCCCATCGTGAGGCAAACCCCTCACCCCTCCCTGTGGCTAACAGCGGGGAACATTTCTGTTCAGCCACAGGCAAACAGCCCAGCAGGAACAGGCATCTCTGAATGTCCCCTTAAGAAAAGCACCCTATTTCAACCAGGTGACCATGAATGATATCACTCTCCTGAGGATAACACAGAGAGATAAAGAACAGATGTTGTTTGAACGCCAGCAAACATACACTGCAACGCTTTGTTCTGCAGTGATTCCCGACTACATGCTACTGGCCTGGCGTGGTAAAGTGTCCTGCCATGGAGGACGGAATAAGGCTGCCCTCCCCAGAAACCTTTTGCAAAGGCTTTGGGAGTACATCCAGGAGAGCTTTATGGAGATGTCCCTGGAGGATTTCCGCTCCATCCCCAGACACGTTAACAGACTTTTCCAGTAGCTGTACTGGCCGTGAATGCCAGGGCAAATTAATCATTAAACACGCTTGCTTTTAAACCATGTATACTATTTAAAAAGGTACACTCACCAGAGGTCCCTCCTCTGTCTGGCGGGTCCAGGAGGCAGTCTTGGGTGGGTTCCTGGCTGTCGGGAAAACCGGTTTCTCCTCATCATCATCTTCCTCGTCCCCAAAACCTGCTTCCGCGTTGTCTCCATCTCCATTGAAGGAGTCAAACAACACGGCTGGGGTAGTGGTGGCTGAACCCCCTAAAATGGCATGCAGCTCATCATAGAAGCAGCATGTTTGGGGCTCTGACCCGGAGCGGCCGTTTGCTTCTCTGGTTTTCTGTTAGGCTTGCCTCAGCTCCTTAAGTTTCACGCGGCACTGCTTCGGGTCCCTGTTATATGGCCTCTGTCCTTCTTGCCCTGGGAGATTTTGACAATGTTTTGGCATTTCGAAAACTGGAACGGAGTTCTGATAGCACGGATTCCTCTCCCCATACAGCGATCAGATCCCGTACCTCCCGTTCGGTCCATGCTGGAGCTCTTTTGCGATTCTGGGACTCCATCATGGTCACCTCTGCTGATGAGCTCTGCACTCACCTGCAGCTCGCCATGCTGGCCAAACAGGAAATGAGATTCAAAAGTTCGCGGGCCTTGTCCTGTCTACCAGGCCAGTGCATCTGAGTTGAGAGTCACAGTGGAGCACTCTGGTATAGCTCCCAGAGGCCAATACCATCGCATTGCATCCACACTACCCCAAATTCGACCTGGCAAGGCCAATTTCAGTGCTAATCCCCTTGTCGGGGGTGGAGTAAGGAAATCAATTTTAAAAGCCCTTTAAGTCGAAAAAAAAGGACTTTGTCGTGTGGACGGGTGCAGGGTTAAATCGATTTAATGCTGCTAAATTTGACCTCAACTCCTAGTGTAGACTAGGGCTATATTAATTGAGTTTAATTTTTTAAATTTCATCCCATTACTCTGAGTTCTACCTCTTACCATGCCCTAAATAACTCCTCTCCCTCTTTGTCATTTTGTAGAAGCCTGTTTTGTTGTCTTTTGCCATCACTTAGCCAAGCTTTGAATGTGTCTCTTTCAATCTTTCTTTATAATGAATTCCTACACCCTCAATCATTTATGTTGCTTCTCTGAACTCCCTATAGTTTTGTTTACAGCCTTCTGGTACTGCACTACCCAGAGCTGAGCACAGTATTGCTGGAACTATCTCGTTGCTTCCATGTAGAGCAAGACTGTCATCTTCTTTCTTTGTAACTTGATGCCTTTGCCCAAAATCAAAATGGCTTCTTTTGCTGTTGCATCACAGTGCGCAATTGATCTGAGCCTCTGTGGTGGCTGCCCTTTGTGAGAGTGCAGAGGGGGAGCAGAGTGCAGGGAGGCATGGTTGTACCCAGGCAACTTTTGGCAATATTTGGAGTACTCCAATTTTCTTGACCTGAGTCAGTTTGATTTTTAGAGCTGGTTATGGTTTGGGGACTGCCCTGTTCCTCTTGGTCAAAGATCTAGCAATGGAGGAGGCTCTAACAGCAGTCTTCTATACCATTGACCCTGAGGCAGGGTTGACTTGTCTGTGGGCCTTGTCGGGATAGTCACTTTTGAGTAAAAAGAAAAGGAGAACTTGTGGCACCTTAGAGACAAATTTATTTGAGCATAAGCTTTCGTGAGCTACAGCTCACTTCATCGGATGCTGTAGCTCACAAAAGCTTATGCTCAAATAAATTTGTTTGTCTCTAAGGTGCCACAAGTCCTCCTTTTCTTTTTGCGGAGACAGACTAACACGGCTGCTACTCTGAAACTTGTCACTTTTGAGTGGCTCTGTTCTCTCCTTTTCAGTACAACCCAGAGGGTACTACTGGACATTTGCTCCCTAAAGTCTTCTATTGGAGGTGATATTAGTGATATTCGTCCAGTATGAAACATCTGGTGGGTGTGGTGTTACTGGGGCATGGAATAGGTGCACTTTTAATGCAAAATGAGAAAGGGGAGCAGCCACTGTGAGGCATGCGTCTTAGGGCTTTGACCACAGACCCTGAGGCCATCAGGACTATCCTGGGGGTGTATACGCTCTGTAGTCCTTCTTCAAATGCCGTGCCTCCTTTCACACTGCTTGGATAGCGAAGTTTCTCCTTACCCCTTGTATTCCACTAATGCTCACATCCCCAGATGGCCCAGAATTTGCTGTTCATGTTGTCCGTAGTTCTCTTTCAGTTTTATTGTTTCCTAGCTATTTCCAGCCCATTGAATATTGCTCTGGGATTATTTTTCCCTCCATGTTTCAGCTGCTGTTCTCCAGTTGAATCTGTCTAGGCCCTAAATACTGTGGTGTCGGAGCTTCTCAGATACTAATGACTTTATCTTCTCAACACCCCTGTGAGGTAGGGCAGGAATATTATCACCGCTTTACAGCAGGCGGGTTGAGGGAGTAAAGGACTTGTCCAACTTCCAAACTTCATCTTCTAGCTACTGGATCTTGACATGTCTTTGTCTGCAGGTAAAAGAGCCCTCTAAGCATGAGAGAAATTGAACCCAGTCCAGGCTCTTAAACCACAAGATCATCCTTCCACCTGTGCTGTTTGTTCATGAAAATGTTAGATAAGACACTCCTACAACTGGTCCCTGCTACCTCAGTAGGACACCTGTTCCCACTCAATATACAGTCATTGATGACTTTGCACATTCACATCCATTGGCTCTCCTTGGAAATATCTTTAAGTACAAACATAGCTACATGTAGAAATAACTGGTGCAACTCCAGTTAAGGCTGAGATAAGTTTTGCACTTAAAACAAGATTAACCTCTGTATTATTAAGATTAACCTCAGCAGAAGAGAAGAATGAGGTGGGATTTGATAGCAGCCTTCAACTACCTGAAGGGGGGGTTTCAAAGAGGATGGAGCTAGGCTGTTCTCAGTGGTGGCAGATAACAGAACAAAGAGCAAAGGTCTCAAGTTGCAGTGGGGGAGGTCTAGGTTGGATATTAGGAAACACTATTTCACTAGGAGGGTGGTGAAGCACTGGAATGGGTTACCTAGGGAGGTGGTGGAATCTTCTTCCTTGGAGGTTTTTAAAGCCCAGCTTGACGAAGCCCTGGCTGGGATGATTTAGTTGGGGTTGGTCCTGCTTTGAGCAGGGGATTGGACTAGATGTCCTCCTGAGGTCTCTTCCAACCCTAATCTTCTATGATAATGTATGATAACTACAGAATATCCTCCTCAAAATTGCAGCACTGAATCTTTGAGTATCGGATGAATTTTCTGACCATTTAGAAGTAAATCTGGTTAATCAATGTAGGAGCTAAAATTAATTTAAAATTGGTCCTTTGAGAAATTTAGCACCCACTGCCAGACCATTTTTGTTCCAAATGATCTTAATAATAGCATAACACAGGCACTTCAAACTTCCCATGTAGTTTAAACTCACTGAAATCTTGTGAGTAGGCTACATTTGAAGAATTTTTATTTTAGGATTAGTGCTCTTTTCCCCCTATTCTTCATAATTGAAAAAATGTCTTCTGCAATAGGGGCTAAAGAATAATGTTCTACTATAGAGAAATCCATGAAGAACTGTTTGTCCACTTTCAAACTGGCAGATCCTATTGTTCTCAGTGGTACTGAAATCACAGACTGCCAGTGCATGCCATCCTCGTAATGGCCCCCTGTCTCCTGTGGTTTCCAGTGGGACTCCAGGGACGTCTACCCAGCGGCCGGGGGAGTGTGCTTCCAGCACAAGTAGACAGATGTGCACTAGCTCTCGTCATGCTGGTGAGCTAAAGATCGCAGTGTGGCTGCGGTGGCACAGGCAGGAGCTCGGGCTAGCTGCCCCGGGACGTACCCCGCGGGCCAGTGAGATTGTGCTCGGAGAGCTAGGCTGAGCCGCTGCCCCTGCCACCACAGAGCTAGCACGTGTGTCTGCCCATGTGCGGAAGTGTCCTCCCAGCTGCAGTGTAGACATACTCTGAGAGTTTCTCTCTGCTTCCTGAGGGCCACCATCTTCTCTTGGTTTACGCTCATTTAGAAAAATGGGAGATGAGGGCCATTTTGAAAGATGGCAGGTCTTCATCAGTTTCTGTGAAAGAGAAGATCTGCCAGAAACTTTTGGTTATGAAAAATAATGGCAAAATAATAATTAATTCTAAGTTCTTCTCAAAAGCTTCTATTGTACCAGCTCTACCCAACAGGGAGGGGAAACTAGGATGTTTGTGTATACATGGGGGGGTGGGATGCATTTGCATTTCCAGACCTGAAAAGAAATCCAGACATGTTATGACAGGTTTCAGAGTAACAGCCGTGTTAGTCTGTATTCGCAAAAAGAAAAGGAGTACTTGTGGCACCTTAGAGACTAACCAGTTTATTTGAGCATGAGCTTTCGTGAGCTACAGCTCACTTCACCGGATGCATACTGTGGAAACAGTTTCCACAGTATGCATCTGATGAAGTGAGCTGTAGCTCACGAAAGCTCATGCTCAAATAAATTGGTTAGTCTCACAGTATGCATCCGATGAAGTGAGCTGTAGCTCACGAAAGCTCATGCTCAAATAAATTGGTTAGTCTCTAAGGTGAGACATGTTATGGTTAGCCTTAAAGCTACATTTTCTGGGTTTATAATGCTTGGTTTTGTCATAATTACAACATCTTTATAATGTATTTTACCCTAAATTACTGACAAACATTGTCATCTTTAGCTCCGTCTTACCCCAGTTTGTCTGGAAATTGAGAAGGGCTTGCAGTGGAGCCCTAGGTTGAAGTCTGAATTGTGATAGTTCAGAATTCAGCACCTGGCCTTTGCCTCTAGTCAGCTGAATAATTTTAAATAATTAAATCCACAGCCTTTACCAATAGTCTGGGATGTCACACCCAGCCTATGGGCACTCAACCTGCCTGACTTATTTTTGGACCATGTGCAGTGTTAAGATTTTGTAGAATCCTGAGCTTTCATTTTTATAACAGTAACTGACGTGGTGCTGTCTGCCTGAACCTGCACGCAGCCTTGAACAATTACCAAGGTGTGCGATTGCCCCATCGGCCTCACTAGTGAGGACACTAATGTCAGCATGGACCATTTAGTTGCTGATCACTTTAGTGTACGGAAAGGGGAAGGGATGGCAGCGAAGCCCATGGGGGCAGGTAGATTTGCTGTAGGGAAGGAAATGGAGAGGAGACGAGACACACAGACAGGGAAGGAGGAGGGAACCAGAGTAAGGAGGATGGGGAAGGAAGAGAAACGGGAGAGATTGCATGGTCTCTACTGGGGAGTGAGGAATGACACTGAATGGGATAATAATGGGCTGATTAAATGAGAATAACTTAACATTTAGCTACTACATAAGGACCAGATTCTTCCCTGCAGCCCTGTGCAAACCTCCCAGTGTGATTGAGGGGAGTATGGAGCCCTAAACAGTATACTGACACACAGCAGAATTTAAAATGGAATTTTCCAACCTCCACTGCAGGAGTTTGACTCCCATTTTCTAAAAGGAGCATGGCCACTGGCAGGTTCTCCATTGCCTTTTTTCACTCCTTCACCATCTCCTTATAATAACCCCTCCCTGCCTCTTCTCACCTTTTTCTTCCCTTCCAATGCTTTCCTCTTTGTCTCCTACACCCCCCATTTGTCTCCACTCTGGGGCTGAACTTTCCTTTCTCTCCAGACCCAAAGAGCTGGATTTGGGCTTACTCTGTTTTGTTTCTTTTGGTGCTGGTTTTGCATGATTTGCATGATTCTCCTTTCCAACTGATTCCTGTTTAGAGCTCGGTTAAACTGTGCAGAATACTATTTAAAAGAAAGGAACTTGTCAAGATGCATTTGTTAGATCACATTTAAAATGAAATAGAATTGAAGGTAGATTTTGTCCAAAGAAAGGAAAAAACCCTGAAAAGCTGTCGAGCTGCAGGAGAAAGCCCCTCCTTTGTTGTCCTCCTGACACTGAAGTGTAATTTTTCATGGTTATTTGGACTGGAAAATGGTGGGGGGAGGTAATGGGGGGAGAAGGGAGAGATGGGCTTGCGATTATTTCCCATAAATGACAACACAATTCCATCACGCTCCACTACAAATATGTTCAGGGATTTTGCCTTTTTTTGCATTTCATGTGTGAAAATAATAGCAATGATCTAGTTCTGCTGAAATTCAAGGGGACAAATCCCTGTTGGATTCTACTGACTTCAGACTTCGTGCCGCGTGCAAGAAAGGGCCATCTCAGGGACCTGAGTGTTGAACTTTCTTTTTTAAAGTGGAATTAAATTATTCAGAAGTATCCTTAGAAACAATTGGTTGCATTTATGATAATGAATCCTCAAAAGTAAACTGAGGAAAAAAATGTCTCCTGTTTTATTAGTTTCCTTTACAGTATCGATAGATCTGTCTCTGGATCACTGGCCAAGAAGATAAGTAGCCCAGCTCATTTTGTTTGAACTACTTTTAGACAGTTTTGTATGTAATGTCTCGTCTCCTATGTTTAAATAAAAAGAAAAGGAGGACTTGTGGCACCTTAGAGACTGCTCAAATAAATTGGTTATAAGCTTTCGTGAGCTACAGCTCACTTCATCTAAGGTGCCACAAGTACTCCTTTTCTTTTTGCGAATACAGACTAACATGACTGCTACTCTGAAACCTATGTTTTAAATACTTTTTTGTAGGATATGATGAGTTCAAATAACTAACTGGCACTTTTCCTTGTTGGGTAAACATGGTGGTCAGTGAGTGACACTGAAATGGGAGCATTTCTGACTTTGTGTAGTTTGGAAATGGGCCTTCTTTTTGCAGAACTGTTTTCTAGTGTGATATTTTCTGCAGAGCTAAATTCCTGTCCAACTTGTAGGTTTCCAAAGCAATGCAGACTCTTTCACTGTTCATTCTCAGAACGTAGCTAGCTGTCTGTGGCCCAGATCCATTGAAGTCAATGGGATGCCTCACATGCTTAAAGCTAAACACGTGTGTAAGTATTGGCAGGATTGGTCCAAACTCTCTAACAACAAACTGAAATTAAAAGGTGAAGGTGCTGAAATTCCCTCCTCACGCTGTATTTCTCCTGAGGGTTAGACTGCCTCCTCCTCCTTTGCCAGCAGTAATTGCAGCGTTATGGAACAGGCAAGCTTCTCACTCTTGTCTAAACTCCTGTTTTTTCTTGTTTTTGTAAACAGTGGTAAGATCTTCACTACTGTATGCAGAGACGCAAATGATCTCTTCTTCAATTATCCCCCCAAACCATGCCAGAGTCTCCACCTCTCTGTTGCTTCAGCCTGTTGCCAGAATCCATGGGCAGAGGACTAAATCATTTTAGGATCAGGATTTTAGCACAATGGCTTTTTGTGCGACACTCCTCTTGCTGCAGGCATTTTTTGACCACATGCATTTCTTGTCACTCTCCAGGCATGGGATCCCCAGCTGGATTTGGTAAATGAGGTGATACATTTGATTGGTAAAAATAATGATCATACTAATTAAAATGATGTTTTAATGAAAAAGGGAGAGATGCAAATGTGCAGAAGAAGGCCAGCCTGCTTTCCTGGAGTGAGAAGCGCATGTCAGGGGAGAGTCAAAGCCCTTGTCTATTTTGTAGGATGTTAAAATAAAATGACCCCCAGCAGCCCTGTCAGAAGCGTCTGCATCTGTCAGAGTTTCTCCCTGCAGAAAGGCAAATAAAAACCAAAGTGTTCAACAACAAACATACCTGTTTGTCTGCGCTTGCCCCCCTCTTCAGTGTTCTCTGCCTCCACACTTGCCAGGTTGCTGCAGGAAAGCCTGGTACATGGCTTCAGCTTGGAGGACAGGCCTTTAGGGGCTGTTTTTCAGTTGGGCATTGCGTGCTTTTAACTTGTAGCTGGCATTCTCCTCACTCCTCCTCAGTGTGTTCTGCACAGACGTACCGTTTGCACATGGCTGCCCCAGAAATAAAGTTATTAACCCAAGAGCAACAAAAGGGTTATTGATTACATCCTGAGGCCCAGTGCTAAATGGTTAGGAATCCCTCCAACTAGCCCATTACTCTAAGATTTGAGCCCCATGAATCACTCCTCACATTCTGGACCCTGGTATTTCCCTCCCATCACCTTGGGCGCTGCTTCTCCTTTGTGTAGCACAGGTGCAGAGCGACCCACTCAAGAAAGCACCACACAGTGTCTTTGGGCCGTCCATCGTATGCATCCTTGCGTCTGTCTGTGCCCGAGGAGGGAAACGGCTCCATCCTGACCAATGCCTCCAACAGCAGGTGACACTCTGCAGGGCCAGCCTTAGGGGAAACGGCACCCTGGGCAAACGTGTATTTTGGTGCCCCTGGCCCCCATGGGCGTGGTGCCCCCCTATTTCCCCTCGCCCCTGTGGGTGCCCCTGTGGGTGCCCCTTCCCATTGCACCGCCCACACCCTCACCCCTGCACTGTGACCCTGTCGCCCCAACCCTTGCACCCCCCTCCTGCACCCACATAGGAAAACTGACCTGGATGTATGGAGCGCATGGTATTGCTCCTTGCTCCCGTGAGCCTCCTAAGGGGGCGCAGAGGAACGTTGGGGAGTGCAGTATCTGTGTGTCACCGCTTGCCTCCCCCCTCCATAGTCTTCCTCCGGAAGAAGCCGGGAGAAATCTGGGCGCCCCCCACAGACAGCAGTCCTCTGCCAGCTGGGAGCAGCTTCCGACTCTACCCTGGCAGCACACACCTCTGTGCCTCTGCACGGCACCCCATCCCCTGACCATGCCTCCCTGACGCTCCGCTCCACACGCTTGGGGCATGGAGGTGAGATCGCTGCCAAAGGGCTGGAAATTGGATTTATGCACATTTCCAAGTAGCTGCATTGTCTCTGCTTCACGTGCAGCTAATCTGCAGCTCAGGACATGTGGAGAACGGTCTTTTGGTAGGCCCTGTCACCAGCACTTAGTCAAATTATTCTCAGGATGCTGCTCTCCGAATGCTGAATCTTGGTCGCTTATGCCTGTTCACTGTCAAATCAAAGGTTAGAAAGCTGTAGGATTGATACTCTAATTCACAGATTAAAAAGGCCAGAGGACTCCAGCGACAGACTTGCCCCTATATCTGTGCTCCGCAGTCACCCAGCCATGGAGAGCTCCAGTAACAGACCTGTCCCTATTTCCTCCTCTTTTGCTGATCTAAAGCAGGGTGTGGAAGTGAGTCTCTTGAAACTCTTACCATTTAGAAATGCTTGGTCAGTCTGTATAACAATTTGGATTCATACATTTTCTTGCATCCTGAAAGATTCTAAGATGATTTCCATACTACAGCTAGCAATCCCGTTGCCCACCATTGGGGTGAGGCCCATCAGCTTTTGAACAGCACAAAACGATAGCACCAGTGGTTTAGAAATCCCTTCGTCATGTTAAGCTGCAGGTGGAATCTAGGTAGTTGTTTGGTTATTATCCAAGTTAAGATTTGGCTAGGTTCCCAGGATAACAGCCCACCTCTTACCTCATATGCTGTCGGCTGTGTACTAACTACAAGCAACCAGAGGCTTGGTTCTAAGGCTTATATGAAAGACATTGCCCCATTAGCCCTCATATGCACTCAGAGGGAAGAGAGCACCCTTCTGAATTGTCAGCAATGCTTCCTGCTGCATTTAGGTGTCCCTGCAGTGCTCCTTTCCAAAGTCCAACTGTTCCGTTCTGGACCTGTGACCTGAGAGGACAAAGCACAGCTGGCATGTGGGAGATGGCATAGAATGCAGACCGAGGCTTTCACGGTGCTTTGCTCCTACCCCACAACAGTCCCCCCCCTAGAGCTTCTTCACAGGGATTCATTCAGCTGGCCAGAGGGACAGTCCTCTCCATGGTATTGTTACCATTCCACCCCCCCACACACACACACAGTTAGTGGGGCAATTGCGTGAAAGCCGATGCTAACTAGGGCAGGGCCACCCCCAGCTCAATAAAAACCCTGAGTTGGGGAGTCCTAGTCAGAGCCCCTAGTACACCACATGTCTATGGCGGAGGTGAAAAGATGGGCACAGAGGGCTCTGGCCTCCTGTGGGCCATCCGAGATCCATGGCATGTGAGGGCCAAACGCCCCAGATGTTCCAAAAGGAGAGAAAATGACAATAATTTACATGGGGTCCTTGAGTGCTGATCTGCCCTGACTCTGCTTCATTTGTGAGAGCTAACTGGATTGCAGCATCCATCAGTGAATGTGTACTTGGGTAGGGCAGCGCTACCCTGACCTTCTAGTCTAAAATTTCCCTGCCCTTGCTACCACCATTGCACGTTCATGGCTGTGGGAAAGCTTCTCCCTTCAAGTCTAGTGATGGTAAGCACATGCACGCGCATCATCACGTGGGGTGGATATCTCTAGCCTACTGCTGCCAATTTGGGCAGTGTCACTGGTGCCCGAGGTAGGCCGGCTTTCAGGTCCATGGGAGGGGTGGGGGTGACAGGCACCCTTTTTGTTTCACAGAAGATGCTTTGTGTACAATTAAAACTTGTTTCTGGTAAACCTCATTCCAGGAAAGATGAGCTTTTAACAAAGGGCTTTTGACAGCTGCAGGGTATTTCACTTTTTTAATGCCGAATGAAAAATCAATACATTTTTCTGGGTTATACATATTCAGAACAGGCTTGATATTTCCATTATAATGGAAAATGGGTGTCTGTGCACATCTCGCCTGTCAGAGCTGCACCATTGCATTTTCCAAGCCACTGCTAAATATTTCAAACCTGATTTGATTGTGGTTCATGACAGCTAGTGTTTCTCAGCTCTTGAGCCTGCCGGAGGGAGGGGCGGCAAACACGCTATTTCAGTTCCTTCCCCCCTGCCCCCCAAAGAAATACCCCTCATCCTTTTGCATCAGAGATGACAGTTTGTTAGGGAAATAAGGCTGAGAGGAAGAGAGAACTGAGGAGACTCAGATTGTTCAGCCTGGCACACTTCCAGTAGGGATTTAGTGACTTCTCTCTGCACTGATTTTAAGCTTTGTTGTCTGGGTTTTGGAAGGGGCAAAAGTGATACATTTTGTTCCTGTGATGTTTGGGGACAGAGGCACATTCTCGCTACTTACGAAACTCGGGGATTTTCTGAATTCTGCTGAGGTCAGAAGATACTTAAATTTTCCAGACTGCTTTTCCTCAGCTCCTTCTCTTTAGTGAATAGTTTAATTTCAAATTAAAAGGAAATGCCGTTGTCTAAAATGATTTATTCGCTAAGGAAGAAAAGACCCATCCTGGGAATTAGCACTGGGGTGGATTTCAAAATTCTGAATAGCAGATTTCCTAGCGTTCCTGCCACCCGGTAATTACTGCTCTTGGTATAAGCCCATTCTCAGGGATTTATAAAATTGTTCCAAGTATATTTATTTATATAGCACCCAGTGTGCACTGGGTGCCTTGTGGATAGTGTTAAGGCAGTGGGGCTCATGGCAGGATTTTATTGTTTGTGTTTCAGTGAGACTCAATCTCTCTCATGCAAATTGCTTAGCAGCAGCCCCTAAGTCTGCCCAGTTCCTCTGCCTAGGAAGGGTGAAATTCACTTAACTTTCATAAACCCTGACATGTACAGAGCTTGGGGAAATCCATTTTGCAGGCTGGGGCCACAGCACAGCTATACCCTCCCCATGCCCTCTACTCCAGCTAATGCACAGGAATAGCAGCTATAGCCCCTCAGTGCTACTCGTTAAGGCCCCACACTGCAGATTAAACAGCACTCGCTGGGATGGCTCTGTTGTCCTGGATTTAGCACACCCTGCTCTGCTCCTGTAAATGAGAGGACCAGCATAGAGTTTCTCTCGGACATACAGAGGTTCCCGAATGCAGTGCTGCAGGTGAACTATCTCACGCGGCACAGCATCCCCTGTGTCTCCTGCACAGGGGCATGCGCTCTAGTCACAAAGACTGGTTTCAGAGTAGCAGCCATGTTAGTCTGTATTCGCAAAAAGAAAAGGAGTACTTGTGGCACCTTAGAGACTAACCAATTTATTTGAGCATAAGCTTTTGTGAGCTACAGCTCACTTCATCCGATGAAGTCAGTCTCTAAGGTGCCACAAGTACTCCTTTTCTTTCTAGTCACAAAGTGGGTGGGACTCAATTAGACTAACAAACTGAGCAGATGTCTCCCGCTTAAAATGTTACTGACTCTTCAGATACTCAGCAAAGACACAGTTTTCTCTCAGGGATCTGCATGGCCATGACTGAAGGCTCAAAGTCGAGCTGTCTTTGAGTTATAAGCGTGGGGGGAAATGGGACAAGGGTTTGGGTTTTTTGGGGTTTTTTTTTTTTCCCAAGTGAAAGAATGTAGGGGAGTGCTTTAGGCACAGTGACCAGTGAGATTTCGCTCAAACTTTAGGTGCATCAGAAAGTTGTGAACATGTGAAAGTAGCGGATGGGAGTGGACGCCAAGTGTGGCGAGTGCTTGCTATAGTATGAGGTGACACAAGCGCCTTCATTGTTTTTACAGGGACTTTTGCCCCTAACTAATCAGAGGATCGGCTGTCTTTAGTGGTTTGGCACTGGACACTCTTGCCCTAGAGGAGGGTGAGCATTCCCCTCAGCTGCAGGGCTCTCCCATTGGCCAGCTGAGCTCAGCAGAAGGGTCAGCTCTGTCTTGCCATTGAAGTATGATTATAGCATAAGTACAATCTGACATGAGGATATTCTAGCCAATTCCAATGAAAGGAAATTACACATCAGAAACCCTTCAGTGTTACTGCACGTGAGAGTTCAAGAGAAAGGGGGTGAGGGAAGAAGCTGGGAGTGGACAACTAGGGATGGATCACTTGATGACTGCCTGTTCTGTTCATTTCCCCTCGGGCACCTGGCATTGGCCACTGTAGGAAGACAGGACACTGGGCTAGATGGACCCTTGGTCTGACCCAGTGTGGCCATTCTTAAGAGCAGCCCCCTCCCCATCAGTCATGTAACTGGCCTTGTTCGTTCAGTAATATGCCCCATGAAATGCAAGAGGAAAGAAGGATGCGAAAGCCCTGACTCAAAAGTTTACAGGCGGTTCTCTTCCATCTCCGAGAATAGCTGTTGGAACAGTCACTTGGGCGCTCCAGATCCAGAGACCTCATCAGAGAGAATTTTGAAGTAAGTGCTTGGCAAGGAGGAAAGACCCTGTTTCTTTTTTACATTGACATTTGGGGGTTTGCTCTTTTCTCTGTTGAAAGGAGCCACCTTGACAAAAACTGGATCAAATCATTCGTCTTAACTCTGGTCTAATATCTTAACTCTGCTAGTGGCCAATTCCTGATATTTCAGACAGAGGTTGTCAATTATTTTTTTGTCAAGGTCCAAATTTCTCAGTCAAGGTATAGTCAAGATCCAGACTCCAGAGAAAATAATAAAATATAACAATAATAAGTAAATAAAAGGATTTTGGGGTCCATTCAAAAGTGTCTGGTGGTCTGGATTTGGCCTACAGTCCGCCTGCTCCAGAGGAAGGCGAAAACCCAACCGTAGTGCAGCTAGTAGCTAGTTACGAAGTGCTGCACGGGAAACTGAGGGAATCTCCTTCCTGACTGTCCAAATGATCAGCTCATCCCCTGAAGCCTGTGATAACTACCCAACATATAGATCTGGTATCTACACTTCTGAAAATACCAGATGGAAAGGGGCTGTGGGGAGCTGTGAACCTGTTCTTTTACCCCTGGGCTATACTACTAGAGTAGGTTTCAGAGCAGCAGCCGTGTTAGTCTGTATCCGCAAAAAGAAAAGGAGGACTTGTGGCACGTTACAGACTAACCAATTTATCTGAGCATAAGCTTTCGTGAGCTACAGCTCACTTCATCGGATGCATGGAGTGCACTCAGTGCATTCAGTGTAGCTCACGAAAGCTCATGCTCAAATAAACTGGTTAGTCTGTAACGTGCCACAAGTCCTACTAGAGTAGTAGATCTCAGCTCCACCATTGCTGGAATGTCCCTGTGCAAGGAGCATTCCAGGGTGGGCTGAAGGAGGGGGGGGGCTGTGTCATGGATGGGAGGAGACAAGACAGGAGCATTCTTATGCTTCAGTGATTCTGCACCCCTGCTTTGTCCATAGGGGTCATTCCAAAAGGGGAGCCACGTTAAGACAGTGGTCAGGGCTGCCTCAGTCTGTGCAGGGGTCCTGGAGAGGCTTGTGCCAGCAAATGGAAGAATATATCCTTCAGTGTTTTATCCACCACCTCTCCTATTTAAAAGCAACCAACCTTCACAAAAATTCTGTTCTGTGAGAAGGAAAATCAGTTCTGCAGCCTCATCCCGTTCCTTCTGCCTCATCCAGAGCTGTCTGATCCAGGAAGCAGACATGATTTGGGTCTCAGAAGAGCAAGCTTTCCAGTGACAGGGGCTTGGTGAATTCCTACTACACATTACTGTCTGGTGGCTTTCTTTTTAAGTAGCTGACCAATAAAATAAACTGCCTTCACGTTAGTGGGGCTGGGCGCTGAGAAGGGGAGAGGAATTTGCTGTTTGTATCCTTGGTTTTTAATCATTTTTCTACCTTTATAGTTATTCATAGCTCACATTTTCCCAGTTACTGTCAGCCTGGGCTTTCATCCATTTAAAGAGCTCTTTTTTTCCCCCTTGGTGGTGGTGGTGGTGGTATAAAGACAGATGGTGTAACTGCTTATGAATGTCCTATTTTATTTCCCCAGAACCAGACGGTTCACTTGAAGACATATATTATTTCCACATGCTCGGGTTAGGCAGCCCAGACAGTGTCTGAACCCAGCGGCTGGCTACCCCTTCCTCCTCTCCATGCAGACGGTGACACCTTTAGGTCACAGGTGGAACTGCATGAAGGCTCTGCACATCAGGCTTATCTTTGTTAGCTAGGGAGGATGTTGCAGCTGCATTGTAGCTGAGGAAAGCTTTAGGTTTTTAGAGTAGCAGCCGTGTTAGTCTGTATCCGCAAAAAGAACATGAGGACTTGTGGCACTTTAAGCTTTCATGGGCTACAGCCCACTTCATCGGATGCATAGACTGGAACATGTAGTTGGATAAATATATATACACACACACATACAGATAAAAAGAAAAGGAGGACTTGTGGCACCTTAGAGACTAACCAATTTATTTGAGCATAAGCTTTCGTGAGCTACAGCTCACTTCATCGGATGCATACTGTGGAAACTGCAGAAGACATTATATACACAGAGACCATGAAACAATACCTCCTCCCACCCCACTCTCCTGCTGGTAATAGCTTATCTAAAGTGATCATCAAGATGGGCCATTTCCAGCACAAATCCAGGTTTTCTCATCCACCCACCCTCCCCCCCCGGGGGGTGAGAAAACCTGGATTTGTGCTGGAAATGGCCCACCTTGATTATCATGCACATTGTAGGGAGAGTGGTCACTTTGGATGAGCTATTACCAGCAGGAGAGTGAGTTTGTGTGTGTGTGGTTTTTGGAAAAGGGGGAGGGGGTGAGAACCTGTATTTGTGCTGGAAATGGCTCACCTTGATTTTCATGCACGTTGTAAGGAGAGTGGTCACTTTGGATAGGCTATTACCAGCAGGAGAGTGAGTTTGTGTGTGTGGTTTTTGGAGGGGGGGTGAGGGGCTGAGAGAACCTGGATTTGTGCAGGAAATGGCCCACCTTGATTATCATACACATTGTGAAGAGAGTGGTCACTTTGGATGGGCTATTACCAGCAGGAGAGTGAGTTTGGGGGGGGGGGGGGCGGGTAGAGGGTGAGAAAACCTGGATTTGTGCTGGAAATGGCCCAACTTGATGATCACTTTAGATAAGCTATTACCAGCAGGAGAGTGGGGTGGGAGGAGGTATTGTTTCATGGTCTCTGTGTATATAATGTCTTCTGCAGTTTCCACAGTAGGCATCCGATGAAGTGAGCTGTAGCTCACGAAAGCTCATGCTCAAATAAATTGGTTAGTCTCTAAGGTGCCACAAGTACTCCTTTTCTTTTTGCGAATACAGACTAACACGGCTGTTACTCTGAAACATACAGATAAGTTGGAAGTTGCCATACAAACTGTGAGAGGCTAATTAGTTAAGATGAGCTATTATCAGCAGGAGAAAAAAACCTTTGCAGTGATAATCAAGATGGCCCATGTAGACAGCTGACAAGAAGGTGTGAGGATACTTAACATGGGGAAATAGATTCAATATGTGGAATGACCCAGCCACTCCCAGTCTCTATTCACACCCAAGTTAATGGGATCTAGTTTGCATATTAATTCAAGCTCAGCAGTTTCTCCTTGGAGTCTGTTTTTGAAGCTTTTCTGTTGCAAAATTGCCACCCTTAAATCTTTTACTGAGTGGCCAGAGACGTTGAAGTGTTCTCCTACCGGTTTTTGAATGTTATGATTCCTGATGTCAGATTTGTGTCCATTTATTCTTTTGCGTAGAGACTGTCTGGTTTGGCCAACGTGCATGGCAGAGGGGCATTGCTGGCACATGATGGCATAGATCACCTTGGTAGATGTGCAGGTGAACGAGCCCCTGATGGCATGGCTAATGTGATTAGGTCCTATGATGGTGTCACTTGAATAAATATGTGGACAGAGTTGGCATCGGGCTTTGTTGCAAGGATAGGTTCCTGGGTGGTGTGTGGTTGCTGGAGAGTATTTGCTTCAGGTTGGGGGCTGTCTGTAAGCGAGGACTGGTCTGTCTCCCAAGATCTGTGAGAGTGAGGGATCATTTTTCAGGATAGGTTGTAAATCTTTGATGATGCGCTGGAGAGGTTTTAGTTTGGGGCTGAAGGTGATGGCTAGTGGCGTTCTGTTATTTTCTTTGTTGGACGTGTCCTGTAGTAGGTGACTTCTGGGTACTCTTCTGGCTCTGTCAGTCTTTTTTTTTTTTTTTTTTTTTTTTTTTCACTTCAGCAGGTGGGTATTGTAGTTTTAAGAATGCTTGATAGAGATCTTGTAGGTGTTTGTCTTTGTCTGAGGGATTGGAGCAAATGCGGTTGTATCTTAGAGCTTGGCTGTAAATAATGGATAGTGTGGTGCAGTCTGGATGGAAGCTGGAGGCATGTAGGTGGGCATAGCTGTCAGTAGGTTTCCGTATAGGGTGGTGTGTATATGGCCATCACTTATTAGCACTGTAGTGTCCAGGAAATGGATCTCTTGTGTGGACTGGTCCAGGCTGAGGTTGATGGTGGGATGGAAATTGTTGAAATCATGGTGGAATTCCTCAAGGGCTTCTTTTCCATGAGTCCAGATGATGATGATGTCATCAATGTAGCGCAAGTAGAGTAGGGGCGTTAGGGGACGAGAGCTGAGGAAGCGTTGTTCTAAGTCAGCCATAAAAATGTTGGCATTCTGTGGGGCCATGCGGGTACCCATAACAGTGCTGCTGACTTGAAGGTATATATTGTCCCCAACTGTGAAATAGTTGTGGGTGAGGACAAAGTCACAAAGGTCATGACAAAGGTTTGTCACTGGCCCCCCTGTTTAACCTTGAGCAAGTCACCAACCTTATCTGTGCCTCAGTTTTCTGTTCTGTGAAATGGGGCTGGGGATGCTTTGCCCACCTTGTTAAAGTGCTTTGAGGAGCTGAGAGGAAGTGCACATTGTATTTTACCAGGAGGATTATAGGCTACTTCCTTGTCTGTCTAGTTAAGCAATTCTAGTTTATGTATCACTGGAGTGTCTTGGAACCAGTCACTATAGAGAATGTTAATTTGGGATAGAAAAAAGCAAAGACTTGATATTCAAATATTTTTTTAACGAAGACCATAAAATCAGTTAACTTTTTAACTCCTGCTTTTTAGCCCTACTTCCCCAGTTAAACAGAAACCTTCTCCACACCTTGGCTTACAGCTTCTCTTAGGCAGTAACAAAGAGATGAATTTTTCTCAATTTTTTCCTGAAGTGAGGGGAATTATGGAATTTTAGTTCCCAACTATGAATCCAAATGCTGATTCCACAGTTCTTCCCTCCAGCAAACTCACTGCTGCTCAGCCCACAAGGGGACAGTTTCTGCATCAGTAATTTGTAGTATTGTAATTTTCTGCATATCACTGAAAAATGTCTTTGTCGAAGGATACCATCCACCAGGCATTTGACACTGGGAGTCTGAGCTTCCCAGCACAAGACCCCTGCAACTCTCAGAGCTCTAAAGAATTTTGACCTGCAGAGTGGTGGTAGTGGGGTAGATTGTGAGCCACGCTCCCTGTTAGACATCATGTGCTACCCCTTCTATCCATCGGCCTCAGGGGAGCATTTTCCAAAGCACCTCAGTCCTATAGCACCATAGCCACTTACAAGCCTGGGTCTCCATTGGAAGTCTATGGAACTTGGGCTGAGTCATATAGAAGTTTGTGAAAATTGTATCCTGTACCTTCAAGCAAATGGCTTGTGTTTGGCCAGCAGCACCTAGAGTGCCAAGCAGAGAAAGTTCCCAGTGTGGAGCAGTCAGGCCGAAGTCAACCTCGGTACTTGCAGCCCCTTGTCAGGGTCAATTTTGAAAGCCCTTGTTAAAAAGCCCCCTTTGCCAGTGGCTACTAATGTACTTCTGACAGAGTTGGTGAAAGCTGCACGTGAATCATTCCATTTCTGTAAGCTTATGTTGCTTGTATGGTGGCTCGTTTCCCTGGTGGTAAGCTTCCGTTTACAGGGTGAGTGATCCTCAGGCTCTAGTGACTGACCCAGCTTTTACCGGAGGAGATACTGTGAACTCATCCATGAGACTCCTTGCCAAAGCGGTGGTAGAATTCCTCCTTGATGAGCCTAATTGTCCTGCCAACACTCACTTTCTTTTTTGATTGACTGGAAAAAATTGTTAGAAATGCAAAAAGAGCATATTCGCTTGTCATCCCCTCAATCTAATGTCACAGTTTATTCCCTTTTCTGTTGGTGGTAAAGCTCGTCTACATGAGCATTTAGTTCACTGCAAACAAGGATGTGAATCTGCCTTGTGTAGCCTGCCACCGGCCAAGTATTCTTGTGAACCCTGCTGTGTCAAATAGGACTAGATCAAAGCACGTTAATGAACTGCTAGTGTGCATCAGTAGGGTCCAGACAGACAGCTAGTCTGCGGCAAGCTTCACACTCCAACTTGCTGCAAACTAATTGTTTGTGTAGACAAGCCCTCAGACTGTTCTCTCTTAGGCTATGTCTACACTGGCAATTGAGCGACAAAAGGTGCTCCCCCCCACCCCGCCAAATACAAAAGTTTTGCCATGACAAGAGTCAGTATAAACAGTGCGTTGTCAGCAGGAGCGCTCTCCTATCAACGATGAACGCTGCTCATTAGGGGTGGAAGGATTTTGTTGGCAAAAGTGCTGACAAACAGCAACTACACTGCCTGACTTTTAGCGACATGGCTGTGTTGACACCGTCGCTAAAAGCTGTGTAGTGTAGACAAAGCCTTAGTGAGTCTGTTCCTCTTCGCTAAAGCAATTGGAAAGGTTGCCATTTCTCACTAGCTTGTTTGGGTTCTGTGGGATGGGGACAGTTTCTGACAAAGTTGTGCATGTCTGAAGTCCCAGTTTTTTCGTATTCGACGTGGGCCTGTCAGTGCTTAGAGTTCTCTTGATGAAGTCCTGCTCTGTTGTGGATTAATACCTGCTTTTATGGCTCCCATTCCCCTAGTGTCTGATGGATTGTGTGTGTATATTTAAAGGGCAGGTAAGGATGTGTGAAGAGAACAGGGGAGCTTGGCTAGACACTACTTGAACTGTTGCTTTAAGAAATATCTCAAGACTAACTTTATGATCCAGTTGTTGGACAATCTTGTTGAAAGTCTGTGTAAATAAAAGCAAGATGGCCAAGCACGGCTGGACCTAGAAAAGATGGTGCACGTGTCTCCATATCCTCCAGTTTGTTTCAGCAATTGCCTCTTCTCGGATTATATGTGCGTGGAGAAGCAAGGATTGTACAATTTCCTTAAAAGGAATTCTCTTTAGACTTGGAGATCATTTTTGGTTCGTAAATGACCTTGCTGGAATTTTGTCAGTGGGTGTGAACAGCATAGGAGGGGCAGGGTCCTCAGTTCACTTCCCCACATGGTATGTTTCCCCAGGGACTCTTGCTTTTCTTAAGTTTCTCCTTCACTCAGGCAGCAGGTTTCTTTTCACCATGTGAAGTGCTGCAGCCTATTGCCTAGAGAAGTGACTGTTCCTGGAAATAGTCCTTGTATGTTTTCTCTGCGGTGATTAGTGTTGGGTAACTATGAGTAGTTCCCACCTGACGGGATCTTGTGGGATATACAAAGGTCAGGTTGTTGGCAGAAAAGTTCCAGCCACATCCAGGACTGGAAATGTTGAAACTGCAAAGTGCATTCTGCCAGGTGTGTCATAGGTAGACAGCCCTGTCTGTCAGACACGGAATCTTCCCAGTTACGGAGAACAGGACATCCCTGGAAAGCGAAGCAGTGACGACAGCACTCCTTTTCCTGTTGCTAGAATTTCACTGGTCTTTGAGCTCTATTGACATTACATCCAGCCTTGAGACTGCGTGTGTTTGTTTCTTGGAATGTCCCAAACAGTTCTGTGCTTGCAGTCTGAAATATGGGTAGGTGGAAATCTATTTGAGATTGGTCCTCAGCAGAGTAGCTTGAACTGACCAGGCAAGAAACTACTAGCACTATTGGTTCTGAGGACCCCCAGACACCGTAGAAAATAACCAAGCAATCCTAGTTGATGAATGTGAGGGAATTCAACCCAGCATCTATCAGTTTAGCCAGGTCCTTTGGGAAGTTCTTGTCACAAAGCAGTCCTGGGAGAGGGGAATCGGAACCACTGGAAGCCCAGTTCTATACATACATCACAAAATTAGCTGCTGCCGAGCTCTTTGAGTGACAGACTCATTCCTGTTTCTCTACTTCTGCTTTTATTTTTTTCCCCTTTGCTTCTTACATTTCAGAAGAGTCAGTTGAAGATGTGGAAGGGCTGAATGAGACACCAGCTGATCCAGAAGAGCCTACTAAAGAGCAAGAGAGTGGAGGTGACAAGGACCAAAACAAATGGACAGGTGGGTTTTGCTTCCATTCCTATCCCAAGTCCAGCTAGCCTTGAGGATAGATAGATGGTTAGCATGGCTTATAAGGGCACCTCAGCTGATGCCTTGTTCAGCTCTGTAAACCTGGGCCTTCATAGTGCTTCCATTTGATTTTATTTGAAGAGGGACTTACAAACTCCATACAATTTTCAAACAGATATTTCAACTTCCATCCATTAACCTTCCTCGTTCATGTTTTTATTGAAAATATGTCCCCTTCCAGCCACCTCCTCCTGCCTGAAGTTACTAATTCAGTGCCCAAAAGCGTGCTAGGCTTTACAGTTATGAGAGAGTCCCTATCCCAAAGTGTTTTCTAGAGACATGGCATGATGGGAAAGGAGGTCACGAAAATGGCAAATCCTGAGTTATGCGGTCGTTCTGCAAATTAGCAGGAAAGACACGGGAAAGCAGAAAGTTACAGGTAAAGCAAACTGTTGCTTTGCTTGAAAGGTCTATTCAGGTGACACCATCAACATGGCATAAGAAGTCATGCTCACAGCACTCCTGTCACTAACACTTGTTCGTGAGACCAACAGAACGTTCGTTTGTTTTCTCACCATTTACTATTTGTATTGCAGTGTCCCCCGGGTACATCTGTACTGCAGTAAAAGATCCGCGGCTGGCCCGAGTCAGCTGACTTGGGCTCACAAGGCTCAGGCTGCGGGGCTGTAAAATTGTTCAGGCTCAGGCTGGAGTCCGGGCTCTGAGACTCTCCCTCTGCACGGGGTCCCAGAGCTTGGACTGCAGCCTGAGCCCAACATCTACACGGCAGTTTTATAGCCCCGCAGCCTGAGCCCGTCAGCTGACTCGGGCCAGCCGCAGCTGTGTTGTGGATCTTTATCGCAGTGTAGACATGCACTGTGCAGACATAACAGTGAGACTCCCCCTGCCCCGAAGAGCCTGCAATCTGGCCGTTTCATAGAATCACAGAATCATAGGACTGGAAGGGACCTCAGGAGGTCGTCTGGTCCAGTCCCCAGCACTCATGACAGGACAAGGCATTATGTAGGCTTCCTGCTTGTTTACTTTTTGCTAGAGTTGTACAAAATTTTGACACCACAATTGAAAATAGATGTATTTTTGCTTGTGAGAAGTCAAAAATGTGTCTCTTCGGAAAATCCCTGCTCATTAGAAATGGAGAAATAAGCAGTTTGAGGGTCACTGCCACTCCCGGGAATAGGGTCACTGACCCACTAAAGAAACATTTTTTTAAAATCCTTTTTGCCTTTGGGCAGAAAACAATTTCAGGTTTGTCCTCTTAGCAGGCAGGTAGCAGGTTCCCTTGGCAGCATGGTTGTGCTGACCATTGTGTTTACTTGCAGGTAGGGGAATTAAGAGGGATTCTCATTTCCCAGCATCCAAGTCTGACCAGTTCTGGCTCTCTTTCCTGGCAAACAGAGAGGAACCCAGCGATTCCCCCTTAAGGTTATTTATGCTGCTGATCTAAAATGTTCCCCTTCCGCAAGGTAGCCAAACAGAAATACAGATGTTTGGCCCCATTTACTCTGTCTTTCGTGGCCAGCACAGAGAGAGAGCACATAGCTCTTCTGCAGGCTGCCATCTCCAGTAGAGTTCCCATCCTGTTTACAGCTACTTCTCAATGAACCACAACTGAAGGCCACAGGTCTCTGCAGTGCATACAGTCTCACTGTGGTGGGGTATTACGATCTCTGCTTTCGCCTCCAGGAAGAGTTTTGATTCTTTCACTTTCGAAGGACACGTCAAGACTGGGAAAATAGATTTTGTTTTAACAGATTACGACTCATTTTCCAAGTCTAGACAAGCCTCAACGAGCATGCAGAAATGTTTGTGAATCTGTTCTACGCAGTCCTCCTCCTTCGTCTCCCTCAGCTTGAACAAAATGGTGCATGAAGGAGACCCAACTGATGACAGTCCTTTTCCAAAGCCCCTCCCGTGAGGCTGCGTATCTCCAGGGAGAGGGATAAGTCTGGCATGGATTAGAAACTGACTAAAATACAACAAAAAGAAGAAATAAACGGTTAGTTTTCACCATGGCGAAAGGTTAACAGTGGAGTGCTCCCAAGTTCCATACTAAGACAGTGTTGTCTGATTTATTGAGAACAGGAAAATGGGGTCGAGGGTCAGGTGGCAAATGTGCAGGTGACAGAAAGTTAGGTAGGCTACAGAAGACTGTGAGGAACTTCAGAAGGGACCTACTTAAACTGTAAGCTCTGAGGGGCAGGGACAATCCTGTTGCTAAGTATTTGTACAGTGAGTAGTACAATGGGACCCTGCCCGCTGGTTGGAGCCCCCAAAACACAACCACAATACAAATAATTAATCATCATCAACCTGGGCAGCAAGATTGAAGGTGAATGAAATTCAGTGTCAACAAATGCAAGGGAAGCACATTGAAAGGACTACTTGAACTATTTGAAAATGTTAATGTATTCGAAACTATCTCATGGTGCTGGCGCATTGGTATTCGTAGCACTGCCGGAGAAAGTTTAGATTTTTCGATTGTTTTCAGTTATATGTTTAAGAAATCATGTGAAAAAATTGGAGTTATGTAAAACTTTTTTTCCACGCACAAAATCTAAATGTTGGACTTAGACTTTTAAAGGAGGCTCCTTGTATTATCATTTTCCTGTGAAATTCGTAGCCCATCTTTGGTGTAAGTGCCATGTAAACAATAAATACTAAAACCAATTTATAGCACATCTAAGCTTTACTTAGTGTAAAAGTTCTCTAAAAGGAAATAAACTCTACTGTGTTAGGCCTCACCGCTATAACTGGCTCTACATAGGCCAGTCCCTGTGCTTCCACAGAGCCCCAGGAACTCAGTGGGGCTCTGGACTTGCCCTGGCCAGAGACTGTAGCAAGGTCAGGGACACTGAGTTCAGTGAGATTTAAGCACATGCTTAAATGCTTTGTTGAACTGGGGCCCTAATTTTGTACATGTAATAAAAATACCCCACATTATTCAAACCAGAGAAACACTGAAACCTTTTCTTACTTACTGGAGCAGCGTAGCAGTGTGGTTGTAGCCAGGTTGTCCCAGGATATTAGCCGGACAAGGTGGGTGAGCTCTGTGTGGCTCGAAAGCTTGTCCCTTGCACCAACAGAAGTTGGTCCAGTAAAAGATATCGCCTCACCCACCTTGTCTCTGTAGGTGAACAGAGCAATTGTAATTTTACAACTTAGTCCATTCTGCTTCCAGAATCCCCTTGAAGGCAATGGAAGATCAGGGCAAGGAGGAAATGCAGGTTCAAGCACTTGTGAGCCAGTGAACAGGGGTTTGGCCTGAAAATCAAGAGACTCTGCTTCTGTTCCTGATTATTTATTTATTTATTTATATTATGGTAGCACCCCGAAGCTGTAGTCATGCACAGGACCCCACTGAGCTAGGCACTGTACAAACACAGTCCCTGCTCCAGTGAGCTTACGGTCTAAGTGTAAGACAGGAGACAACAGATAGATGCATATGGATGTGGGAATACAAGGAAACAATGAGACAAGATTGTTCAGCATGATTGTTCAGCTGTGATTTCAGCACACTGGCAGCGTAACCACTGTCAAGCTCTTTTCAAGGCATCATGGCAAAGGAGGGTTTAGAGGAGGGATTTGAAGGATGATTAAGACATCGCTTTCCGGACGTTTACAGGGAACTTCTTCTAAGCATGAAGGGCAGCAAAAGAGTGACGGTGCTTGTTTAAAAATTCAACAAGTGGACAAGGCAGGCTGACAGCATGATCTAATCCAAGGCAGGCATCCACCTTTTGATAATGAGAGATGATAGGTTGGGTGGGGGCAGGTAATGAAGGGACTTGAAACTGAAGATAAGTAGCTAATGTTTGATGCCATAGAGAAGGAGCCAGTGGAGGGATGCAAGTAGAGGAGTGACATGGTCAAAGCAACAGGCTAGGAAAATGACCTCTGTAGCTGTGTTCTGCATCTGAGCAGAGCAAGACTGCATTCTCAAGGCCAGAAAGAAGGATGTTGCATCGAGATATGAGATAATGACAGCTTGGGTGAGATTCTGTAGCCATATGAATAGATAGGAAGGGGCGGTATCTTAGAATCAGCAAGATTTAGATACAGCCTAAATGTGAAGACCTAGAGGAGATGATGCCTTTGTTACAGGCCTGAGTGACAGACAGTATGGTGGTGTTATCCATGGTGATTGAGAAAGGAGGGAATAGGAAGAGCTTTTGAGGGGGAGGGGGAGAGTAGGAACTCCATCGACTCAATATGTGACTCTTCAGAATTTACTTAACCTTTTTGTGCCTCAGTTTCCCACCTCTAGACTGAATAATTACCCACCTTAGTAAAGCACTGTGAGATCCTCTGATGAACAGCTGCTGTGTAACTTATAACCATTATTCATTTTATTGCTGGAGCAGAGTGAAAAGTGTCCGTGGTCAGTCAACACTGCGGCTGGCCGCCTTTGACCACTCAGCATGTTGTGCCAGCATGAAACCTTTGTAAGATATTTGCAAGGAAATGGAAAAGACTCAGCACTTTAGGTTTCTCTGTTTCATGGCAAATTTATAAAAAAATTTCCAGTTTCAAAACAAGTCTGTAAAATTTTCTTTTTTTAAAATTTGTAAATAGAACAAATTATTCTTGTCCCAAGTTCAAGTAACATTCTCCCCCACCCCAAAAAAAAAATCAAAATCTTTTGTGCATAATGATGAGTTTTCAAATCAAAATACAAAATTTAGAATTTTTGCATATTTTGATGTGGATGAGGGAAAAGCCGTGGACGTGTTGTTCCTTGACTTTAGCAAAGCTTTTGACACAGTCTCCCACAGTATTCTTGCCAGCAAGTTAAAGAAGTGTGGGCTGAATGAATGGACTATAAGGTGGATAGAAAGTTGGCTAGATTGTCGGGCTCAGCGGGTAGTGATCAATGGCTCCATATCTAGTTGGCAGCCGGTATCAAGTGGAGTGCCCCAGGGGTCGGTCCTGGGGCCGGTTTTGTTCCATATCTTCATAAATGATCTGGAGCATGGTGTGCATGGCACCCTCAGCAAGTTTGCAGATGACGCTAAACTGGGAGGAGAGGTAGATACGCTGGAGGGTAGGGTTAGGATACAGAGGGCCCTAGACAAATTAGAGGATTGGGCCAAAAGAAATCTGATGAGGTTCAACAAGGACAAGTGCAGAGTCCTGCACTTAGGACGGAAGAATCCCATGCACCACTACAGACTAGGGACCGAATGGCTAGACAGCAGTTCTGCAGAAAAGGACCTAGGGGTTACAGTGGACAAGAAGCTGGATATGAGTCAACAGTGTTCCCTTGTTGCCAAGAAGGCCAATGGCATTTTGGGCTGTATAAGTAGGGGCATTGCCAGCAGATCGACGAACGTGATCGTTCCCCTCTATTCGACATTGGTGAGGCCTCATCTGGAGTACTGTGTCCAGTTTTGGGCCCCACGCTACAAGAAGGATGTGGAAAAATTGGAAAGAGTCCAGCAGAGGGCAACAAAAATTTTTAGGGGACTGGAACACATGACTTATGAGGAGAAGCTGAGGGAGCTGGGGATGTTTAGTCTGCGGAAGAGAAGAATGAGGGGGGATTTGATAGCTGCTTTCAACTACCTGAAAGGGGGTTCCAAAGAGGATGGATCTAAACTGTTCTCAGTGGTAGCTGATGACAGAACAAGGAGTAATGGTCTCAAGTTGCAGTGGGAGAGGTTTAGGTTGGATATTAGGAAAAACTTTTTCACTAGGAGGGTGGTGAAGCACTGGAATGCGTTACCTAGGGAGGTGGTGGAATCTCCTTCCTTAGATATTTTTAAGGTCAGGTTTGACAAAGCCCTGGCTGGGATGGTTTAGTTGGGGATTGGTCCTGCTTTGAGCAGGGAGTTGGACTAGATGACCTCCTGAGGTCCCTTCCAACCCTGATATTCTATGATATGAATCCAGTCATTTCTAGAAGTTTTGGCAAAAAGCAAAATTTTGGGGTCATAAAATGGGCCACAATGAAATTACAAATGAGTTTTCATTACATTGCACAAAAAAAGCTCTAACATTTTTGTACTCACTAGTCCAAATGCTTTGTGTGTATGGCAGACCCCAGAGCATGGCCAATGGCTCTGAACAATCACTAGCTTTTCATAGGAGTTCAGAATGTTTGTGCTTTTTTTAAATCAATTATTTATTGGTTTAGAAGCACATTGCTAATGTTTCCTGTTCCTGGACTGGGCTTGTTTGCTTTTCATTTTCATTACAGTAGTAGGATTAAATAGCTTCTGCACATTCAAGAGATGCAACATGAGTGGTGCTGGAGGTCCTTCCTACCTGTCAGTCTTATGTTCGAGTTCTTCCAATTTTAGTGCCAAAGAAGAATGACAATTCCCAAATCTCAGCCTCAGAGCAAAGAATAAATCATGTTTTCACGATTAACTTCAGATTCATCACAAATGAGCAAAAAGCCGCAATTGTTGCCTGACCGCATTTTCAAATCGTGAAGATATGAATGAATTCTAGATGTAAATGTTTAATATCAGACACATTGGTTTCCACCTAGAGCCCTGAGTCATATCCAGGGAAACCAATTCCCGACTTAAAGAATTTTGTTTTGTTTTATTATTTTTAAACATGAAATATATAGACGTTGATAAAATGTCAGAGAACTTCCCAATCTCGAGTGACCCTGCTATATGAAAGACTTTATTAGTATTATCAGTTGTATGGACTTCAGTACACCCGTGTTTTTTTGGTTTGTTTGTTTTTTAATTTCTACTTAAAATATAGATTGAAATGAAATATTTCTGGAGGACTAGCCTGAAGGGTTTAAAAAAAACAAACATTTTTTTTTAATTCATGATGCTCACCTAACCCTGAGCAATTAGTGCAATGGAGCATCCCTTATTCGAATCTCTGGTAGATTGCTATTAAAGGAGGTATTAATGGGCTGCTGAGAGCTGGGAAATTGTTGCAGAAAAGTGTGTTTATGGAGGATGGTGCTGGCAGGCATGATTTCAATCGGATTTGACATGTTTAACATAAATGTACACTGCACAACTCCTGCAGTTTATGAATAATTCCTACAGGTCCACTGCCTTTCTAATTACTGAAACTGAAAAACCAGGTCAGGCACATCCTGGCGGAAATCTATTACCACCCTTCCCCCCTGCCTTTTTTAATATCTGTAGTTTTGGTGAGCACTTACTGTCCGGGATATTTGGTGACATGAGAGTAAAGGAAGGGGAGAAATCAGCTGGGGAGAGGAAAGGAGAGGCAAAGGCAGGAGGACACATTAGAGTAGTTCTGGATCCCTGCTTCTGTTGAACTGAGGGATGCACAAATAGGGGGATTGTGCAGCTCAGTGTAATTGGTCCTCAGTTTCAAGAGACTAGGAGCAGACTTCCAAGGCGCAAAAGGGCACTGAGGCACCCAACTCCCATTGAAAGCTCATGGGAGTTTTGTGCCTACGTGCCCTTGGTGCCTTACAAAAACTCCCCCGGAGGCTTTACTTGCAGAGCATTGACGGCTCGTCTCTAAGCCAGGACGCCATCTCCAAGGTCTGATTTTACTTGTCTTTCTATTATTCGCATAAAGGAAATATGGTCCACCTGCTGTTGGGGATGCTGTTCTCTGGCCCAGGGCAATGCTCTAGAAGGTCTTGCTGTTGAATCCTACAGTCACAGAAGTCAGAGACGGGGAGGAGCAGTAGCGCCCCAGCACTGGGCTCCATTGTTGCTACAGGATGGCATTGTCTAGTGCTTTGTCTGCCGTACTTCGAAGTGTCTCTTCTGCTGAGACTCCTTCCCCGGCCCTTGGGAGAGACTCAGCCTCTGATGGCTCAGTGCCAGGGAATTTTTTGCATGAATTTGCCCTTCTCATTACATCTTGTTACACCTCCTGTCCCAGCTTCAGTAACTCCTCTCCCCCCACTGTGTAGAACCCTCCTCCTTCTTGGAGATAGTTCATAGAATATCAGGGTTGGAAGGGTCATCTAGTCCAACCCCCTGCTCAAAGCTTTCTCTCATTTCCTGGGGAGTTCTTTAGCCAAGCCACATGTATTTAGCATTGTTAGTCTTTCCCTCCAATCAACCCCTCCCGCCCCCTGATCAGTTTTGTTGCTCTTCTCTGAACTTCCTCAGTTTATCAGTGTCTTTCAGCCAATATAGTACTCAGAACTGACTGCAGCATTCCCAGTGCCATCACAAGAGGGCTCTAGAGAGGAGCTATCCCCTCCCCACCCTGAGTTAGGGAGCATTTCTGCATGCAGCCCATTATGCCGCGGCCTTCTGGTGTCATATTACATTGTAAACACCTATCTACTTTGCCATCCATTATAACCTCAAAGTCCTATTCTGCAATTGCTACCGTGATAGCACACACAGGTAAAACATGATGTCCATCCCCCAATGTCCTTTAAACACAGATTAGTCTTGTAGTTTGGCTAAAATTGACCCATGTTGCAGGTTGTATTTTGTAGGCTTATAGCATACAACGAGAACGTGATTAAAACAGTTTAAGCCTGTCTACACAGCAAGATTGAACTGTTTTATCTGTTTCAGAGGACATCTTTATTATAACTGGATCCCTCAACAGGGGAACAATTATAATGTTATTGTGACCTAGTCTTTGACACTCCTAATTCTTCTTCCCACTCAGTCTCCTTGTTTGAGTATTTCCTCCTGGATGCATTAGCAGCAGTTTACAGATAGAATCTGCCTGTTCTGTCCATGTCTCTACCACCTATAGATCTTTGTATTCATGCTATGTCCCCAACGCTATTGACTGCTCTAGCCACTTCTGTGACGTGCTGCATAGCCATGCTGTTTGCTGCCTCATCCAGACTAGAAATGACTGAACCCAAAAAAGATCCTGTACTCCTCCTTGGACACTTCTGCACTTCTCAAAACTCTGTCTTTTAGCCCCAAACTTTTTCTATGGTCTTTGGTCCAGTTTTCAGTCCAAATGAGTTTTTGTATCCAAGCCATTTGAATTCATTTTTCAACTAAGATACCATGAGTCTCGGTATCAGCTAATTATTGAAATCCAAATGCTGCGTTCCTTTCAACCATTCATTTGGTAAACCTCTCCCAAAAAAGCAACCAAGATTGTCCCCTAGCAGTGCGCATGGTCTTTAATACTAATGATTATGCTAGGAAGAAAAGATTCAACATTAGGGGATGTCCCCTTATGCATGACTTGTGCATTGCAAAACAATGACCTGATGATTTCATGTACATGCCAGTAATAATATGCTCTAAAGATATGGGACAGCCCTGCCCAAATTAGGAAGGTAGCAAATATTGGGCTTACTCCACGGCACAGTCCAAAGGTAACTGAATGCTCTTCTTCTGAGGTCCAGTTTATTTAGTCCTGACACACGTTGGCCTTTCAGGCCACACTCCAAGTTCAGTCTTTCTCTCCTCTTGGGGGAGGAGTCCCCAGCTTTCCTTCTGAGAGCTGGCTTTCAGTTCAGTGACTCTCTCTTCAGGCCCCTAAACTCAGGGTATCTCAGGGGCTTCCCTGCATTAGCAGGCTACTCCCAGCCCTTCCTGGCGGGAGAGCCCCACTTTGCTAATCTCAGGGTACTCCCTGCAAGAGCCCTTCTAACTCTCCACAATAACCAGGGATGGCTGAGCCCTGGCCTCTAGCCCTTAAAGAAGCAAGCCACCCTGCTGCACCAACTTAAATGTCTTTTTAACTTCATGTTGTCCTGGCCCATTGCTCTGACCATGTAACTCCTGTAGTTGAATCCTTCTGCTGGATCCCCCTGTATCAATTTCAAGCTTCTTATCTTGACCATCAAGGCCCTTCATATCTCTGCTAGTCCTGATTTCTCTGCTCTGGTCTCTTGTGACATTGCACCCTGACCCAGTCTGGTCTGCCAGCTATGTTCTTCACACATTCCTCCCTACTGTGTCACCTTCATAGAGCATAGTCTGCAGGGCTTTTCCTGCTATGAAGCCCACAGGAAATTAGCCAACCCTTAACTGCTAGTCTGAAGGGGAGCTGGGGAAAGTCGATAGTATTTATTGACGTCACTACAAAATGTATATGTAATTGTCTTCTTGTCCCCCACCATTTGTGTCTTGCTTGTCGTCTTATATTGTAAGCTCATTGGTGCAGGGACCACATCTGTGTGTTTGTACAGGAGAAAAGGCCCTTATCCTGTTTGGGGCTTTTGCGTGCTGCGGTAAGATAAATATTTAATAACAATTCAGCTATTCAGACTCACTGCAGACTGAAATGTATAACTCAAAGGTAGAAAAACAAATCCATTTGACCATTTTCAGGGTCACACTTTTAAAAGATAGACAAAGGTCTGTGTGCGAAAGTGCATTTGCAAATGTCTGTGTATTTAATTCTATCTACTGTATGATCCTATTATTTATCAAATGTGGGTTTGAAAAAATCCAGTAGAGCAACAGGCGATATTCAGTCCTATTAGTATGGCTACAACGTCCCATTAGGATGAATGGGACCTTTGGGGAATAGGGAATGTAAACAGACAGCGTTTCAGAAAGAAACATTCTAACCATATGCTATTAACACACAAAGGAACAAACGTGCAGTACTGCAGCAATATTAGACAAGGAAATTCCATTTCAGAGAGGCTTAAGGTCTAGTCTCATGGTTTATTATGTCACTAGAATCCCTCAATGGAATTATTGACTTGTATTTATTCCTATTATATTAATATAAATGGTGTGTTCCTGCTGGAATAGCAAATCTTTGATAGAGAGATCTGCCTGAAACTTGATACCAAAGTATGCAGGATTCCAAAGCTGTTTCTCTGTGTGCTCCAATGAGGAACACTCCCCAGTGTAAGTATGCTGCCTCGCCATTCATCCACTCTGCTAAAGATAGGAGGGTGAAGGCCTTATGGCGTAGGGAAATGAAAAGGGATGAAATAATCCCGTCACCTCTCCAAGCACGGGCTCTCCCAGACAGAACCAACAGGGGCTGTAAGGATACCTTTCTACTGAATGAGCAAAACGGTCATGAGGAGCTCTCGCTACAAAATCCTCCACAAGAGGCAGTCAGATTTAACTCTGAGGGTTAGAGTTTGGTACAAAATTTCAGAGTGCAGGGTCCAGGAAAAATTTGAGGAAAAGGTCTGAAGAACCTGTCTCTGTGGAGAAAGGCCTGTGGGGACCAGCAACCCCACTGGGTAATTGTAGTTTCTATCAGGCAGCGAAAATAGTGTTCTAGTGGGGTTGAAAGTGTAGCCGAGACTGGTTGCTGAGCTAGTATGAAAAGTATTTTCATAATCAATCAAGGTAGCAAAAACCCTGCTGTAAATTTGTGGGGCAGGTGGCAAGCTGGTTTACGGAATGCAGGGAGATGAGAACCTCTGGCTTACGGAAAGCAGCATGAATTAATAATCATTTAATTGGCTCCTCCATTATGTTGCTGGTCGGGAGATGGAAGTTTAGATGAAGGGGCTGTCAGTGGTACTTTAGCTAAGAGAGTCTGATGGTTGAAAGGTGGGGGCTGGCGGCCGCCTTTGGCCTTTCCACAGGGCTCAAGCATAGTCAGCTCTTTGGGACCCTCGCAAGGTTAGCCTGGGGTTAGCAAAGAAAAGGATGAGTGTCCCCTCTGGGTGACCTCCTCCCCTTTAAAACAGAGAGAGAGTCTCCCCTGTGCTGAAAAGCAGGGACTGCCCGGCATACACACTGGCTGAATAGCCTCTCAGAAATGCTTCCGGAGGGCAGAGTGCCTTGCGGCCATACTGCTTTCGGGTGTGGGTATGAGGTACGTGTTTTCTCTGTCTGTGGAAAGGTGTATTCTTCTAACCTCTTTATTTCTTTAAACCTTGAGATGAGCAAATCAATGCACAAATTACCTCCTGCTCAGGACATTTATCACATTTTCATTTGTTTTCTTGAGGGGAGCCCTGGTCTTTGAGCAGAATCTCTCTTTGGCCCCTAATTGTGGCACAGGGGTATTTGTGCTGGATGAGCAGTGGTTTGGAGGAAAGTGGGAGAGAAGGTTTTCAACACTTCTTTTTTTCTGGACATTTTTCCTCGTCTACTCTATAACAGATGAATAGGTCAGACTGACTGTGTGTGACATGGTAATTAATACACATTATTTTCCAAGTCTGTTTTGAAGCTTTATAGTCAATCACTGGGTGTGCTCAAGAGTGATGAGGTCTGCATGTCCCCTTTCTCCAGAATGTAAAGGAATTCTTAATTCCCCTGCTCTGTGACACTGTTCCATGATGGCTGATCCTAAGATCATTCATGTATTTAGATCTGACATACAGTAGGTTTGGGTGGATGTCTACTAGCAATAACTTGGTCTCAGTGTTGATAGCCTAAATGGGAATTTTCTCTTTAAAAATACTCCTTAGCATGTATCTTGAGACATCCATTTTGAGAATACTGAAAACATTGGCCAAACCAGACAGTCTCCATGTAAAAGAATAAATGGACACAAATCAGACGTCAAGAATTATAACATTCAAAAACCAGTCGGAGAACACTTCAATCTCTCTGGTCACTCGATTACAGACCTAAAAGTCGCAATTCTTCAACAAAAAAACTTCAAAAACAGACTCCAACGAGAGACTGCTGAATTGGAATTAATTTGAAAACTGGACACCATTAAATTAGGCTTGAATAAAGACTGGGAGTGGATGGGTCATTACACAAAGTAAAACTATTTCCTCATGTTTATTCCCCCCCCCACCCCCCACTGTTCCTCACACGTTCTTGTCAACTGCTGGAAATGGCCCACCTTGATTATCACTACAAAAGGTCCGTCTCGTTCCCCCCTCTCCCCCCGCTCTCCTGCTGGTAATAGCTCACCTTACCTGATCACTCTGGTTACAGTGTGCGTGGTAACACCCATTGTTCCATGTTCTCTGTGTATATAAATCTCCCCACTCTATTTTCCACTGAATGCATCCGATGAAGTGAGCTGTAGCTCACGAAAGCTCATGCTCAAATAAATTGGTTAGTCTCTAAGGTGCCACAAGTCCTCCTGTTCTTTTTGCGAAAACAGCCAGTTTGTCTCCGCACTCCCCCTATGGAGCAGACCAGCGTCCCTGTGCTAGAGGTTAAGGCTGGTGAGCCAGATCAGCAGCACTGAGGAGTACTTAGAGTTTTGGGGCAGGGAGCAAAGCTGAATGTAAGCTGTCTTTTGCCAGGATGGTTCCCAGCTGAAGATAGTGGTCTGAAATGTTGCTATATCTTGTGCTGACTGCCTGTGGCTCCAGGGACCCATTATGGAAGACAGAGGTCACCAAAACCCAGGGATGCCCCAGCCACACCTGGCCATGCACTCAGCATCAGCAATAGTGGGAAGGTTAGTGGGGGCAGCTCCTATGTCACCTGAGGATCCCCCTATGTACGAAGGGTTCTTCAGAAGCTGGCTACGCTTGTTAGGGCAGCTTTGTAGCTGCAGACAGTGCAGAGCTGCCTTAACAGCCCAGGTTCTGTTTTCAAAAGTGTGCACTAATTTAGGGTGCTTCAAACACCCATGGTCTGATGTTCAGAGCAGCCGAGCATCCACAATGCCGACTGACATTTGAGACATGCCAGCACTCAGCACCTCTGAAAACAAGCCCCCATTGTCTGAAGCTGGGCTCCCAAAATTAGAGTCCGCCTCTTAAAATGCAGGTGAGCTTCCCAAGGTGTGAGAGTCGGTGGCATAGCCAAGATATAAGAACCCAGGATTTCCTGAGTTAATTGCTCTAATCTGCCATGGATTACACCAAATCTTATGACTGTGGAAGAGGAGATGATATTTTTGGAAGTTTCCAAAGATTATTTTCCCCACACATTAGCTATAAGGTTTGATTTTTTTATTTATTTATTTTTATTTTATTTTATTTTATTGACAAAATTAAGTAGGTCCTTAGTGCTTTGTTTCCAAAACCATAAAGCATTTGAGTTCTTTACCTTGGAAAAGTGACTGTGGCACATTCCCAGTAATGGCTTGAATCGTTTACTGTATGATAGCATATTTATTTTCCCTTGTCACTATGCAGGTGACTTCCATACACAACTCACAATAACACTCACTGGAAGTTACACAGATACGTTCTCCTGCATGTTTCTCAAAGAAGAGACCCCAGTAGATTCTAAGCACAGAAGCTTTTTTCAAAAAATAATTCTGATAATTCAGTGGGAGTTTAATGTGACATCTTCTCATGTCACAAGTCACACTCTCAAAGCCAGTCCCTGCTCACTGAATGTCTCCTGCAATGTGTCGATCACAGTTCATTCCACTGAGTGAAAACTAGAAACTTATGTTTTCAGTAAAGGACTTATTCTGGTTTTTATGCTCCTCTTTACCTACAAGAGGTGTCATGAAGATCATAGTGATAAGTCTGATTTTGACCAACAAATTCTGGGAATGTTCATCCTGACCTCACCTTGGGAGCCTCAGGCTAGTCTAATGTGACATACCGCAGGTACTAGCTGTGTGGCAATAGCAGGGCACAATAGGGGGTGCCATGGAAAGCTTTGGAGACTTGGGTACATAAAGCTTTGGTTTTGGTTTTTATGGGTTAAAGATAGACTTTAACACAGGCTTTCGTGTTTAATTACGGTTACCGTGTCCACATTGTGTCCATGAGAACATCCATCTCCTGCATGTATATTTTTACATTTAATATATATGAAACAGGTGGTTAAACTGATAGATAATAAATCTAGGAAGGGGAGTTTCTATCCTGTAGGGACTCTTTCTGCCACAAACGCTGCAGGAGAAGAATCACTGGATGCCTGTTGCACTCAACTAATAGTAGTTCAAGGGTTGAAGTGAAAGTTGATAGAGCCCAGAGAGTCCCTCCCCAAACCACACTGGAGACCTAATTACCAGTCAGTGCAAGGGGACAGGGCCAGATTTACACCTTACGTGCCCCTAGGCGCAGCATCTTCAGCACATACCCACCCAGAGACCCCTCCACAGGCCTCTTCCGTCACAACTGCACAGCACTTTGCACACCACTACTCAGCGCCCCCTGCCCACTGACCCCCCCCCCCCCCAGTGCCCAGCGTCCCCTGCACAGCCCCACCACCACAACTGCCCAGGGCCCCACACAGATACCCCACTGCCCCAACACACACAAGCACCCTCCACTGCCCAGCGCACCTCCCCAAGCCCCACTCCCCTGCTCCCTGGCCTCCGGCCGCACCCACCAGCCCCGCTTGGAGGTGACTGTGTCTGCCGGGCTGATCGCTCTGCCCCTCAGGCGTGGCCCGATCAGCCAGGCTGGAGCAGGAGCAAGACCTGCCCAGGCCAGGCTCCCTCAGGTCGCGCTTGCCCGGCAGGGCCCCTCTGTTGGGCTGCTGAGCTCCTCCCCTGCAACAGGGGCCTGCTTCCCCTTCCCTGCTGGTAGAAGCGCCCCAGCAGGGCTGCGTGGGGCCATCTCCCCCCCAGCTGGCCCCACCCCCTGCCGGGACCTGGGAGCAGCAAACTTCGCATTTTTAGGCACCCCTAGAACGCTGGCGCCCCTAGGCATGTGCCTAACTGGAAATCTGGCCCTGGCAGGGGACCCTAAATCCTGTAGGGCTCTGTGATTCAGGTCCCCATGAGTAGGGACGGGAATGCTGCTTGTACTGCTGCCTGGCCACGCGCAGACAGAGCTTGGGGCCTGGGCCTGACTTCCCGGTCGCGGCTGGCATTTCAGTGTCTGCGGTCACACTGAAGGGTGGACAATAGCAGCAGTAGGTAACCTCCTTATTGGGGCCACTCTCCTCATGTCACACAGGGACCCGCCAAGGCAGTTTAGCACCGGATCATCCTCCACCAGCCACAATGAAGGAGTTCTTGCTAGGAATTCTTCTTACTCTTACTGGTAGAGTGGGGGCTCGTGAAGCACAGCCGGGGTCACTGCTATGCTCTTATCGCACCATGAATCCGATCTAGAGGGCTGTTTCCTATGGGGTGGGGGTGCAGGTAGGTAATCTTCACGCACAGCCCTGATGCTCTGTTTGTACTGTGAGATGATTTTTGCAGGGGGGGGGGAGTAAACTTCAATTCTGTAGAAATCTTTTTAAAGAAGCTCCATCTCGGATCCACAAGGGAGGTTTTAGATTCAAACATAAAAGTTCATCTCGCCACATGGACAAGACAATGGTAGATGCATTCTGATGTCTATAGATTTACCATGAAAGAATTGACTTCTTTTACACTAATAAGCTGTAGGATTGGCCTTTTTCTAGTAGACTGAGTAGCACAAAGGTCTTAGCGGTACAGTGGGATCCTACACATGTTTTTGGGGTATGTGCTTAAATTTGACACTGGGGCATTAGACCGCTGTAGGAGCACAGGACTGAAATATCAGGGGTTCTGCAGGACAGGAATTAAGAGCATTAGCAGAGCCATGTGACGAAGAACTTGCCAATCGTCTATTCTGGCTCTCGCCACTATATCCCTTGGACACATTCAGGAGCATCAACATTAATCAAATCGTCTTTCCACAGGAATGGCCCAGGTCCTTTTATGTCCATTCATAGTGTCTCTGACTCCCTTTTCTTGGACGTGGTTTTGCACTCTGTTTATTTTACGAATGCTTAGTGTTGGGGGATTGTTAAATGTGGGAATTGGATTTCCGATTTTAAGGCACATTGTTGAATAAATCCCATCTCGGTAGCTTTGAAAGGGTCTCTGGCATGTGAGTGACCTGTCTGAACCGTGCACTGGCTGCAGCTTCTGAAGTAAGGTGTGGCTGGTTCCACAGCATCCGGTTCACAGTGTGACTAAGAGATGGGGACAAGCTGTGGGGGAACCAGTCTCAGAACGTTACAGCACCTGGTTAATCAGCAGCCAGTCTACCCTGTTAAATAGCCAGCTGTCACGTGTTGTCTTTCAAGTGAAAATGAATAACTCCCATTAAGGGTGACATGGGTTTGAAGTCGATTCAAGACAGATTACAGTACTGTTATGAATGTGTGTTCGGGGGGGCTGTGTGTAATATGCCTGGCTTTCTAGTTTTTAAATAATAGATGTCCTACAAACTTATGTACTCCAGGTTACCAAGATACAGGGTTTATAGGTCATAGGATGTGCATTCTGGGAACAGTATCAATTTCCTGGAATATTTTCTGCATTGAGCTCTGATTTTGTTGCTTTTATGTATACATTTGAATTTGAATACCATTGCTTTGTATTAACGTGTTTAAGGTTTATGCCTAAACAGCCATTCTTGGTGTCCATATCGGAGCCAGTCCCACAGCTGGTCATAAGCCAGGCTCTGTTCCCCAGACTTCCTGGGGATTTCAGTGGGACTGCTTGCTGGAGAGTAAGACCAGCCATGCCCTCTGCACAAATGCTGAGTGCATTCCACACTCTGAACTCCCAGCTGCTGCCAGTCTAGGAAAGTGAGACTGAGCCAAGGACCCAGATGTGAATCTTCTGCGTTGCACCTACCACTGCCCTTGGCTGGCTTTAATGAACGAATGTCTCACAATGCTTAGCACACTGTGTATGAACCTTTCTGCACTCAGGGTAGGAATGTCATCCTGCATTGTCCTCTGTATGGCCAACTCTTCCTGGAAGGAGGGGGAATCCTGACACTCAAACGCTGACATATGGCCAAGTGGTCAGGTCTCACATGTAAACACAGGAGAAGACTCTCTTGCATCTACTAGATTTTTAAGCTGACCCGGGGAGTCTGAGTGAGTGGGTTTGCTTTTCTGCTTGTAGCTGTATGGATTTATAACAGTTCCTTATTGCCAGTAATGCCAGATATCGAGAGAGAAACTCTTACTTTCTCCCTAGCATGTTTAGTAAGATGTCACTTGGCCCAGATGTTCCTCCTCTTCAAATCCTTAGACTGTTTGTTTCAAGAAAATACAATAGCACAAATGGAATTAGTGATCTTTTCATCCAGCATGAACCCCTTTAGAGCTGGCCTGATGGGGATGTCCTAATGCAAATCTCATTTGTCTTTGCAGCACCAGCCAGCCAGGCAGACAAGGAGCTGACAGAGTCTCCAGCATCCTCCAAACGCATGTCATTTCCCAGCAGCTCTGAGTCACCTCTCTCCTCTAAATGGTCAAAAACTTCAGAGGAGACCAAATCAGAGCAGGTGAGGCACAGCAGCCCAGCATTACTTCCTGGACAGCCATAAAAATCTAGAGGCTGTTAATTCACTTCCCAGGTGTTGAGAGAAAAAACAAAGTTGATGAAAAGGTGGTGATTGAGTGGTAGGACAAAGGCACAAGATTAGTACAGTCAAGCTGTAAAGAAGGAGGGGATATAAGCAGTGATTGTGTCAGTCACATGATTCAGTCAGCATGTTTTGTTTCGTCTCTCTCTACAGATGTATCAGTGTCCATACTGCAAATACAGTAACACCGATGTGAACCGGCTGCGGGTGCATGCCATGACCCAGCACTCCGTGCAGCCCATGCTCCGCTGCCCGCTCTGCCAGGACATGCTCAACAACAAGATCCATCTGCAGCTGCACCTCACACACCTGCACAGTGTGTCGCCTGACTGTGTGGAAAAACTCCTCATGACGGTAAGTCTCTGGGAGCTGAAGTGCACCTTTTGCCTTCCCAGCAAGAGTGAAGTTGTCTTCACATAAATGAAAGACCTTGCCTGTGCCCATGGGCACTCGCTAGTTTTGATGTAACCTGCTGATCCAAGATCCCACTCCCTGATCATACAAGAACTTCTCTTGCTTTGATTCTTCTCATCCCCATGTTATCCTAGCTGCAGAATACCAATGTTTGGGTATCATGGTGGTCGGCACAATCAGGAGAAAGAGTTATCCTGTGGAGATACTGAGAAGAATATTCAGTAAACATGTTCTCCCTTAACCCTTTAAAGACACTGCAAAAGATCAAGTCGACACTCCTCATAATGGGAGTAGAAGTAGGATCTGTTCCTTCAATGAGAAATCAGCCAGTCGGAGATAACGTAACTTTTTATAGGTAACAGATCACTTTATTCAAGGCAACTATAACAACCATGTGGATATTGTGTAGTTGGCCTGAGTGAGATGGATAATGTGTGGCTGTAGAATCCTGTAAATCCCTTGTTTAAAATGCCACTGTCGCAATGTTTTGAAATGCCTCATTTTAAATTGAACTTTAAGGATGGTCAGTTAAACTTTTCTGAAGTGGAAAGGTCTTTAGGCCATTGAAATGGAGGAGATTTGCTAAATAATACCAAATATTTCCATGGAAACATGTAGTTAGAAACAGATCCATTTTTGTAATTGTTTCTCCAAGGTGGGTTGCACCTTAGTCACAGCTGCACAGTCTTCACCAGTGCAGTTTCTCCGTAAGTGTAGCAAAACTTGAGATCAGTTAAATCTGGTTCATTACCAAGATGTTTGTGTCAAACTTTTTTTCCCCTTCTACAGCATTGCTGTAGGTGTCAAACATGGGAGTCCTGTTCTAACACTGTCTCTAATGGAAGCCTTTATCCAGCATTCTGTTTGTCTCCAGTTCATTTGAGATAGAAATTATCGTTATAGTGCATGATGGGAAATGTCCTTTTTATTACATTTCTAACATTGCGGTGCTCGAGCTATCATTCTGAAGAGGCTTTTTGTATGAGCAACATGGTCATGGACTGGCTGATCGGGGACTTGCTCTTATGATGTCTGTGCGGAGCACCTAGCACAATTTGGCTTCTGAGTACTGCGACAATACAAATAAATACAAATAATCTTGTGGGCTCACCTGTCTTTCCAGCGTCCCAATCCACGTGTATCAGGGCACAAGGAAAAATGTCCAGTGGTCCATGTTTCTCCTTAGGTGGCGTTGTTTGTGAAAGTACATAATCTTGCTCCAGCACCAGTCTTCTTCTTTCCCCTTTGTTTTCTGTCTTTTTCTCTCCTTCCTCTTTGCTTGTCAGATTTCTCCTTCCCTCTGCTGCTTTCCCCCCCAGTTTCTTGTCCTTCCAAGTTTGCTGCCATATCCCCCTTCCTCTGCCACGCCTGGCTCCTGGTGGGCTGAAGAAATGCTCTGCTCCGCACTGGAGGATGGTTGATTAAATGCCAGAAGGGATGCTGTGCCTGGCAATCAGTGCTGTCCAGGAACATCTGGGAGAGATCCGTGCACCACAGTGTGGGAGCCATGATCCTGGAACACATCAACATCTAACAGTGTAGACAGGTCCCATTACTGCTCCCCAGTAAATGCCAAATTCGGATACTTCTGTCCTCAGTGAAAACAATAAACAATACAAAAATACCAGGGGGCTTTGGGAAGAGAACATGTTAGTTAGCTAACATTTATAGCACTCAGGATATGTCTGCACTGCAATTAAAACCTGCAGCTGGCTCGTGCCAGCTGACTCAGACTCATGGGGCTCGGGCTAAGGAGCTGTTTAATTGCAGTGTAGATGTTCAGGCTCAATCTCTAGGACCCTCCCCCTTCATGCAGTCCCAATGCTCAGGCTTCAGCCTGAGCCCAAACTCCTGCACCACAATTAAACAGCCCTGTAGCCTGAGCCCCGCACGCCTACAGGTGTCTAATTGCAGCGTAGACACACACTCAGAGGCCCCAAACAGGGACAAAGATCTGTCGTACTGGGCCATTGTACACATTTATAGTCAAGGACTGTCCCAAAGAACTGAGATTCTAAGGCAGCTTAGAGTCAAACACAAGATGAAAATATTTGGTCCCTATGATGAAGAGAAGAAATGTGAGAGCAGTGAGCTTCTGCCACACAAGTGGGAGTCCCCAGTCTGCACAGAGGGCTCTCCATTGTTATAGCCTAGAGAAATGGGGTCAGTGTATGAGGCCTTGTCTAAACATACAAGTTGTACCAGTTTACCTAAACTGGTTTAGAAACTGATGTGGTTAAATTGGTATAGCCTCTTGGGTGGGCACTCTGTCATGGTTAAGAATGCCTTATTTAAATCGATATACGGAATTCTTCAGGCCATTTAAGTACAAGCAATTTAGTTAGATTGGTGCACCTTCTGTGTGTGATCAAGAGCTCACTCACCCAGTAGTTTAACAACCCCTGCCCAGGGCACCTGGAGTGCTCCAGCCTTCTGCTGAGATCAGAAATCCCATCAGAAAGGATGGGAGTCTCCTGTGAGCCCTGTCCCATTACTTGTTTCTTTGTTCATATCCATGAAGCCTGGGCTGCTTTTCTCTGCGGTGTTGGGGAAATAACACCTGGGGAAGAGGGATGGTCTCAGTGCTTTGAATAAAGCAGAAGGGGGCCAAGCAGATATTTTCCTTTTGCTTTAAATGGCAATCATGTTTTTTAGAAAAATAAAAGAAATAACCATTTGTGGTGGACACAGAAACACCCTAAGTTCCTAATTTTGCTCATTCCAGCCAAGATTCCTGTCTCAGTCTGAAGGCACCGAGACCCAGTTCATGCACTATAAGTGAATTGCAGCCCAATAAATGGGAGCCAGGTTGCTTTTGACACGATGTCTTTGCGTTCAGTATTTGAAGGAGGCTCAAGTTAATAATACCTTATCAGACGCCTTTCAGGAACCTGCAGTGTCTAATATGTCTGTTGCCATAGTAACAGCTGCTTGCTTATGCTCTGCATCTCATATCTGTGTGTTTCTTGCCCCTCTCCCGTTCATATCAACAAGCAGTCTGGGTGGCTGTCCTGCTGGGAATAGCCAGAGCACTAGCCCTCCTTTCTGAGACCTGACCCTCTCAAGACTCTGCTAGTCCATCAATGGTGGGGTGAGAGAGAAACGTGTGTGATTGGTATGTCGAGGTCCCAGAGCCCAAAGGCACATGTGCAGCAACTCCAGCATCTAATGGACTGGGAAGACGTGACATAGAGGGTTTATATACAGTAAGTGAAGCTCCCAAGATACCCTGACAGCTGAAGGCAACGTTCCATGAAGCCCCAGGCCATTCGCACCCGTCTTCTGCTGCTGCCACTTGATTACGCTGGTGAATAAATGTGTTAAAATTTGTTTTATATGGTATTTCATCTGCTCTAAACTAGTCTAGTTGTCTTTCCACACAACAGCCACTTCACTAGTCCTGGACCTGTACCACTTTGGCCGAGAGCTCCTTAATGAGGGTGAAGTGCAGTTCACTTCCATAGTCAATTGACAAGACTGATGGGCTCGAAATAGGAGAAGGGACTGCTTCCCAGGCAGCCTCCAGTAATGGGGAATTGTCCTGCCTCCCTCTCAGCATCCTTTATCTTTCCATAAATTCCTCTGCCCCTCCATTTAATTCTGTTGTCAGTTTTCTTGTCCCGTGTTCAAGGTGTCCTTCCAGGGTTTCCTGTCGCCAGCTGTCTTTTCATCTTTTTCGTTTCTCTCTTGCTCCCAGAGTAATTCTTTCCTGTCTCTGCCATCCTCTCTCCTCTCTCACTATCTTTACATTCTTTTCTACTTTTCTATTGTCTCTTCTTACTGCTTTCTGCCTTCTGCTGTCAGTCAGTTTTTCTCTCTCCCTCCCTCTCACCCCCTTTCCCTCCCCCCTCTCTTTCTCACTCTGTGTCTCGTTCTCCATCTCGGATGAAGGTAATGAAAATAATCGGGCTTCATTAATTCTGAGCCCTGTGAGATGATAGCCATTTGGAGCCATGTTTGCCAATTAGATGGTCTAAATTAGAAGTGACCTTGGTATACTGCCATCGCTTTGCCTGTCTGAGTCTAATGAAGCTTTTCACTCCAGCCCCCTCTCTGTCTTTGTAATGGAAATTCCCTCCTTTGTCTGGTTCGGGGACCTTGCATTGTATGTGCATGTCCCCCCTGCATGGACAGAGGGGGTATTAATGTAGCTCCTCAGACCGCTGCTAGAGAGGTTATTTTTAAATCTAAATTATTTTGGCCATGTTGGGGGAACTCATGAAGAGCTACCTAGAACTTCCATGGGATTGGCCCCGCATCCCAGACAGGCAGAGGCAGCCGGTGGGAGAAGGCTGAGCTAATGTATAGAATATTGATCTCTTGTCATTGTCCAAAGGTCAGTACGTGGCTTTGATGTGTCCAAAACCCATGTTATGCTCCTAGGGTCAGAATAGAGGAGACTGGCCAAGATGGGAACCTCCATACAGATGGTTACCCCAACTATAAGCTTTGCTAAGGCTTAGAAAAGGGTGTGGTGTGTGGAAATGGGGCAAGGGAAATGAGAGAACAGGGATGAACAGCCATTTACAGAGCCCAGCATTGCTGGCAGAGTGGAGATCGTACCGAACCCCTTGTCCAGCCCTGAACTGTTACATTCAGCTCTTCTAACAGGCTCTCCGGTGCTGTCACTTGAAGAGTGTGGGTGTGGCCCAGTTTCAGCAGGATTCCCACACCGAAGGATCATGCTTCTCTCAGCCATTTTGGACTGTCTCCTCTGAGGAAGCAGCTTACGGAGTCCTTTTCAAAAACAGCAGCAAACTCATTTTCGCTTGAGGATGAGCACTTGAGCTTAGTCTCTGTGAGAGAGGGCAGTCTTAAGGGAGACAAACAGGACAAGGAGAGAGGAGATCTGTGTTGAATTTCTGCTTGTAACACTGAGCAGTTGGGCCAAATTTTCCAAAAATGGCCACTGATTTGGGGTACCAGGACACATACTGGAGCCTGCTTTCTAGAGAGGCTGAGCACCCGTAGCTTCCATTGGCTTCAACTGGAGTTGTGGGCGCTCAGCATCTACAAAGACCAGGGACCACTTCACCCCTAGCATAAATACTCACTAGCTAATTTCATCTTGGGGCAGCAGGATACTGCATAAGAGACATTGCTCGGACAGGAAGGAAACATACTAAGGTCTGATAGTACTGGGTATACATTTCCTACGTAGGTGATACCATTCATAGCCTACACGATAACATTGTATAGAAGGATGACTTACAAGAGAGCCAGGAAGTGCTAGCGTATGGTCCCTTTGGACACATGCCTACATACTATGGGGATGGGCTGGTTAGAAACTCTGAGAGTGAAATAAATAATTATTTTCTAGAGCTGAAACATGCTAGGTGACTTTCAGCCCAGATAGAACAATGTGACTCTAGCCCCTAGGGGATGACAATCCGATTTGAACATGGTGCAGTGAGTATGGCTAAGAAACAAAAGGGAAGTGATAGAGGGAGATTGTGAGCTCTTTGGGGCACGGACCATCTCTTTGTTCTGTGTTCGTACAGCCCCTAGCACCATGGGGGTCACAGCTAGGGCTCCTCGGCGCTTCCCCAGTACACAGAATAACTAAGGTCTAGGGTTACAGGAGCAAGCTGACACAGTGATGCATTGCAGTTGTATACATACCTTAGGGTTGTTTTCATGCCTTCATACTGGTGCATATGATGTTGGTGTTGTGGACGCACTAGAGAAACTTGAATGAGCAAATACAAGCATTTAGGAGTTTGGAGCTTGCATTCGTTCCCAGCTATTGCTGGACCAGCTGAATGAGAAGCGACCACATATGATCACATGAAACTTGCACATAAGTTAACTTCCCCTACAAGACTCAACCCTCCACCGCCCGTCCACCCATGACAGTTACACCATTTAAATACAGACATAAGCATAAACAGTATCAAATAATATCATTTACCTGGTGATCTGTGATGGGCCACCAGCATTCAGTGCCTTCCTTTTCACCTTATACTCTGATTATTTATTTGTATTGCGAAATCACTAGAGTGGGCCAGGCCCTCTGTGCACGCACAGGAAGCCATAGTCCCTGCCCCAAAGAGTTTACTGTGTGAAAAGATAAAACAGATGAAGATGGGGGCTTGGGACACAGCATATGTGCCAAGTGATCAGGTTGATGAGTGGTCAGGCAACTCCCCCTGGGAGAGACACTGGGTGTGGGAGGGGGAAGGCCCCCACCAGGAAGATGGCTACAGCAAAGAGGACTGCATTTTAAGAAGGCTGAGCTGGCAAATGACTGAGAGGTGGAGAGATCAGGCAATGAGCCAAGCATAGAGCTTTGCATTCAGGGTTTCACTTGCCAGTGGCTCCCATGCGTAGCTTTTTGGGAGAGCCTGCAGTTGTCCTGGATACACAGACACACACAATTTCTCACTTCCTGCCCTTCTGGCTTTGTCCCAGTTCCCTCTGGGAATTTTCTGCCTTATAACAATTTCCTGTACCAAAGCCCTTTCTGGGTGTGGGGGGAGGAAAGAGGGAGAAGGGGGGAGAACTGAGGCTGTGGAGATGCAGGTAGGTAAAGGTAATTACTTAAGCACATATAGGGGCAGGACTTATTGGTTTGGAGGCCCCGATTAAGATGCAGAGGCGCATGTGAGGTTGATGATTATATTTCGGGGTGAGTTAATTGACAGAAGGTGAAGGCAGACAAAGAAACTCTGCTTACTGCCTTCTTGAATCCCAATCAGGAATTATGATTAAAGACGCGGCGAGACAACAGAGCCCTGATGAATTGGTGTCTTTATTTTTTTTCCTTTTTGCCGTCATTCACACTTGATTGACTTCAACCTTTCAAGTGCAAAAGTCTCTCTTTTCCATTATTATTCATAGCCATCTGAGTTTTTCTAATTAAAGTGTATGAAAACAATTACTGATCCATCGTACTGAGTCTGTTAGTGGGGATGACTGCCTTACTGTAACGTGTATAAAAAGCCCACAGTTTTCTATAATGATGTGCTACTGAGGTGTTAAATAATTTTATTCTTTTTCTACTCTGTGGGGTTTTTTTAATTTCTCGTTATTTATTTTTCATAATTCCTAAAGATCCTGGGAAAGCACTTTCCCTGCTGATAAAACGAAGGGGGACATTGCTTTCTTTCCTCCTCTGCTTCCCACCTCATTCCCCCTCCTCTGAGTCTGGTTACTATGAATTAATCGGTGACCTTTCACTTCTTGCATTCCCTCTGGACTCACCAACCACAGCCTTCAGAAACGTTCTGCTTTGGAATAAAAGGTGGAATGAGTCTGGCATTCTCCACCCCTTTCCCAGTGCTTTGTCAGTGGCAGCTGCCTTTACAGGATATAGATGTCTGTAAAACACAAATGCCATGTCTGTCTCACACTCACCTTCAGTGCTTAATTTGTGCCAGGGCTGAGTCCTGTAACTGCTAGGCTTGGCAGTTCAGAGCCACGGCACCTCTGGGCTTGCTGTGTCAGTTACCAAAGTAAAAAAATCACTTGAGCTCCAGCACCTCTTTCATTACAAATGAAGCACTGCCCATCTTGCACAGCTCTGTGAGTGACCAGAGCAGTCACAGCATCCCTTCCCTCTGCTGTCGGACATCCGAGATCTCTCACAATCAAATCTTCATTTGAGGCTGTCCGTATACGTGCTCCTGCTCCCCATGAACCTGAGCATGGCTGGACCAGACCCTGTTTCCCTACTCATGCTGTGTAGGCTTTACATTAGTGCCAGTGAGGAAGACATCATGTCCTGTTTAGGGTTCACAGTATTTCAGCTATACCTTAGTCACAGACGTTGCTAGCATTTCGTTAGTCGTCCCGCATGCACCTTGTGGCCTTTGACTTAAGTTTACTTAGAAGAAGGTAGGTAGCTGTACTGTATGAATGTAATCACATCATTTGATCTGCCATGAAATGCAAGGATCAATCCATTCCTCTGCCTGGCCTGAAGGGGAGCCTTTTGTAACTTCACTAGAGAACGTGACGGGTTAGCACAGTGTCCAGCAGGCCATGCTTTCCCAGCAGTCAGTGGCTGGAAAAGGGCACTGTCAGAGCACCGGCACTGTGGGTCAGTTTGGGTTTGCTGCTCCCTCAATCACTAAGAACTCAGGGCATGGCAGGATGTTCCTTTTAGCATCAAGGTGAGAGGTGCTCACAAACAATCAAAGCAGCAGAACTGACATCAAGCACTTGTTTATGGGGTGAACTCCCGTATGTGGCTGTGTTATGAGATAACACTAGTGGGAACAATGGTCTTGAATGGTTTCCTGAGCTGCTGTGTTGGGGAGCATCTGTTGAAGAGCAGCCGTTAAGATGCTATGTGTGTGGTGCTCAGAGTTACGTAGGGTTTTGTTGCTGCACGCCTGATGTTAAACACTGGTCAAAGCCCTACTCATTTTGGTCAAAAGTAACTAGTGATTTTGGATGCCCAACTTTCAGTTACTTTATGGGGGCCTGATCTTATGAAAGTGCAGAGCCCAAAACCCAAGCGTCTTTTGAAGTGTCTCAAATCGGGCTCCCAAAAATTGAGCTATCCAGAATCACTAGTTGCTTGTAAAAATCATGGCCTTCGAGTCTTGGGCTGGTGATAGCACAACTGATTGCAAACGGAATTTTGAAGCGAGCCGGAGTGAACACTTGTTTTCTTTCCAACAGTCAGAACAGCTTTGTGTTTCAGACAGTTTGCCATCTCTTTTCCCTCTTTCTTTATTCAGCCCTTCTCGTCACCTCTCTTTAATTGTACTCTTCTTTCTTGTGCCCCTCCTTTTTTTGCATCAATACACTTTGAAAATAGTGCTGTAGTGCTCCCTAGTTCAAGATTACAGTGTACTTTATAGGTGTGATTTAATTAGGGCCTTATTATGTTTTCAGTAGCTTAAGGTGGGCCTTTCAACTTCTCTACCTAATTGGTTGCACAAGAAGTTTCACAGCCCATGACAAAACATTGTCAGTGATCAAAGTCTGAATTCTACATAAAGGAAAAATATTAATACGATGATTCTTCGAGTGTGCAGTGCTAATTATGTCCAGAATGTAACTGTAGAAACACTTTTGACTGATGTGAGCTTTGTCTAATAAACACGAGTTTTCAGTGAGCTAAGAAAAGTGACACCTCTGCTGATGTCTGATTTTGGTTATTTAAAGATTTTAAAAATATTTTTCTGTTTTTATTTCTCCTCTCTCCCATTTTCCCCACCGTCCTGCCGCCCTCAGGTGACAACACCGGAAGGGATGATGCCCAGCAGTATGTTTCTCCCAGCAGCCGCTCCAGACAGAGATGGAAACGCCAATGCCGACGAGCCGGGGAAGCGGGCGGGTCAGTTACTTAACGCTTACCTGGAAAAAATCATCCTGCTTTGAATTGTGGCAGCTTCTTGTTTCCCATGCACTGAGAGAAAAAGGCCTCATTGCAATCCCTTGCCCATGCAGTTTCTGCTACAGATCATTCATTGCAAAGACCAGTGCAGACAGCAGGAGATCTAACAGGAAGCAGCTAATTTCACTGAAGTAACACCACAGTTGAGGCATGTTAGCAAGGCAGCTCAAAATTACATTGGCCTTTTTTATTACCGTATAAGTAATAAAACTTATTTTATGGTAGGCATGACTTTTACAAAGTAAAGTTGTAAAGTCATGCCTACCAGTAACAGTGGTCAGCTATTTAATCCTGACTATAGTGTGATATGGCAGCAAAAAAAGGATACTACAGTTCTGGGTACATAGGTGAGGCCCCTAGTCTCCAAATGGGGAGGTGATAGTCTCTAGGTCAGATTCTGTCAGTGTCGAGCCTGGTGCAGGGACCACAGTGGGAGAGCCCTATAAGGAAGTTTGGGATTAAGACAGCCACCACCTCCTTTCTGCACAGGGCTTGCATGTGAACGGCACCGTTCCAGAGAGGACACCAATGGCATGGCTTGGGCTGCTGGAGATGTGCTGATTCCTCAAATCCCCTCCTCAGCTTCCACCAATAGGAGTATCTCTCCCCTGCCAGAACTCTTCTTCTCTCTTGGGTAGAACCTGGAGGAAAGGTGGCAGTGGAACGGTTGCTTGCCCTTCCCCAAAAGGCTGAGTTCTCCTGGGGCATAGCAGCCTTCAGTGGAGTCGGGAACAGCAGGGGCTGAATTTCACTCTTTCTTTGCAGCGTTAGTGGACCTGAGCCTCAATGTATGTTTAGTTCTTGGCACATCATTATCAGCAAGACTTTGACAAGCTGACGGGACAGCAAGGAAAAGTAACAAAGATAGTTATGGGACCGCAGGGTTTAATTTGGGGAGGAATTAGAGGGGGGTAAATATGCCCGGCTTGTTTGAACCACCATCATGTGGGAGATGTGTGCAGTCCACAGATAGTCAAAAGGTGTAAAAGTCAAGGAGGAAGAAAAATTTATTTAGGGTTGTGCAGTGGGGCATAACATGTATAATGAGGTGAAGTTAAGAAAGTGAAAATTTAGGCTGAATATTAGGGGGAACGTCTGTCCTTCTGCACTAAAGATAATGTGCCGGCATGTAGCAAGGAGGCATGGCCTCCCTCTGAGACTGATGGGAAGGGATGGCCACACACTCTTAGGGGTCAGTAGCCTGCTTACAGAAGGGGAAGGTATGTTTTATGAGAGGGCTGTTGAGCTACATCATGGGCTGTGGTAATCTTAGGCAGCGGGGGGGGGCTAACGAAATACTTGGTGAGAAGTAACAGCCTCAGCAGAAGTAGTGGTGAAGGAAAATGACGCTGTTTGTGGCCGGGGGAGGAAGTAATGGATCAGATCTAAATTAAGAAATGAATAATGATTTATATTTTTATTTAAATTGTAAGTGAGTGACAGAGACAAGTCCTGTCTAAACTGTATCTTCTTTGCATCACTTCACCCTTTTTATTCCGGTTCTGTTTTCAGAGACCTCTGAGGACTCCGGAAAAAGCCTCCTGTCATCTGAGAGCGTAGAGCACAGTGGAGAGTCCAAACCTGTTCCTGCCGATCAGAGCTCCACCAGAGAGGACTCTGGCTTTCTTTGCTGGAAGAAGGGGTGCAGCCAGGTGTTCAAAAGCTCAGCGGCCCTTCAGACGCATTTCAATGAAGTTCATGCTAAACGGCCCCAACTGCCAGTATCCGATCGCCACGTCTACAAGTACCGTTGCAACCAGTGCAGCCTGGCCTTCAAAACCATCGAGAAGCTGCAGCTTCATTCTCAGTACCATGTAATCAGAGCAGCTACTATGTGTTGTCTTTGCCAACGCAGTTTCCGAACCTTCCAAGCTCTGAAGAAGCACCTGGAGACAAGTCATCTGGAGTTGAGTGAAGCAGACATTCAGCAGCTTTACAGTGGGCTTTTGGTCAATGGAGACCTCCTAGCTATGGGTGATCCTTCGCTGGCTGATGACCATACTATCATTGTTGAAGATGATAAAGAGGAAGAGAGTGACCTAGAAGATAAACAGAGTCCGACTGGCAGTGATTCTGGGTCAGTACAAGAAGACTCTGGCTTGGAACCTAAGAGGGCCCTACCTTTCAGAAAAGGTCCTAATTTCACCATGGAGAAATTTCTCGACCCATCTCGCCCATACAAGTGCACAGTCTGCAAAGAATCTTTCACACAAAAGAACATTCTTTTGGTCCATTACAATTCAGTCTCTCATCTGCATAAACTGAAAAGAGCCCTTCAGGAGTCTGCTACTGGGCAACCTGAACCTACCAGCAGTCCAGACAACAAACCTTTTAAGTGCAACACTTGCAGTGTGGCCTACAGCCAGAGTTCCACGCTGGAGATCCACATGAGGTCTGTCTTGCACCAGACAAAGGCTCGAGCGGCCAAGCTGGAGGCGGCTGGTGGCGGCGGCAGCAGTAACGGAACTGGCAGCAGCAGCAGCATCTCTCTGGGTTCGTCCACACCAAGCCCAGGGGGCGGCAGCGGCTCTAGTACCTTCACAGCCGCCAACACCAGCAGCGCTGGCGCAGCTCCCGCCCCCGGTTCACTCAAGCAGGGATCCGGTGAGAGTGTGGGAATCGCACCGTCGAGTAACCCCGTTAGCGCGAACATCGCCTCCCCTTCCGAGCCTAAGGACGCCAACCGGAAGAAACTGGCTGACATGATTGCATCCAGGCAGCAGCAGCAGCAGCAAGCTCAGACCTTAGCACAGGCGCAAGCCCAAGTCCAGGCCCACCTCCAGCAAGAGCTGCAGCAGCAAGCTGCCCTCCTGCAGTCTCAGCTGTTCAACCCCGCTCTCTTACCACACTTCCCCATGACCACAGAGACCCTACTCCAGCTTCAGCAACAGCAGCATCTTCTGTTTCCATTTTACATCCCCAGTGCTGAGTTCCAGCTCAATCCAGAAGTTAGCTTACCTGTGACCAGTGGTGCTCTGACACTATCTGGTACTGGTCCAAATTTGCTGGAAGATTTAAAGGCTCAAGTTCAGCTCCCACAGCAGAGCCATACACAGATATTACAACAGCAGCAAGGCCAACTATCTTTGTCACAGTCTCACTCTGTCCATATACAACAGAGCCAGCATCACGAGAAAAAAAACAAATCCGTTAGTAAGGAGAAGGAAAAAGAAACCCAGAGGGAAAAGGAAAATGCAGAGAGGGGAGACAGCAGTTCATTTTCTAAAGAGTCTCTGCCTGACAACCTAAAGCCCAAAGACAAGAAAGACTTTGCCCCGGGCAATAGTTCAGAACCCTCCCTACTTCCTCCACGTATCGCATCTGATGCAAGAGGCAATGCCACAAAAGCCTTGCTAGAAAACTTTGGCTTTGAGCTGGTTATTCAGTACAACGAGAACAAGCAGAAGGTGCAAAAGAAAAATGGGAAGACAGAGCAGGGTGAGAACTTGGAAAAGCTTGAATGTGACACATGTGGCAAGTTTTTCTCAAACATCCTCATTCTAAAGAGTCACCAAGAGCACGTTCACCAACACTACTTCCCCTTTAAGCAGCTGGAGAGGTTTGCCAAGCAGTACAGAGAGCACTATGATAAACTGTATCCACTGAGACCTCAGACTCCAGAGCCACCTCCGCCTCCTCCTCCACCTCCACCTCCACTCCCTACAGCACCTCCTCAGCCAGCTTCCACTCCTGCCATTCCTACTTCTGCTCCACCTATTACTTCTCCTACAATTGCACCAGCCCAGCCATCTGTGCCACTCACCCAGCTCTCTATGCCAATGGAGCTGCCCATCTTTTCACCACTTATGATGCAAACTATGCCACTACAAACATTACCTGCCCAGTTACCACCTCAGCTTGGTCCTGTAGACTCTCTACCTGCGGACCTGGCTCAGCTGTATCAACATCAGCTGAACCCTAGCCTTCTACAGCAACAGCAGAACAAGAGGCCACGTACTCGGATCACAGATGACCAGCTCAGAGTTCTTCGGCAGTATTTTGATATTAACAACTCTCCCAGTGAGGAACAGATCAAAGAGATGGCAGACAAGTCTGGACTGCCACAGAAAGTGATAAAACACTGGTTTAGAAACACTCTGTTCAAAGAACGCCAGCGCAACAAGGATTCCCCATACAATTTCAGCAATCCTCCAATTACCAGCCTGGAAGAACTGAAGATAGACTCACGGCCTCCCTCTCCAGAACCTCAAAAGCACGAATACTGGGGAAGCAAGAGGTCCTCCAGGACACGGTTTACCGATTACCAGCTCAGAGTCCTGCAGGACTTTTTTGATGCTAATGCTTATCCAAAGGATGATGAATTTGAACAACTTTCTAATTTGCTGAACCTCCCTACACGGGTTATAGTGGTGTGGTTCCAGAACGCCCGTCAGAAAGCTAGGAAAAACTATGAGAACCAAGGAGAAGGCAAAGATGGAGAACGGCGGGAGCTTACAAATGACAGGTACATTCGAACGAGCAACTTAAACTACCAGTGCAAAAAATGTAGTCTAGTCTTTCAGCGCATTTTTGATCTTATCAAACACCAGAAAAAGCTTTGTTATAAGGATGAGGATGAGGATGGACAGGATGATAGCCAGAATGAAGACTCTATGGATGCAATGGAGCTATTGACGCCAACCAGTTCCTCCTGCAGCACACCAATGCCCTCTCAAGCTTACAGCACCCCCACATCCTCAGCTAATGCAACCTCTTCAGCCTTCTTGCAGCTCACAGCTGAGGCAGATGACTCCTCCGTGTATAGTTCTAAAATAGAAGCTACAGATGAGAAACCAAAGCAATCTGAACCTCCAAGTACACAGCAAAACCAAACTCAAGACAAGCAAGTGCAACCAAAGCAAGAGCCTCCACAGCAGCAGCAAGACCAAGGAGAACAGAAGACAAGTTCAACACACCAAAAGATCTCACCATTATCCCCCCCATCCTCATTACAACAACAGCCTCCGCCACAGGCACAGCCACCCCAGTGTCCTTTGCCACAGTCAAGCCCAAGTCCATCTCAACTCTCACATCTTTCCCTCAAGCCCCTTCATACGTCCACCCCGCAACAACTAGCAAACCTACCTCCTCAATTAATCCCGTACCAGTGTGACCAATGTAAACTGGCATTTCCCTCCTTTGAGCATTGGCAGGAGCATCAGCAGCTTCATTTTTTGAGTGCACAGAATCAGTTTATCCATCCGCAGTTTCTGGACAGGACGCTAGATATGCCTTTCATGCTTTTTGATCCCAGTAATCCACTACTTGCAAGCCAGCTGCTATCTGGAACTCTACCTCAGATTCCAGCAAGCTCAGCCACTTCACCCTCAACCCCAACATCTACAATGAACACTCTGAAGAGAAAGCTGGAGGAAAAGGCCAGTGTAAGCCCTGGGGAAAATGACAGTGGGACTGGCGGAGAAGAACCTCAGAGAGATAAGCGTCTAAGGACAACTATTACCCCAGAACAGCTGGAAATTCTGTACCAAAAGTACCTGCTCGACTCTAACCCAACACGGAAGATGTTGGATCACATTGCGCATGAGGTGGGCTTGAAGAAACGTGTTGTGCAGGTTTGGTTTCAGAACACTCGAGCACGGGAAAGGAAAGGGCAGTTTAGAGCTGTGGGGCCTGCCCAAGCCCATAGACGGTGTCCTTTCTGCAGAGCTCTCTTTAAAGCAAAGACGGCTCTGGAAGCTCATATCCGATCCCGTCATTGGCATGAGGCTAAGAGAGCTGGGTACAACTTGACTTTGTCTGCTATGCTCTTGGATTGTGATGGAGGACTCCAAATGAAGGGGGACATTTTTGATGGAGCAAGCTTTTCCCACTTGCCACCAACCAGTAGTGATGGTCAGGGTATTCCTCTTTCACCAGCAAGCAAAACTATGGAGCTCTCACCTCGAACTCTGCTTAGTCCGTCCTCCATTAAAGTGGAAGGAATAGAAGACTTTGAAAGCCCCTCCATATCCTCAGTTAATCTGAGTTTTGACCAAGCAAAGTTGGACAATGATGACTGCTCTTCAGTCAACACTGCAATCACAGACACTACAACAGGAGATGAAGGCAATGCAGACAATGATAGTGCAACGGGGATTGCAACTGAAATCAAATCAACATCAGGACCTAGTGAGGGCCTGACAAAGGCTGCCATGATAGCAATGTCTGAGTATGAAGATCAATTGTCTTCTGGCCTTGTCAGCCCAGCTCCCAGCTTTTATAGTAAAGAGTATGACAATGAAGGTACTGTGGACTATAGCGAAACCTCCAGCCTTGCAGACCCCTGCTCACCCAGCCCTGGTGCCAGTGGTTCAGCAGGCAAGTCTGGAGACAGTGGGGATCGGCCAGGGCAGAAACGCTTTCGCACTCAGATGACTAATCTCCAGCTAAAAGTCCTAAAGTCATGCTTTAACGACTACAGGACGCCTACCATGCTGGAGTGTGAGGTCCTAGGTAATGACATTGGACTGCCAAAGAGAGTTGTTCAGGTCTGGTTCCAGAATGCTAGGGCAAAGGAGAAGAAGTCCAAGCTAAGCATGGCCAAGCATTTTGGTATAAACCAAACAAGTTATGAGGGACCCAAAACAGAGTGCACTTTGTGTGGCATCAAGTACAGCGCTCGGCTGTCTGTACGTGACCATATCTTCTCTCAACAGCATATCTCCAAAGTTAAAGACACCATTGGAAGCCAGTTGGATAAGGAGAAGGAGTACTTTGACCCCGCTACTGTACGTCAGTTGATGGCTCAGCAGGAGTTGGACCGGATCAAAAAAGCCAATGAGGTTCTTGGTCTGGCAGCTCAACAGCAGGGCATGTTTGATAATACCCCTCTACAAGCTCTTAACCTTCCTACTGCGTATCCAGCACTACAGGGCATCCCTCCAGTCTTGCTCCCAGGCCTCAACAGCCCATCCTTGCCAGGCTTCACTCCATCCAACACAGGTGGGTTCTGGAACTATCATCTCTCTGCTCAAATGTGACATTTTCCCTGGTATTGCGTCTTCAGCACAAATGGCTGTTTCCTTGGCAATGCCTGAAATCAGGTTCATGAGCCCTCTGTTCTCTTATGTTGCTTAGCAGTCTATAAAGAGTAGTTATTTTACCTCTGATTCCTTAATCCATGTTCTCTAGCAAGGCAAGAGACTTACTAACTCACTGTGTCTCTCCATATCCGGTAGGCAAGTCCCTGTGTACTCTGGGGCAAGGACCCCTGCTTGCTTTGACACATCCTGTAAATTCTCCAGCACCTTCAAGTAACGTGAAAATTGAAGCTTTTATTGAATTAAATATGAAAAGGAATAATACAGTCAAAACAATACCCGTTGTGTTGTTTCTTTTTACATTAAGTTCAATTTAGTGCTGCTCCCAAATTTTCAGTATATTGCAGATGTTTGTATTGACAACACAAACTGCATTGTAGAAATGGTGATAGAAAATCTGGTGGTTTTTAGCCTTCAGAGTGCCTTACAATAGCACCTACATGCCTATCCAGGCAGCCACGGATTCCTTTTGAGCAATAGTTGGCAGTAAAAGGGAAATACAATTCCCTTATGGCCTACTTTCCATAAACAGAGAGTATGAATACTCCATCTTCCCCAGTGGTCCCTCTGTTCCTCTTCCTTCACCAGCTGGAGCAGTCATGGAAAGAAGGCCCTTAATCAGTTTAAACTTAGGCCATTTTTCCAAAAGTCTTTTCTTTGTCTGTTGGCATCTGGTGAATGCAGTTTGAACTAGTGTACGTGAGCCTCCCCAGAAGATGGTAGCTCTCTGGAGGTGTTACAGCAGGGAATTTGCCAAATAACCCCCTGGCCCCGCCCCACTTTTCTTTGTTCCTGGAGGGCTGTAGTCCCCCTCCTCCATGGAACTACATACAGTCCCTGGCCCACAATGAGACATCGACTTAATACTGTAAGATCTCCCAAAGATATTGAAGGAAATTGCCATAGCTGTTACAGGACCCAAAAGGAATATGAGATTCAGCTCCAGAAGCTGCTCTCTGGTATAGTGCATGAGTCAGGGATACCTTCTCCTAACAAGGAGACCCTGAAACTGTCCAGCATTAAATAGTTTTAAACAAGCTCCAGGGTTTGGAATACAGAGAGCTCGGGGTGCTTATTGGCGTGGCAAACACACCATTAAAAATCTTTAACCTTTTATTAAAGATATAGAAAAGAAGGGGGGAGTTGAAAGCATATGAAATGTAAAATAAGTAAGGCTTTCATTTTAACAACATCTCTTGTTCCCATTCCCTCTAGCTGAAGAGAGTTTTTTAAAAGGAAGCTCCTCCTGTTTGACAGTCTTTTAGATGGTTTTAGAGATGGTAATAACAGTCCTTTTGGGGGGGAAAAGAGAACTTAGTTGATATGGTCTTAAGCTGTGGTTATTTGTTGCTGTTACAGTCCAATCCCATTTCCTAGAAGACAAAACAAAACGAACTCCCACAAGATAGGAGAGACAAGAACACCAAAGATTTGAAAATGCAACTTGTCTTTGGTGTTGATTCACATTTGCAGTCTCACTGAGCAACAGAGCCATAGCACGCAGGCTTGGCCACTCCCGAGACCTGGCAAACTTGTATCAGTGTCAGGCTGACTAGGGCATTGCTTTTGCTGCCTCTCTGGTCACAGACTTACAGCAGTGTTGCAAAACATACAGTCTTGGCCAGCTAAATCACACTGTCCTTAGACAGAAGGCAAAAGGAGAGAGGTAGGAAAGAGAAGAAATTAGATGGGGAAGGAAACAGACAAATGGAGCGGGAGGCACAAAGACTTACATCTCAGGTGGTGGTTGGGATTTAGCCAGAGCCACTGGAAGTGGTGATATCATCTGGGTTCCTCTCTTGGCCCAGTGTGGTCAACACATCTTTTGGGATTAGGATCACCAACGTGCAAGGATGTGGTGGTAAATTCCAGAGCCCCAGGAGATTGTGGAGGTAGCGGCCGTGATGATGAAGCTCACTCCATCTTTTCAGTCAGCAATTGTTGCACTCGCATTTCCCGGTTTTCTCTGAAAAGTTTTTTCTTTTAAGGACTTCAAAAGGGAGTGATGGGCATAATAGCCCATGCTCTCATTACGTTCACCAATTAGGCCTAATTTCCATCACACCAATTTTGGATCACTGATTTCCAATCCCTTCCTCCTCTTGTTTACCAGGCATGATCTCAACAAGTCCTTGAGTGGTATCGTTAAGCCTATTTGTTTAGACTAACTGTCTCCTCCCTCTTCCCCCCCCCACTGATTTTTATAAACAATCTTCTATAACAGGCTGAGTTGCACTTTTGTTACCTTTTCCCATCCACGTTTCTTGTTACGGGTGACTAGAACCATTTCATACATTTCCATCCGCTTTCCCACAGTTAGGCTCACAACTGAGATAGGCCTACTAGGCCCCAGTTATTACAGCAGTTCTTTGAATGGAGCTAGGGAGAGCACCTTCTACAGTGCCAGTGGTTTGAGGAAGCCACGTAGTAAGAAAAAGTGTTCTAGCAAAGAGCCTACTATCGAGTCTAGCTGGAGCACAGCGTGTTTTCCCTGGACTATTGGGGTTTCAGAAAAGGACCTCTTCAGAATGGCCATCTCATCTGCCTGAGAACACTCGTCAGATTGGCCTGGCCAAAGGAATAAGAGAGGCCATTATTTGAAGACGATAGGAGGACGTGTCCGAGGACTTGGACCTGCCCTAAGTGCTGCGCCTGCCTGTTCTTCTTAGGATGTGTCAAATGGTTTCTGATTTGTCAAGCTCTTTCCAGAGCTGTCTTCTCCCTGGCCCCATATGGAGAAATCCTCCACAGGAGCCCCCATTCTAGACTAAGCCAGTGCCATCAGACTGCAGAGTCCACAATTCCTGCCAGATCTCAACTCAGTCCCATAGAAGTCTTGAAATCAAGAAAAGCAAGTTCTTTAACATTCTGCTGCAGGTACACCTCAGGGGAGCACCAGAAGGCATCTTGGATAGCTCCAGTGTTTTACCTAGGATTTCCTCAATATGGGCACAGTTAGAGCTTTTGGGACCTATGAGCCTCCATCTCCTGTATTGGAAAGCGATGATAAGAGATCAGAGTCTCCTTTCCCCAGGAAGTCTCTTCCTCCAGGCTGCTGTCAGGATCCTGTAGCCTGCTGTTTCTGCATCCCTTGCAGTATTTATGCCTCAGTCACTCTACCTCAGAGGAGGAAGGAGAACTGGTGGGAGAGCCTTTAGAGGCACCCTTTTTCCCTCATCCTTGGATGAGACTGTCTTAACTACTTCTTCCTCTCCTCTGCGTGATGCCTAGGCCTTTCAGGGGCAAGATGGGCAGAATGGCGGTAGTTCTGGAGATTCCTGCAGTTGCCAAGTTCAAGAATTCACAGAATTCCAAGGAAGAGAGAGAGAACTTTCTAGCCTATTAATGAAGATCTGTTGAAACCAGCCAAAGAAGTCTGAAACACCCTGCCTCTGTTGACTCAGTTTCTAGGAAGTTAGATTGTATATACCTATGTGCTATATTCTGTAGTTCCCCAGGGAAATATTTGAATTATTCTGCAAACATCCTTAGTTGTCGTTTCAGCCTCAGCTAATGAATGGCATCTACTTCTGGGGACCCAATGGCAGGTCCTGCTGTAGCTAAGCAAGCATAAAGGTGTGCTGGAGGACTCCACACCAGTTCTAAGAGATTTAGACCCTTGCACACCTTCCTGTTCTACTCCTCTCTTTGGGAACTGTTTATCCCAAACACAGAAAGCCATTTCTTTAACTCTTGGACCCTAGAGGTCATTGAATGGGGTGTTCTCCCTTAGGTTCAAAGCCATGCCAAAATATAACCACCTTCCCTTTTCAGGGTACTTTCTCAGAAGAAACTATTGTGAGAAGAGGTCTTGATCCTCATGATGACAGGAACCATACAAGTGTGGTGCTACAGCACAGTGCAGGAAAAGTTTATTATACTGAAAAGAAATGCTGGTCTATATCCTATCCTGGACCTCCATGAATTAAACCAATATTTAAGGAAAATAAAATAATACATAGCTTCTTTAGGAAGCATAACCCCTGCTCTGCACCCTCAACCTTCAAGGTGCTACTTCCACATCTCAAGAAGGTAAAGGCACAGGACGTGCTTCAGGTTTATGATGGGCAGAAAACACTACCAGTGCAGGGCATACCCTTTCAGGCTGGCAGCAGTCCTGAGGGCATTCCTCAAATGCTTGGTTTTACAGGTACGTCTGGTGTCTGATCTCGCAGGTACATCGATACCTGGAATACTGGCTTACAAGCTCCCAGTTTTACAGAGGGTAATTCATGTCCTGGAGGAGACTTGCTCCTTCTTTGTTTCGTCTCAGCAGGGCATAGGCTGTCTTCTGTGATGGGTGCTACCAGAGAATGTCTTAACCTGGATACCTTTCTCTGCTCTCATTCGTTAGATAATAATTACAATCTGAGTTGACGGGTACACTAGGAGCTTTGAGTCTTCATAGTCGCGGAGACCTGAAGAGTCCAGGCCCGTACAAATTTGCTAAAGATTTAAGTCGTCAGATTGGCTCTCAGGTCCCATTTCCCAAGGATCAAAGAAAATTCTGTGCAGATTCTCTCAGGTACTATGGTTGTGATCTATTACCTGAACAGACAGGGAGTTTGTGTCAGGAAGCAAACCATGAGAATGATGCATTCACAATGAAGGACCCTTAAACACTATTTTAGCCAACAACCCCAACTCTGAAGGCTGCAAATCAGCATGAGTAGTTTTTCTGGATCTCACTGGCTCTTCTGATATTTGCAGGATGAGCTCATCATGAACTAGTTTGCTGCCAGTCAGAATAACCATGTCTAAAATTCTGCTTGAGAGCTGACAGGGATCCCCAGTGCACAAGAGGCAGGAAGGTTTGACAGGACAAAGCGAGTGTGACCTTAGTCGTGCCAGACTGCGTATAGCACCGCTTGTTCTGGCTCTCTCCAAAGATCATCCACTCCGCCTCCCTCAAGTCAAGATCCTTTATCCCATCCAAACAGCAGGGTGTTCACCTGACAGCATGACTTCTGAATTTCTAGGGCAGGATGTCTTCAGCTGAAGAGATTAGGGCAGCGCTGCTGGAGTCCAGAAAACCCTCACTAGAAGTTACGCTAGAGACCATGGCTTTGCTAACAGGGGCAAAGCAATTCTCAGCCATGGCGAAGGTCTGCTCCATCACTGTTTGTGCTTATCGTGTCCCTGTGAAAGGGACCACGGTATTTACCAGTCCCCTGATGGAACCATTTTACAGGCTCTTACAAGCATATGCTGTCCCATTCAGGGGTTTTACTGGTTCTTGTACCATGAATTTCATCTTCTCCATACTCAGAGAGGGGCTCTTCGTTCATGGGATCTTTCTTCCTCTGTCACTTCCTGCTGAAGGTCTCAGTGTTCTCAGAACGGCAGACCTTGTTGGCCAACCCACCTTATACTGCATTGGTCTGTCTTAAGCCTCAGCTCAAATTTCTAACCAGTATTGTATCAGATTTTCACTTTGGGCTATATCACTATCTTTATTTCTCCCAAAGCCCCATCAGTATCCTGGGGAGATGAGGCTACATACTCTGGCCATTTAAAGCAATCAGCTGCTACTTAGAAAGGACTACCCTGTTTAGAAGTCAAACAGATTATTGGTGGTCTTCAGAGAAAACTCCAAAGGTCGAGCCGTCTCAACTCAAAGGCTGTCTAAGCATATAAGACTATACATCCAGGAATGCTATGAATTAGCTGCTGCTCCTGTGTTTGAACATCTCAGGGCTCACTGAACTAGAGAACAGCAGCTTCAGTGGTACCTATCCATATTATGCCCTCATCTGAAATACATAGGGCTGCTGCATGAAGCTCAATTCACACCTTCACAAATCATTGTTGTCTCAAGACAGCATCCAGAGCAGATGCTGGCTTCAGAAGGGCATTGCTTCAATCACTGTTGAACTCTCCAGGGCTCCTTAGCCCACATCCTCAAGCAGCCCACTACTACTCTCCGGCAGTACACCTTTGTGAAGGCAAGAAAAGGATCACTTACCCAGGGTAACTGGTTCTCTGAGTGAATTGCCTCCAGAGAGCCACACTGACCCTCTCTCTTCTCCTTCTCTTTGGAGGTCAACTGTGAGCGAGTCATGTGGCGGTATAGTGGAATGGGGGTGGGGTGTTTACACCTTTGGTATATGGATTGCAGCGTCAAGGGAATTGCACACACCTACAGACTGCCAGCTGCTACTCAAACGGTTCCATTGCAGGCAAGCACCTCCTTTGGTAGGTCTGGAGAACCCAGAGTCCCCACTGCTAAATAATCCCTTCTTTAGACAGGTGGAAGGCCTTTCAACCTTTGGAGTTGGGGTGGTTTGGGACTGGCACTGAGAGGGGATGCAGTTCCTCTTTCCTTCCTTGCTGTGGGCAAGAGCAAAATTGACCTGAAAATATTTGCAGTTCTTGAATCCGTTGCTTCCCACTTCAGCCACTCTTGACAGCAGCAGTCCGCCCAGCTGCACCAGCCCCAGTATCGATCTCTGCATCCAGCAGTGGGTAAGGATGTGACTGGATGTGCCTGCTAAAGTCAGGAGTTAGGATGTACCTACACGGCAGTTCAGTGCCTGCGTGGGCTTGTGGAGCTTAGGCTGTGGGCCTGTAAGATGCGGTGTAGAGGTTCGGGCTTGGGCTGGAGCCCAGGCTCCAGCACCCTTCCATCTTGCAGCTCCCAGAACTCAGGCTCCAGCCCCAGTCTAAACAGCTACCCGCAGTCTTACAGCCCCATAGCTCCAGTCCCGCAAGCCCAAGTCAGCTGACCCAGGCCATCTGTGAGTGTGTTACTGCAGTGTAGGCATGCCCCTAGATGGTTAACGATACTAACATTTAAATTATTGTAATTAGTTTTCAGAATCCACAGCACACAAAAATAAATGGGGCATTTTGCACCTCACTGAGAGCTACTTGCCCCAGTTCTTGACTGTATTCTGGCCCTTATGCTGCTGCTGTGGTGTAAAGGAGCTAGAAGCAGCTGGCTCTCTCCTGCCAGGAATGGCCTTATGCTGCCCCTCTTGCCCTGACCCAGCTCAGGCTTTGGGAGGTACAAAGGTGACCTTTCACCTCCTGAGCTGTCTCTCCTAAGAGGCACAGCTTAAAGTCAGGCCTATTTCTGGCTGTCTGCAGTATTTCCTGATTCTGCATCAGTTTGCGCTCAGTTCACCTTTGAACAGTTTGTAACTGTAAGGCTGGAATTTCCCTAAACAAAGGGATAGATTCTGCAGCACACATCTGCGGGAAGGGCTGGATGCTGCTGCAGCAAATCTCACAGCTGTGGGATCCCTGAAAACATGGGCCCTGCCTATGAGAAAATGAAAGCGTTGGTTTTATTTCCCCTTAAAGGCATCAGGAGACTTTTCCTTTTCAGGTGCTTGTGTGCCAACGGCAGGGGACAGGACTGATGCTATAAGCCCTTTCAGCAGAACTCCCTTTGTCCGAGTTATTAACAACCGTAGAGTAAAGATTCACAGCCCTGGAGACTATATTGTTACTGGCTATCCCTTCTGCTGGGAAAACTAGCCAGCTTCATGTTCCACTATTAATCCATCTCCTTTGTGAGGATATATTAGGGTGCATTTACTTCCACACACAATACTAGGTTCTTGCCTTAAGGGAATATCTAAATACCGCATAAACTTTGGAACTACATCAAGGCTGTATGCCCAAAGCCTCCCACCCTGGAAAGGCAGAGGCAGCATTAGAGGTTTATGGATCCATGAATTTTTACCCAATAAGGACAGAAGAATTTAGAAACTCAGTCTGTTCGGTTCTTTGCAATAGCCATGCCTCGCTCTCCCTAGTCTGGAGAGCGTTTAAGAAGGTTGATCCTTTCTGATATTCAGAATGACTTTGCTTGGCACAGGTACTTTCCCTTCTACTCTTGAGCCCTTCGGACGAAGGAACAGCTGCGGCTTGTGCAGCTGTAGAAGAAGTCCCTGTCAGAGACATCAACGATGAGTCTCGTGTGCATTACGACAGACATTCAGAAAGAGTCAAATTGCTACTGTGAATTTTCAGTTATTTGGAAGAAATTGAAACAGCTTCCTCTGCCGCCTAGTAAATTACCTGTTTCTAGTTACCCCACTTCGTATGTTGTTTTTTGACTCACCAGCCTGCCCAATCAAGGGAAGCTTCTAAGAGAAAGGGAATGTGGGGTTACTGGTTTCCTTTGAGGCCTTCTTTGCACTCGGCCTTTTTCCCCTAACATTTCCCACCAATTTTAGTAACAAGGGTTAAAAAGCCAGCACGTCTACACTTTTCCTACCACCAGTGGAGCTGCACCCATGGGAAATTTCAGGGGGGAAGACTAGTGTAGACAAGTTCCGTGGTGCAGCTCCCTCAGGCTTTTCTTCTTTCTGCTTCCCCAAGCTGGGACTTTCCTTGGTTTCTTTTCCAGTCAGGGGAAAAAAACAGGCCTAGAATGCCAAGGTACCACAACTTTGTGTCGGCCTGGGGAAGCGATGGTAGCAGACTCTGCTATTCCACACCCCAGGAACCACCCATAAGTACCGCGCACCTGGGAAGGGAGCTGGGGTCCCTTCTGCAGGAATAACTCCAGTTTGAGAAAGACTTTGATAAGAGTATGCAGCAGAGATAAGTGAATCATGTGTAGGGAATAATTTATTCTGTGCAGTTTTGCCTTTCATTTGTTTGCAGTTTGTCCACAAACAGATGCTGTTTTTTTTTTTCTCAAAAACCATCGGGTGAAAATCTCTGGCAAATGCCGTGTGCTCTGTGGCTTGTTGTTAATGTCATGTGCTCTGTGGCTTGCTGTTAAAGCTGTGTTATTTGGTTGTGATACATCACAAAAGGCATGTGGTATTGTTTCTCTTCCCTCAATGCAGGAGGGTAACCTTTATAATCAGATAAACGTTCACAGGCAGTAAATCTTAAATTTACTTCCGGCAGGTATCCATGCTGGTAAAAATTACCCTTGCGAAAGCTGACCGAATGTGGCAAAAGAGAGCTGTGACACAAGCAAATTTATTTAGATTTCAAATTAATATTTATCCAGTTATAGTATTTACTGCAGGAAACCAAGTGTAAGAATATAGGAATTGCCAGTCTGGGTCAAACCAGAGGTCCTTCTTGTCCAGTACCCTGTCTCCAACAGTGGCCAATATCACCTGCTTCAAAGGAAGGTGCAAGAAACCCTGCGATTGGCAGTGACAGGAGAACATGCTCTTAGAGGAGGCTCTCCTAACCCTCATTAGTCAGAGATCAGTTTATGCAACTGTCTCTCAGTGGGGAGCCCTCCTTGTGTTTGGAAGACTGGTATTTCATAATTGATATGGGACATGAATTGGAAGGAAGTTAGTTAGCTCTGGTATTAGAGGGGATAACTTTCAGATCAGGTGATGTGGGATGATCTGGTTGGCCAGCACCAAAACAGGAAATGGAAAATGACTTCATGCTTTGATGTGAATGGGCACAGCTTTTGGTTGGGACAGAGGCAGAAGATAAGAGTCTCCAGTACTGACCAGAGCAGGTCCATTCATGAGAATGCTCCAGTTATATCCCTCCCGAAAGAGTTACCTTACAGTTCTTGTATTCCGTTGGTGATGTCTGACTAATCACAAGCTCTTCTGGCTGTTGTGACACTGGGAACATATGTAGTACCATCACCAGAAGTAGGGTTGCCAGTTTTGGTTCGACTTATTCCTGGAGATTTCATCACATGACATAATCTTTAATGGAAGATTAATCTTTAATTCCTGGAGACTCAAGGACAATCGTGGAGGGTTGGCAACACTACCATAAAGGAGTCACTTGTGCTTAGTCCATAGCAGCACACGCATAGCTATTTATATTTAAAAATCCCTTCTGTGGGGTTAATTACTTCTATTCTTACAAACTAGCATTTCTAAATTGAGGCCTGTGCCTAGTCAGATGAGGCTGTGTGACTGACTGTTGTATCTCAGAAAGGCCAGCAACGAGAGGACCAAGGATCTGAGTTGTGGCTCCAATCCTAGTTTTAGGAGATGTCTAATATTCGCAGACTCAGCAGCTAGACATCCTGGCTGGCCCGGACCAGCTGACTGTCTCGTGGGGCTTGAACTGCGGGGCTGTAGATGTTCAGGCTCCCACCCAAGCCTGGGACCCTAGGACCCTGCGAGGTGGGAAGGTCACCGAGCCTGGGCTCCAGCCAAGCCTGGAACATCTACACAGCAATGGAACAGCCCCATAGCCCACGCCCCAGAGGCTTAAGTGAGCTGGCATGGGCCAGCCGCAGGATTTTCTTTGCTGTGCAGACAGACCCCCTAGTGTTTGTTTACAGTGGAGCCCACGGTGCACTAGGCGATGTACGGACACACAAGAGGGCATAGTCCCACCCCAAAGAGGTTAGGCTGAGATTTTGCAAGCTGCTTACTGGTAATTGGCCATCGAAATGCCAGGTGCCTTTGAAGATATCTGCCTTACACTCTAAAGAGAGCTGACAGGGAAGGGAAAGGTCATTGTGGTGACTGGCTGCAGCCTGGCATTCAACATGTGGTAAAGCGTGGCTTTTAGAAACAGACTCTCCCAGTTTGCCACTGAACACTGGTTCCTTCTCAGGACGGGAGAGGAGAACAGGGGTACACATTTGCTGCTTTTGCCTCTCTGAAGTTTAGAGTTTTCCCAGCCCTTACAATTTGCAGTGCACAATATTCCTCGCTTAGCTAGCTGATCTGGATTGGATGGTCTGACTGCCTAAGGAAGATGTTGGCTAGTGAAAGAGTTGTGGATTGTTGTCTCTTTACCTGCCCCTCTTGTTATCTATGATGGTTTCCCAGCTGTTCTCCCCCCATCACCGGCTTTTTCACTTGCTTTTCCAGTCCTGTGGCTGGACACAACAAACATCATATCACTTTATACATGAAACAAGTTAGTTACAGTGCAAGTGCTTATTCCTTTCTGCTGGTTTCTCTGGCCTCGCCAATATTCCTCTGGCTGCTCTCTCTCCGACCCCTTGGACACTCTCCAGCAGTTCCTAAATAATGGATTGTGGCAGACATTCATCTGTCCTGGCCAAATAAGGGACATTCCAAGCATCTCTAGTATCAAGGGGATTCTATACTTCATATCCATGTAACATTTCCTAGGAAAGCAGACACTTGTCTGTATTCCGCAACCATTGAGAGGGATTTTGACAAACTAAGAAAAGAGCGTGGGGGCAGGGAGAGGTCTTCCAGTGGTTGGACACTGGCGTTAGGGGAAGATCTGCTTTCCTCAAGGAGAACAGTGGGAGTCGGTGAACTGGCAAAGAAAACAAGAAAAGGAGGGCTCCTCGTTTGTACCTGTTCTAGCCGGTTCTTTTGCTTTTCCCCTCCCCTCTCTCGCTCTGCACCACTCCTTTCCTTCCCTGTCTGCCCCTCCTCCATTCTCTTCTTTCCTGCTGTTTGTCATTTTGAAATATTTTTAGGCTAAAACTTATTTTCATTAGCAGAAAAATAATTGCAGCACCTTCGCACCCAACCCCCTCGCATCACTGCTGCTGTCCAGCCGTGGCGTTCTGCCCCTCTCCCTCCGTGGCTGACAGGGCTCTGCCTGTATCCAGAACAGGTCAGGACAGTCGGGCCCATTGCTGTGGGAGTGGTAAGGGAAGCTGATCTCTGGTGCCAGGTATTAGGCAGCTAAATACGGTGAGTCAAACAGCCCTGTCGCCAAAACTAGGTAGGGAAAGCGGACAGGTGAACTCATTACTCTTCGGTGTTTATCTGGCCTGTAGAGTTTGGACTCCTGACAGTCTTTACTGTATGTGTGAACACCCCCTCTAGGAGGTAGTGCAATGCTATTATCCGCATTGTGCAGAGGGGGAACTGAGGCACAGAGAGGCCAAGTGACCTTGCCCAAGGTCCCAGAGGGAGTCTGGCTGAGCAGGGAATTGAAGACAGGTCTCTGGAGTCCCAGGCTAGCACCCTGACCTCGCGTTTCTAAAGCACGTTGTAGGTTAAAAGTGTCACTTACAGAGCTGCTCCCCTGCAGCCAGGCCCATGGCTGAGCAGCCGGCGTCAGGCCTGTCCTGCTTGCGGTGACGCTGCCGGGATCCAGCCTGGCCCGTGGACTGACCTCCCTGCTCAGCCATAGCCCCCGGTAGGGCTCTTAGACCTGCATGGTGCTGAGTGATTTTATTGTTGCTTCCCCCCTTTAGCTTTAACTTCTCCAAAACCCAGCCTGATGGGTCTGCCCAGCACAAGCGTCCCTTCACCTGGCCTTCCCACGTCTGGATTACCAAATAAACAGCCCTCCGCCGCGCTGAGCTCCCCAACTCCAGCACAAGCACCCGTGGCCCTGGCCCCGCAGCAGCAGCCGCGCAAGGATAAGGAAAGTGAGAAGATGAAAGAGAAGGAGAAGGCGCCTAAAGGGAAAGGGGATTCCCTGCCGGGGCCCAAGAAGGAGAAAGGAGAGGCCCCTGCAGCGACCCTTTCTGCCCCCCTGCCCACCATGGAGTATGCGGTGGAGCCTGCCCAGCTTCAGGCACTGCAGGCTGCCTTGAATTCAGACCCCACAGCCTTGCTTACAAGCCAGTTCCTTCCCTACTTTGTCCCAGGCTTTTCACCCTATTACGCCCCTCAGATTCCTGGGGCCCTGCAGAGCGGGTACCTGCAGCCCATGTACGGCATGGAGGGCCTGTTCCCTTACAGCCCCGCTCTGTCGCAGGCTCTGCTCGGCCTGTCCCCCGGCTCCTTGCTGCAGCAGTACCAGCAGTACCAGCAGAGCCTGCAGGAGGCGCTGCAGCAGCAGCAGAGGCAAGCGCAGCCGCAGCAGCCGCCGAAAGTGCAGCCGCAGCCCAAAGGAAGCCAAACCCCAGCCCCCCCGGGGGCTGCCGCCCCCGACAAAGACCCTGCCAAAGAATCCCCCAAACAAGAAGAGCAGAAAAACGCCCCCCGTGAGGTGTCCCCCCTCCTGCCCAAACCCCAAGAAGAGCCCGAAGCAGAAAGCAACAGCGCGGACTCCCTGTGTGACCCCTTCATCGTTCCAAAGGTGCAGTACAAGCTGGTCTGCCGCAAGTGCCAGGCGGGCTTCAGCGACCGGGAGGCGGCCAGCCACCACCTGACGTCCCTCTGCTGCTTCGGCCAGCCTGCGGCGAGCCTGCAGGAGATGGTGCTCCACGTGCCCACGGGCGGGGGCCAGGGCAGCAGCTCGTACCAGTGCGTGGCGTGCGAGAGCACAGTGTGCGGGGACGAAGCCCTGAGTCAGCATCTCGAGTCAGCCCCTCACAAACACCGAACAATCACCAGAGCAGCAAGAAACGCCAAAGAGCACCCCAGTCGATTACCTCACTCTGCCTGCCTCCCCGATCCTAGCACCGCATCTACCTCGCAGTCTGCCGCTCACTCAAACGACAGCCCCCTAGCCCCTCTGTCCTCCTCCTCCTCTTCAGCTTCCCCCCACGCCTCCAGAAAGTCTTGGCCTCAAGCGCTCTCCCGGGCTCCGCTTGGGAAGCCGCCACCTCCTTCTTTCCCTCCTCTCTCCTCATCTCCAACGGTTACCTCAAGTTCATGCAGCACCTCAGGGGTTCAGCCCTCGATGCCAACAGACGACTATTCGGAGGAGTCTGACACGGATCTTAGCCAAAAGTCAGATGGACCGGCTAGCCCGGGGGAGGGGCCTAAAGACCCCAGCTGCCCGAAGGACAGTGGTCTAACTAGTGTAGGAATGGACACCTTCAGATTGTAAGCTTTGAAGATGAACAATACAAAAATGAATTTAAATAAAATTAATAACAAACCAATTTCAAAAATAGACTAACTGCAATTCCAAAGCTTCTAACCAAAAAAAGAAAAAGAAAAAAGAAAAAGCATGGGTTGTTTTCCCATATAACAATGCCGGTGGGTTTTACATTTTTTTTCTTTTAATAAAAAAACAAAACAAAAAAACCTCTCTTACATTTCTCCTTTTGAAGGTCCTGTTGGTCTGGGAGACAAAAGTCCAAACTGCCTCCTTAATGTCTTTGGAGCTTAAATCCCTTGTATATTGCCCTTTTCCAATAATGCCCCCACATTGATAGCACAGCAAAGGCCGGCATGCACTGTATGGGAAAGCAGCCCACCGGGCTACAGTTTAAATTTCTTGCTATCTTAGCATTCAGATACCAATGGCTTGCTAAAAGAAAAAAGAAATGTAATGTCTTTTTATTCTCAGGTCAATCGCTCACACTTTGTTCTGTTTTCAGAATCATTGTTTTTATATATATATATATATATGTGTGTGTGTGTGTGTGTGTATGTATATATATATATATATATATATAATTTTTTTTGTTTGTTTTGGGTGTTTTGTTTTGTTTTTTGTTCCAGAAAAGAATTTTGTTTTGTTGGGTTTGGGGAGGGTTGTTTTGGGCTGGGGGGGAGGTTGTTTTTTAATTTAAAATGGGCAGAAAGTATTCAAGAGAAAAACAATGTGAACTGCTTTCGCTTTCTGGGGATTTTAAGGGTAGCTTTTCTGATGAAGCCAATTTCAAGGGGAAAAGTTAAGCACTCCCACTTTTCAGAAAAAAAACACAAAGAGTGTTGAGGACTTGGAGCTTAAAAATAAGTTTTAAAACAACTGACTTTCTGTATTTATGATAGATATGACCATTTTTGGTGTTGAGTAGATTGTTGCATTGGAAATGAACTGAAGCAGTATGGTAGATTTAAAAGAAAAAACCCTTTTGTGTACATTTAGCTTTTGTATGGTCCAGCTGACGGCTTCTCATTTGATGTTGTCTTGTTCATTCCTAGCCAGATAGATTGCAATCCATTGACTCGCCTAAGCTTTTCTCCCCTTTGTACCTTTATTCCCCTTTCACCCATCCTGTAATCTTCCACTTATGGTCACTGCCTTCATTTCTTAGAGGGTGGTTGCATAATTATTTTATAAAAACTAAAGAAAGAAGTTCAAAGGGTTTTGGGGGTCAGTAGGATCCCTTGCAGAATATTTTTTGTTGGGGGTTTGAAACTTTTTAAGACATACATACGATTTACCTATGTCTGTTACCCTTGTGCACTTATCTCTTATTTTTCGTTTTCCTTTTTTCTCTTCCTTTCCTCATTTTGTAAATGCTTCAAAGATTCTGTTCCTAAACTATAAGCGTTTGTTTGTGTAATTAGGCTGCACTCTGTTCCTTCTTTTAAAATAACTTTTTGTTACATTTTTTCTCAAAAAAAAATTCATGCTTTAAATAAAATCCAAAGACATACCCTTTCACCACTGGTGCAGAATGAGCAAAAAGGTTTCTTTTTACTTGAGAATTTGTTTCTGATTTAAACAAACAAAACTAAGTTTAAATAAAGAAAAGAATAAAAAAGTACCCAGGTTGTTATCTGTGCTTCTTCTGCAAGCAGAGAGGCAACTCTTTATGAAAATTCAACATACCAAAACACAAGTTTTTACTTCAAAGTTTTGTCCTTGTGTTAGGCAGTCTGAGTGGTGAGAGACCCAGAGGTGCAGCCCGCAAAGAATCAGATAGCAATGTACAGAAAGCAAAACAAAAAACAAAACAAAAAAATCCCATATGTGAGGCACTTGTGTTTATGTTAATCTCTGTGTTCCTGTTAGTGGAAAACACACACACACACACACACACACACACCCCTCTTATGGTCTGGACTTTAAAAGAAAAACTTTGTGCTGCTAAAATATAGATTTTGGAGACAGATGCTTGCTATTTCACTTCCCTAGCCAAATGTCAACAGAAACAATCTCCCTTCCTCCCCACCCTTGAAAGTGTGAAATCATTCACCTTCTCATCCTCCTTATATTTCAAAAGGGAACTTCGAAGACTGTGAACGCAGGTTCCATTGTTCACCCTCTGGCTTCTTTTCCCAATGTTGAAGCCACTCATCAACTTTTCAAGAGACTGGAGCATTCCGAGATATGAAACGCGGATTTCATTTTTTTAGCCGGGACTCTTATTTTTATGAATTTTTGTTTTTAGTTTAATGAAAGACTAGATCTTGAAATGTTGTACATATTTCTAACTAGGCTGATGCACAGTGCAAATTCCTTTTTTAATTGTTTTTTAAGTAGACAATACTAAAGAGAGTACCATCTAATATTCATACGAGTATCCAGTTGTAGCATAAGGTGTCAAAAATGAAAACAAGTACACAAAGCGTTTGCTCTTTTAACAAACTGTTTTCTTTTAACAAAAGTTCTTGTATTTCTCCCTGTGTTTGAGATGAACATTTTTTAAATTTCAAAGTTGTACAGTTTTTTGTTTTCCATTATTTTATCTTGTTTGTAATTCTATGATATATATATATATATATATATATATTTTTTTTTTTTTGCCATTTAACTGTTGTATGTTACTCTGTCTGTATCATATAGAAATATTTTGTTTGTTTTGTTTTTGGTTCTCTGTGTGATACAAGTTAACAATTTAACACTACCTTTATCTGTCAAATTCTGCTAGGTATCTTTTGAAATCTTTTCTTTTGGTTTTTATTATGTCGTTTGGTCATAGTGCAATTTCTCTCTCCTTCTTCTCCCTCTTCCTTCCCACCCACTAAAAAGTATTTTAAACTTATTTCCTTATATTTTTTTCTAAATATTTCTAGATACTCTTTCAGTCTGAGATTGCCTCATCCTTTTGAAGTGCCATGCAGCAGTGGCTGCAGGGCCTGCTCGCTTTCTCCAGCCCAGGCTGAGCTACTGTGCTCTCACTCTAAGTGAAATTGATGAACATCAGAAGGGTTAGGGTTGCCAAAGTCTGATTCCTGCTGCAGAATTCCCACAGGGGTTGAAGGTGTTACGTGGACTCCTCGGTTGTAATGCTGCTTTAATCGCAGATGAATGAGTGATGGTTTCAACCAAGTCCTTGGAGGATAATTTTCCCCATCAGATCACTATTCTCCCCCCACCTCCATGTCTTTTAACACACTGTGGTACAGTTAGCCGTCGCTGCTCAGGAGAGGCCCAGAACTAGAATACCAGGTGTGGTGCCAGTCAGGGTTGAGATGCATACAGGCTGTTTTGGGAAACTTGCATGGTGCCTGTCTGCTCGCACCAAGCCAATCTGTAGCCGGCGCTGTTAGTCTCTCACTCTCATGAGCACTAAAATTCATGCCAGTAATTCAATATCTGTCTACACTTCTGCCCTTCAGACTGGCCTTCACTTGAGAATTTGCACCTCTCTTCTCCTTGAGAGGCTATGGGAAGGGGGTCATTTTCAAAGCCTTTTTAAAAATTTCCCCATAATATAAATTTTTCTATTTCAAATAGAAAAACCCACAAAGTGGCCTGGTGCTGGACACCAATCCCAAAGGGAGCTCTGAGACCCGAGTAGCTGGTACTACTCAGTCTGCTTAGAACAGCACCAAATAGAACCCTAGAGCTGAGGTCTCCTCCCTTCTGCTTTTCCTAGAAAAGGGGGAGGTCGAAAACTCCCACAAGGAAAAGATTTTAAACACAGCACAGAGCCGATTACTGTTTATTTTTAAATTAAAAGCTTTTTAAAGAGGCGAAGATGGCCAAATTTCTCACACAACAGTATGAAATACACTGTAAGGCGTGTGTTTAGAGGGCCAACCTGCGCCCTTGCAGCAGGCAAGGCAGGAAGATGCAGACAACGGAGAGGCATTAACACAAGCCAGCACAGTTGATGTTTGTGAAAATATATTTTGCTTTTTTTAAAATAAATTAACTAAATTAAAACATTTTAAATAGAAGCAGAAATTTGGTTGGTTTGTTGGCTGAGATACTGCCCACTGTGAAACACAAAGCTTTGACTATTTTTTGTTTGTTTTGGGGGGGCAAGTTTGGGTAGAACAGAAAGCGTAAATGAGGTGAAGAGGTATATGAACAGCCTTTGCAATGTACAAATAATAGAGCAAGTGAAACCAAAAATGATGTTCTTGGTGTTTTTCTATAATGTAGTCTTGTTAGCTTTTTGTTACTGTAACAATGCTGATCTCGAACTGTACCAAAATACATGGAGACGAACAGAAACAGAAACCACATGGAACTTTCAAAACTTTAAAAAAAAAAATTGTCACAAAAACTTTGTTGTCATAGTTAAGTTGATTGTAGATGGTAATTGAATATACTCCTTTGAAAATATTTCATCAAGTATGTTTCCTGCTCATTGTGATACATTAAAAAAAAATGAGCAAAAGCTCTTGTCTCCGATGTCCCCGGATGTGTGAAGGTTTTGTGTGTGTGCATGCCCGTGCGCTCGCTGGTAGGACTGTGTGCGTGCATGTTTGTGAATTCATGTGTGCATGAAATTAGATGTTCATGGAGATACTTGTAGGCACATGCCCCTGGTGCACTCGCAAGTGGGTGTGTGTGTGTGTGTGTACGTGCATAGTCATTTGCCCTCACAAGCATGTGGGTGTTTGTGTGCCCATGGGCACTGTTTGCATTAGTATGAGAGTGCATGGTTCTCAGCATGGAGTCCAAGTGTTTAATGAGCCAAGTAGCACCATTCGTATTACAGCTTTGGGATGTGTTGTGTATGAAAAGGGCATTGTAAAGTTGAATTTTACCAAATGATTGTGTAAGAAATCTGGGCACATTACTGTAATTAATGGATAGAAAGACAAAGCTTGATGCCTTGGTCAACTTCACATCTGTAAACTAGAGATGAGCCAGTTAGCATGTTTTCTTCTGCTGATTAAACCAGAAGCAAAGGAAGGTAAGAACAGTAAGTAGTTGACTCACTGCGCTTTCCTTTGATAACAGAGCCACTCGCTCTCTCTAGAGCAGAGGCTGAAATGGGAGCAAAACTTGGTAAACTGCTGAGTGTAAACATATACATTTCTCTTATCAAAAACTGCCCCTTGCAGTGGGAAAGCCTTGAAATTCATTCATAAGGACCACATGCAAATGAGAGCCCAAGGGTCTCCCATTCATCTCTAATTTATAGCTACAGGAATAAATATTTTTTTAAAAACCATTGTAGGTAAGATCTGAAGGCCCTTTAACATGATAGTGACCTTGGACGGTCTGCAGACTTCACTGTAGCAAGGGGCATCCTACCATTCCCTGGGAGGTGGGAGCTTCTCATTCCTGAGTATTACAGTCAGTGAGGGGAGGCAGGAAACTACAAGAGTCTCAGCTTGGGAGGAGACACTTTTTCTTTAATTAATAAGGTTGGAACATTGACTAGCCAGAAAGTTCAGGGAAGGGGGGTACTTTTGGTTTGGAGTTTTTTATTTTGTTTAATTCCTGATTTAGGCTCCTTAAATATGTGGGATGATTTTTTTCAAAAGTGCTGAGCACCCGGCAGGTTCCAGTGACCCAATGTGTGTGGAATTGTCTCTTTTCAAAAGGGGCTCACTTATTTTTGAAAATCTTGACCTTTTTGCTGAATGTATGTACAAAGTCATCCAGGAAGTGGCACTGTATATAATCTTGCAAGATGCAGATTGTACTGCTTTGCATCTACAAAAATAAGAATGACTGGGCTTGAATGCATGCTACATCCAATCACTCCTGTCTAGTTTACAACACTTGAGGGCGGGGGGAAAAAAACAAAAAAGGCATGGCTGCTTTTATAATGATTTGAGTTTTCTGGCTCTTGAAGGTTTGTGTTACAACTCAACATTATTTACATGTTTTTTCTAACTTAATTTCCCCTTTAAGGAACATTTGAAAAAAACAGGATATTTTGTGGGATACAAAGAAGTGCTCATACGTCTGCCAAGACAGCACACCTTTCCAGTAACTGTGGAGGTAGGAATGCTTCAGGGGGAAAAACGCTTACTACGCCATGCACCTGCTCGACAGAAGTCAATTCAGATCACTGAGAGCATGCATACCTGTTAGTTGTAAATTTGTAAAAACCATAATTAAAGCTATTTTTTTCATGGAAAAAGTGACATTTTCATGTTCCAAAGTGGCAAATGTCCCAGGACAACAGTAAATTTCAGAAATGCATTTTGATGGTTAACACCAGACAAAGCTTTAGACACCTTTCAGTACAAGTCTGAAGACAGAAACTAAATCCCTATTTATGTTTTCGCATGCTGTAGTTTTGTTCTGAAAAAGGGAAAGAAGCAAAGAGTATCTTTAGGTATAGCCAGTGGTGAGCTGGAGCCGGTTTGCTAGAACCGGTTGTTAAATTTAGAAGCCCTTTTAGAACGGGTTGTTGCACGAGGGAGAACCAGTTCTAAAAGGGCTTCTAAATTTAACCAGCCAAAAGTGGCGCCTTAGGCACCAACTCCCTGGGTGCTCTGGGGCTGGAGCACCCAAGGGGAAAATTTGATGGGTGCAGAGCCCCCACCAGCAGCTCCCCGCCTCACCCTCGGCCCCAGCTCGCCTCCGCCTCCTCCCCTGAACGCGCCACCCCGCCCTGCTTCTCCGCCCCCCGGCTTCCCGCGAATCAGCTGTTCGTGCGGGAAGCCGGGGCAGGCTGAGAAGCAGGACGCGGCTTCGTGCTCAGGCCCAGGTAGGCGGAGGGGAGCTGGTGCGGGGGGGGCGAGGAGGGCCGCCCGCCCCGCAGCAGGTAACCCGGGGGGGGGGGCGCAGGGGAACCGCTCCCCGCCCCAGCTCACCTCCGCCACCCTGGGAATGAGCGGGAAGCCACCGCCTGCTTCTCAGCCCTCCCCAGCTTCCTGCCGAACAGCTGATTCGTGGAGAGCCGGGCGGGGGGGTGCGGAGAAGCCGAGCGGGGCGGCGCGTTCAGGGGCGGAAGCGGAGCAGAGGTGAGCTGAGGCCAGGTGCAGGGCAGGGAGCTGCCGGTGGGGGCTCTGCACCCACCAATTTTCCCCGTGGGTGCTCCAGCCCCAGAGCACCCAGGGAGTCGGTGCCTAAGGCACCACTTTTCATGTGATCAGTGGGGGAGCGGCCGCTCCCCCTGCTCCCCCCAGCTACACTCCCCCACCCCTAGGAGCCAGAGGGACCTGCCGGATGCTTCCTGGGAGCTGCCCCAGGTAAGCACTGCCAGGACTCCCCACCTCGCCCCCCTGGCAGGTGCCTCTGGCTCTTAGGGGTGGGGTGGGCACCCACTACGGTGGCCCATGAGACCCTCCTGCCTGGTTCTGGGGGCAGTCAGGGGAGGGGGGTGGATGGGGCAGGGGTCCGGGGCGGGGCACGTCAAGGAACGCAGCGCGGTTGGATGGGGCAGGAGTCCCGGGGGTGGGGGTGGGCAACGACCCCCTCATGGGGTGAGGAGGGAGCCCTTTAAGATTTTGGCAGCTCATCACCGGGTATAGCTGCTTCAAAAGCACAAGAAATAGCAATAAAACAACTAACAAACATTCTGGAATTGCCGGAGAAACTCTCGCAGTTGGATTTGCTTCCAGGTCGGAATGCAGAATTGAGTTAGCCGGTGGACTGAGAGGCGCATCAGCAGGTGGGAATGCTGCCACCAAGATGAAAATTGCTGTGTTTTAGTTTGCGTTGTTTATGTGCACAATACCTGTTCTCCAGCCATCAGGCTGCAGCAAAACCCAGCTTTGTCCTCTTCTGAATATGGCACAAGGCTGCTAGGGGACAGTCACGTGTCTTTTTCCTTTTTATGTTGACCTGAAATAGTGCGTGGCATGCACACCAGCATGCGGCCCACGCAGCTATTGCTTTTATAGTGCAGTGCGCAACACAGGGCAGAACTTTCCCGGTTTGAGTGGCGTCTACTGTGCTGATTTACTCTCCATCTAGAGTAAACTCGCCTAACCTTTGCCAGGCTTCTTTCCAGAAGTATCCTCTCGGGCAAGTGGGGGAGTGAGAGCCACCTCTGCCCTGACGGGTGACTGAACCATTCAAAAATGGGGGAATGGACAAAACCAAAGGGCTCATGAGAACCGTGGGGCACATCCCTCCGGAAATCAGGGCTCCTCACTGATGTTCAGGGCAGGGAGTGGGGTAAAGAAGGCTGCAGTGTAGACAGGGCTCAGGTGCTTTAACCACTGCAGTGTCACCAGCTCCCACCATTTCCTCGCCAGTCAGGATTTTAGCCAGGGCTGAAGCCTGTCTGTCATGATCCTTGTGAAGGTCGGCTCTGCTTTGGCGGGAGCCCCTCTGCCTGAGCTAGAGCAGCCGATCAGGGCTGCTGCAAGGGGCAGGCAGGGCCCCCCCGCCACAGCCCCCCTGGAGCAGACTTCATTCTCGCAGGGGGAGCAGCGCGAGCCCAGCAGCTCAAGGTAGCTCCTCTTCCCCTGCCTGTGAGCAATGGGACCGCTCCTCTGCCCCACCCCCTGCTCCCCGCAGCACCCAGCCTGGGAAGGGGGCAAGGGAGCGGGAGAGCCCATGGAGCTGCAGAACAGGGGCTGGTGTGGGGGGCAGAATGAATTGCTGAGCAAGGGACAGACAGCGGGGTGAGAGCGCCTGTAGCGAGGGCCAGAATCACTGCTGGTGCGGACAGGGATCAGCAGCCTTTAAGCGCCTCTGAGTGTGAGCGCAGAGGCAGCTTCACGAGCCTCAAAGGGTCAGAAGTCACGAGCCAGGCCCCAAAACCCATGAGACTGGCACAATCTGATCATCTCACAAACCATCGAATTTTTCTGCCAACCTTACGGCTTGTGGGGCCTGGCTCATGATTTGGGCACCGAGCGAAGCTGCCGCTGTGCTCGCACGCAGGGGCGGGTTAGACCGCGGGGCAGCCACGGCTCCCGGGCCCTGCGGGCACCAGCACCGGGGCAGCCTCCCTGGTGGAGGACGGCGCCAAAGTGTCTCAGCAGCGCAGCCTGGAAACAAGCAACGAGCGCGGCAGGGCGGGGAGGGAGGAGAACCACTGGAGACCCATCCCGCTGCGCCAGGCGGCCCGCTCCGACCGTGACCGGCTGGACACTCCAGCAGGAGAGCTGGAACCTGCCCGGCCCCCTCCTCCCCGAACCCCTGCCCTGCCCCCCGAACCCCTGCCCCTGCCCCATCCTGCCCTGCCCCCCGCCCCCTGCCCTGCCCTGCCCCCCGAACCCCTGCCCCTGCCCCATCCTGCCCTGCCCTGCCCCCGAGCCTCTGCCCTGCCCTGCCCCCCGCCCCCTGCCCCATCCTGCCCTGCCCTGCCCCCCGCCCCCTGCCCCATCCTGCCCTGCCCTGCCCCCGAGCCTCTGCCCTGCCCTGCCCCCCGCCCCCCGCCCCATCCTGCCCTGCCCTGCCCTGCCCTGCCCCCCGCCCCCTGCCCCATCCTGCCCTGCCCTGCCCCCCGCCCCCTGCCCTGCCCTGCCCTGCCCTGCCCTGCCCCCGAGCCTCTACCCTGCCCTGCCCCCTGCCCCATCCTGCCCTGCCCCCCGCCCCCCGCCCCCTGCCCCATCCTGCCCTGCCTCTTCCCCCGAGCCTCTGCCCTGCCCTGCCCCCCGCCCCCTGCCCCATCCTGCCCTGCCCTGCCCCCCGCCCCCTGCCCTGCCCTGCCCCCGAGCCTCTGCTCTGCCCCCCGCCCCCTGCCCTGCCCTGCCCCCGAGCCTCTGCCCTGCCCCCCGACCCCTGCCCCATCCTGCCCTGCCCTGCCCCCCGCCCCCTGCCCTGCCCCCCGCCCCCTGCCCCTTCCTGCCCTGCCCTGCCCTGCCCCCGAGCCTCTGCCCTGCCCTGCCCCCCGCCCCCTGCCCCATCCTGCCCTGCCCTGCCCTGCCCCCGAGCCTCTGCCCTGCCCCCCGCCCCCTGCCCCATCCTGCCCTGCCTCTTCCCCGAGCCTCTGCCCTGCCCCCCGCCCCCTGCCCCATCCTGCCCTGCCCTGCCCCCCACCCCCTGCCCTGCCCTGCCCCCCGCCCCCTGCCCCATCCTGCCCCCCGCCCCCTGCCCTGCCTCTTCCCCGAGCCTCTGCCCTGCCCCCCGCCCCCCGCCCCATCCTGCCCTGCCCTGCCCTGCCCCCCGCCCCCCGCCCCCTGCCCTGCCCTGCCCCCCACCCCATCCTGCCCTGCCCTGCCCCCGAGCCTCTGCCCTGCCCCCCGCCCCCTGCCCCATCCTGCCCTGCCCTGCCCCCGAGCCTCTGCCCTGCCCTGCCCCCCGCCCCCTGCCCCATCCTGCCCTGCCCTGCCCCCGAGCCTCTGCCCTGCCCCCCGCCCCCTACCCCATCCTGCCCCCCTGAGCCTCTGCCCTGCCCCCCGCCCCCTGCCCCATCCTGCCCTGCCCTGCCCCCGAGCCTCTACCCTGCCCTGCCCCCGAGCCTCTGCCCTGCCCCCCACCCCCTGCCCCATCCTGCCCTGCCCTGCCCCCCGACCCCTGCCCCCGAGCCTCTGCCCTGCCCTGCCCCCCTCAGCCCCTGCCCTGCCCTGCCCCCCGACCCCTGCCCCCGAGCCTCTGCCCTGCCCTGCCCCCCTCAGCCCCTGCCCTGCCCTGCCCTGCCCCCCGCCCCCTGCCCCATCCTGCCCTGCCCTGCCCCCGAGCCTCTGCCCTGCCCTGCCCCCCACCCCCTGCCCCATCCTGCCCTGCCCCCGAGCCTCTGCCCTGCCCTGCCCCCCGCCCCCTGCCCCATCCTGCCCTGCCCCCGCCCCCTGCCCTGCCCTGCCCCCCGCCCCCCTGCCCCATCCTGCCCCCCGCCCCCTGCCCTGCCTCTTCCCCGAGCCTCTGCCCTGCCCTGCCCCCCGCCCCCTGCCCCATCCTGCCCTGCCCTGCCCCCCGCCCCCTGCCCCTGCCCCATCCTGCCCCCTGCCCCATCCTGCCCTGCCTCTTCCCTGAGCCTCTGCCCTGCCCTGCCCCCCGCCCCCTGCCCCATCCTGCCCTGCCCTGCCCCCCGCCCCCTGCCCCATCCTGCCCTGCCCCCCGCCCCCTGCCCTGCCCTGCCCCCCGCCCCCTGCCCCATCCTGCCCTGCCCTGCCCCGCCCCCCGCCCCCTGCCCCATCCTGCCCTGCCCTGCCCCCCGCCCCCTGCCCCATCCTGCCCTGCCCTGCCCCCCGCCCCCTGCCCTGCCCCCCGCCCCCTGCCCCATCCTGCCCTGCCCCTTCCCCGAGCCTCTACCCTGCCCTGCCCTGCCCCCCGCCCCATCCTGCCCTGCCCTGCCCCCGAGCCTCTGCCCTGCCCTGCCCCCCACCCCCTGCCCCATCCTGCCCTGCCCTGCCCTGCCCCCCGCCCCCTGCCCCATCCTGCCCTGCCTCTTCCCCGAGCCTCTGCCCTGCCCTGCCCCCCGCCCCCCGCCCCATCCTGCCCTGCCCTGCCCCGACCCCCGCCCCCCGCCCCCTGCCCTGCCCTGCCCCCCACCCCATCCTGCCCTGCCCTGCCCCCGAGCCTCTGCCCTGCCCCCCGCCCCCTGCCCCATCCTGCCCTGCCCTGCCCCCCGCCCCCTGCCCCATCCTGCCCTGCCCTGCCCCCGAGCCTCTGCCCTGCCCCCCACCCCCCTGCCCCATCCTGCCCTGCCCTGCCCCCCGACCCCTGCCCCCGAGCCTCTGCCCTGCCCTGCCCCCCTCAGCCCCTGCCCTGCCCTGCCCCCCGACCCCTGCCCCCGAGCCTCTGCCCTGCCCTGCCCCCCTCAGCCCCTGCCCTGCCCTGCCCCCCGCCCCCTGCCCCATCCTGCCCTGCCCTGCCCCCGAGCCTCTGCCCTGCCCTGCCCCCCACCCCCTGCCCCATCCTGCCCTGCCCCCGAGCCTCTGCCCTGCCCTGCCCCCGCCCCCTGCCCCCCCCTGCCCTGCCCTGCCCCCCGCCCCCTGCCCCATCCTGCCCCCCGCCCCATCCTGCCCTGCCTCTTCCCCGAGCCTCTGCCCTGCCCTGCCCCCCGCCCCCTGCCCCATCCTGCCCTGCCCTGCCCTGCCCCCCGCCCCCTGCCCCATCCTGCCCTGCCCTGCCCCCCGCCCCCTGCCCCTGCCCCATCCTGCCCCCTGCCCCATCCTGCCCTGCCTCTTCCCTGAGCCTCTGCCCTGCCCTGCCCCCCGCCCCCTGCCCCATCCTGCCCTGCCCTGCCCCCGAGCCTCTGCCCTGCCCTGCCCCCCGCCCCCTGCCCCATCCTGCCCTGCCCTGCCCCGCCCCCTGCCCTGCCCTGCCCCATCCTGCCCTGCCTCTTCCCCCGCCCCCTGCCCTGCCCTGCCCTGCCCCCGAGCCTCTACCCTGCCCTGCCCTGCCCCCCGCCCCCTGCCCCATCCTGCCCTGCCCTGCCCCGCCCCCCGCCCCCTGCCCCATCCTGCCCTGCCCTGCCCCCCGCCCCCTGCCCTGCCCCCCGCCCCCTGCCCCATCCTGCCCTGCCCCTTCCCCGAGCCTCTACCCTGCCCTGCCCTGCCCCCCGCCCCATCCTGCCCTGCCCTGCCCCCGAGCCTCTGCCCTGCCCTGCCCCCCACCCCCTGCCCCATCCTGCCCTGCCCTGCCCCCCGCCCCCTGCCCTGCCCTGCCCCCCGCCCCCTGCCCCATCCTGCCCTGCCTCTTCCCCGAGCCTCTGCCCTGCCCTGCCCCCCGCCCCCCGCCCCATCCTGCCCTGCCCTGCCCCCCGCCCCCTGCCCCATCCTGCCCTGCCCTGCCCCCCGCCTCCTGCCCCATCCTGCCCCCTGCCCCATCCTGCCCTGCCCTGCCCCCCGCCCCCTGCCCCTGCCCCATCCTGCCCCCTGCCCCATCCTGCCCTGCCTCTTCCCTGAGCCTCTGCCCCGCCCTGCCCTGCCCCCTGCCCCATCCTGCCCTGCCCCCGAGCCTCTGCCCTGCCCTGCCCCCCGCCCCATCCTGCCCTGCCCTGCCCCCGAGCCTCTGCCCTGCCCTGCCTCTTCCCTGAGCCTCTGCCCCGCCCTGCCCCCTGCCCCCTGCCCCATCCTGCCCTGCCCCCGAGCCTCTGCCCTGCCCTGCCCCCCTCAGCCCCTGCCCCCCTCTTCCCCGAGCCTCTACCCTGTCCTGCCCCCCTGAGCCCCTGCCCCATCCCGCCCTGCCTCTTCCCCCGAGCCTCTGCCCTGCCCTGCCCCCCTCTTCCCCTAGGCCCCACCCCCTGTTCCTCTTCCCCCCCCTCCCCCATCACTCTCTGCTTTTCCCCTCTCTCCACCCCTTGCCTGGATCAAAGGAGGAGCTCGCCTGGGGAGCGGGGCTCGGAGCTGCAGCCGTCGGACACAGGTGGGAGGTGGCCCCGGCTCGGTTGGGGCTGGCGCAGTTGACAACCCAGCACCTCCCTGCCTCCCCCACCCGCAGTAACCGGACTTTGGGTGTCCGGTCCCCTTTTCGACTGGACTGTCCAGTCAAATACCAGCCCCCTGGCCACCTACCCTGAGGAAGCCCTGGTCTCTGTGGGAAAGTGGGTTCCCCTGTCTCCCAGATGCCTCCATTTTCTTTTCCCACCTCTCCCCACTGCTCTCCTGTCTGGCGTGCAGGCTCAGGGTGAAAAAGCCAGCTGGGTCCAACCCCAACCTAGCCGCTTCTTGTTGCCAGCTTGCATCCCTCTGTCAGGCTTTCCTCTCCCACTCTGCACTGAGCACAAAATAGAGGGCAGGTGTGAATTTCGTGGGGGGGATTATGGCACACCTTAACTTTACATGTGTTGTGAAATCACGCTGATTTGACAATAGGCACAGCCTTAACCAAAATCACCATTTTCGACCAGTGCTGAGTTGCCTGTCAGTGGCTTTAGGATTAATCAGAGCTGCATGTTTTTTAAAGTTTATGAAACAGTACTGCTCCCTGTTTTCAGACGGTGTCCGGCTGTTCTAGGGTTTTGAATCAAGTCACTCCCTACAGGACCAAACCCACGAGTGATTAGCCTGCACAATTCCAGTTTAAAACACAGCCATTCTTGACTGCGCAAATCAGACTCAAATAGGTCAGAAAACTTCTCAGAGCTGCACCAGTTCCCAGCTAGAAGCTTTACAACGTTTTTACTGTTTAAAGAACTGCAGCGACTAAAGTAGTGCAGGCCTCTGACGTAACAAAAAAGACCTTTCTGCTCTCTGTGATGCTGGTAAAAGGAGATCAGGCACAAATCCAGCAAACTTTCTTTGGCATCACTTAAAGGAAAAAATAAATTTAACTGTCATTAGTCCAGGGTTAAAGTGAAGGGTATAATAAAAGTACATATAAAACTGAAAGTAAAGCCAGAGGGAGGCTTGGAATTCTGCTACAGAGCAAAAAGAAAAGGAGGACTTGTGGCACCTTAGAGACTAACCAATTTATTTGACCATGAGCTTTCGTGAGCTACAGCTCACTTCATCGGATCTGAAACCTGCTACAGAGCAGAAACTCTTTATGTTTGTTTGCAGCTGTGTCTTTGGACTGGGTTCTGCCTTGCTCCCTTGGGACATCAGCTCTTCTTTGGTACCACGTGCACAGAGGCAAAGGAAGCTTTCGCCTCAAGTTGTATAGTAACCAACTTATAAAATGGATGCAGCCGAAGGCTTTGATCGGCTTTCCTGCTCCACACATCGTCTTGCTTTCTGTCGCTAGTTGGGCAGTGGCTTGCTGACATCAAAGGGACATGGCCTCATCTCCTTGTTCTCTATAACTGGCTTTTCCATCTCTAGGACTTAGCCACAGAAGGAAAGGTTCAGTTACACGCTGCCTTGTAAGGGAAGGACGCAGCAGTGGTTTTGGTGTACTGCAGCTGGCTGCCCTAACACAGGAAGTAGGCCACCAGCATTAGGGTTGTCCTGGCAAATTGAGACCAGTAGCAATCGACTCTTATCTGAGGGCACCAGCAGAATAGCAAGTTGGTGTCCTGTGCAGAGAAGGGTGGAGGAGTGGAAGTTATGGGGCCTTGAACGAAGCTCTTTTTACGAGGCCCCTCTCTCTCCCCCATCCCGTCCTCTCTCAGCACCTGTCTGTTGTAAGTCTCTAGCACTGTAACATCTCAGGGCTCTTCCTGCCTCTCATGTAACATCTGCTGTCTGTTGTAGGCCCCCTCCCATATTTTCTGGGCCACCTATCCACTGCTTCTGTGGTAGCCTCCCTGTATCATAGATTAGATTCGATTCTCAACCACAGTTATTCATCAGTTTTGCTGTCAGTTTCTGTTCGAAGCAGAGGCTTGTGCTTGTGTTCTTTTATGAATTCTACAGTATAGTGCCACCTTGCAATTGACTGCCAGCTAAAACAAGGAGGAGGGAAGTCTGAGCCAGGTGCTAGAGGAATTCAGCACAACCCTCAGGACTCAGATTAGTTATCAGCAGGCGGATTAGTTATGGCAGCTGCAGAAGTAATGAGAGTTGGAACGGATGCTGTTAAGTCAGATGGAGGGGAAAATACTGAGTAATCCAACAGCTCAAGCAAGACGGGGGGGCAAGAGCTAGCCGGACCGCTTGGCCCTTGCACATCTCTACCATTAGTGCCGTTATGGTTCTCTCCTATGTATTCACTGACGTGGACAGCCTGAAATTTGCTGCCTTGGAGCTGCTGTAGCCAACATGCCAGAAATACTTCAGCTTGTAAAATGTGTCCAAGTATCTGAAGGAGGAGCGGGCTCTGTAATTCACACCGCAGACCCTACATTAGCATAGCTGGCAGGCTGCAGCAGCCTAGAATTGCAATAGCAGGTGAGATCACATGTCCATTTAGCCCAACATCCAGGGCTCTACCTGATGCTTAAACAAAGGTGAAAACCTCAATGTATCCTCAATGAAAACCTGCATGCATCCGATGAAGTGAGCTGTAGCTCACGAAAGCTAACGCTCAAATAAATTTCAGAGTAGCAGCCGTGTTAGTCTGTATTCGCAAAAAGAAAAGGAGTACTTGTGGAGTACTTCATCGGATGCATCCGATGAAGTGAGCTGTAGCTTACGAAAGCTTATGCTCAAATAAATTGGTTAGTCTCTAAGGTGCCACAAGTCCTCCTTTTCAATGTATCTAGCTAATTGGGTGTATGGGGGGAAACGCATTTTTATCTTTGTATATAGAGAGAAACTTTGCAGGTGATTATCTGAGCACATGAACCAGGTTGGTTCCCCAAAGCACTGTAAGGCTGCCTTAGCCTGCACTCTGAAGTGTGTAAGTAGCAGTTATCAAAGCCCTTTTCACTCCAGCCACACTGTGTGCTTAAATGAACTCCAGCTTCACGCCTCTCTGGAGAGCAGATTGTTGGGCTTTTACGAAATTTACCATTTTCCAATGTCCTTGCATCTGCTTCTCAAAGTGTGGACAAAAGAAGCAGCTAGTCAGTCATCATTAAACCTTTACTAATTGTGTGTAACTCAGACAAATCTGCTCTTCCATCTTTTTCAGACTAAATATTCTTAGGACAAGATTTTCAAAAACATGAACCTAAACTTAGGCTCCAAAATCCACATTTAGGTACTTAAATAAGAGGTCTCGTTTTCAAGAGTACTGCTCACCCAAAAGCTCCCAGCGAGCTCATTGGGAGTTAAATCAAGCTACCTCTTTAGGCTTAAATCTGGATTTAGGAACATAACTCTAGGCTTATGCCTTTGAAAACCCATGTCCCTGGTCATTAAAATAATAAAATACAGGAGCCTGACTCTTCTTTCAAGTGAAAGCACCATAACGCACAGTGTTATTTTTTTAAAAATCAATAGTGAGAATTGTTCACATCTTCATTTACAGCTATGCTAGCTTCTATTTTCAGATGAGAAAAACATTCCAGCTAAGAGAGAATTACAAATACCTGTCAATCTGTGTCCCCTCCCTCATATTCCACAGGGTCAGCTAGTGATGGAGAATAACTTCCTAGCACAAGTGCAAACAAACTCTGCAGGACCACCCTGGGGAGAGCTCTAGGGTAAAGTTTCCAAAAGCATCTCAGTAACACAGGGGCCAGGCTTTCGAAGGGGCTGAGATGTCTACATTTTGCAAAGCCAGTAGGCAGCTGTGTGCATGTTGGGAAATCTGGTCCCAGGCAGGAACGTCAGTCAGACCGAGCAGTTTTTGGAGCCTCTTTGGAAGAGAGCTGTGGCTCCAGCCCGCTGTTCAGAGCTGTTGCTACACATTTGAGCCTGGTTTTCAACCATCTCCAGCTGGAGAGTGGGCAGGGTCTTCCTCTCAGAACAGACATGGCAGCACTGTTGCAATTTTCGAAGCCAGGTTGCAATGCCTGCCTGAAAAGGGTCCAGTGTTAACCAGTTTCAGTTATTTAAGCATTCCTTCGCTAAATGGGATATGGACCTGGCCTGCCAAGAAAGCAGCTGGTCTAGCACAGCCTGATGTTCTAGGAAACCGCCACCAGACTCTCAGTACATGCCTGTGGCTGCAGGAGTGAAGGATTAACTCCATCAGTGCTTACACCAGGAACAGGGAACCTGTTCTGTCCTCTGCACTTGTTAACACCATGCACCTCATGGCCAAAGGCACTAGAGAGTCCTTTTAATTCATGCTCTTCTACAGGGGTTGCGGTGTAGCTTCTGATTTCACTCCAGTGATGGGCTGTTTTGGTATTGTGCAGAGCATTCGTTCCCATAAGCAGGTGTGATGACCTAATTAACTACACTGCGTGGGCTCTGGCTTCACTCAAGGAGAGGGAATTGGTGTCAGCTGCCACGGCACCAAATATTCTGGTTCCTTGGCATCAGTGACTCACTCCTGTTCATTCAGTCCCTCTTGTGTGCAGCCTCCATGCGGCAGGTCAGGGACAAGCTGAGCAGCTGCACGTTGTCTGCTTTTTTTCATTTAGCCAACTAGTCATTCCAGATGTGGGGAGCCTGCCCAAGGCTCAGATAGGCCAGGGGGGCTAGGTCTGCTTTAGAGACATGGTGAATGTTTCTGCCCTCTTCTCGCTCGCTGCTTGCAGCATAGATGGTGGCATCAGGAAACAGTAAACCAAACCCATCAGGAACTGCCACCCACAGAAGTCTGGCATACCATTGGCGTTGCTCAGTGAGGGGAGTGAGCCTCCATCCTCATTCCCCAGACAAACGATGGAAGCACCATACTGATAGTCATTAATTAATTGCCCACCCATAGTCAGCCCATTTGAATAGAATAATCTGGATGCTGCCTGGCAGTAAAATTCACTCAGATGCAGCTGTGAACACAATCAGTTTAAAAGCTTTCACCTGTGGAGCAACTATTCAAATGTTGACCTGTGCCAGCAGAAAGGGCCAGTCCCCTAGCCCGTTGCACTAGAGCCTGGCATCACAACATCTCTCCAGCCGCACTCACACACTGGGCCTACATAGGGTGGCCAACTTTCTACTTGCACAAAACTGAACACCCTTGCCCCACCCCTTCTCTGAGGCCCTGCCCCCTGCTCACTCCATCCCCCTCCCTCTGTCGCTCGCTTTCCCCACCCTCACTCACTCGCTCATTTTCACCGGGTTGGCTCAGGGGGCTGGGGTGTGGGAGGGAGGTGAGGGCTCTGGCTGTGGGGTGCAGGCTCAGGGGCAGACCCAGGGATGAGGGGCTTGGGGTGCAGGAGGGGGCCCTGGGCCGGGGGGCTTGAGCCAAAGGGTTCAGAGTATGGGAGGGGGCTCTGGGCTGAGGCAGGGTGTTGGGCTGTGGGAGGAGGTATGGGCTCTGGCTGGGGGTGCAGGTTCTGGGGTGGGGCCAGAAATGAGGGGTTAAGGGTGCGGGAGGGGGCTCTGGGCTGGAGCAGGAGGTTGGGGTGCGGGGTGTGTGAGGGCTCCTGCTGGTGTTGCAGACACTGGGGTGGAGGTGGGGATGAGGGGTTTTGGGTGTAGGCGGGAGCTCCAAGCTGGGATCGAAGGGTTCGGACGGTGGGAGAGGAAGAGGGATTTGGGCAAGGGGTTGGGGTGCAGGGAGGGAGTGAGGGCTCAGGCTGGGGCTGAGGGGTTTGTGGTGCAGAGCTGGCCTGGGATCAAAGGGTTCGGATGGCAGGAGGGAGTTGGGGCACGGGGAGGCTCAGGGGTGCAGGCTCTGGGCAGCATTTACCTCAAGCAGTTTCCGACAGCAGCTGGCGTGCCTCCACATAGGCACCAGAGGAGGGACAAGGCCACCGGCTCTGCAAGCTGCCCCCACAGCTCCCACTGGCTGCAGTTCCCAGCCAATGGGAGCTGCGGGGGTGGCACTTGGGGGGGGGGTAGCGTGTGGAGTCCCCTGGCTGCCCCTATGCATAGGAGATGGAATGGGGACATGCTGGCTGCTTCCTGGGAGCTTTCCATGACCCTATACACCAAATTAGCAATTTTTATACACACCTATATGCAAATGCCTTTTAAAGGGTAACTAAAGTCACATAGGTATCAAAAAACAACTCTCCCGCAGTGAGGGGGCCCTCCTGCAATCAGTTAACAAAGGTGGGTGGAGTGGCAGGTGTGCCATGAAAGAATCCTAATGAGCCTTGGTGACAGCATGAACCTGGTTTCTTGAGGGTCTATAGACCAGCCAGGAAGGAGGTGAACGAGAGCTGGCTGTAGACTGGTGTCCAGAGGAGGAGGATGGCTTTGAACGCTAGCTGTGCTGGCTGAAGGAAGCCTTACGTGTTTATGCTGCATTATGCCTGAGGACAGCCTTCTGGTTTTTAACCTTTGGGCAAGGGCTAGGATACTTCGCCTCATGCTTTCTTTGTGTACACACACTGCCCCAGATAATTAGCTCTGATGCAGATGTGGTGTTGTGTGCCAAGTTTAATGCTGTTCACATAGGCTTGTCACACAGATCTGAAGGCTAAATTCAGTTAGCTCGTAGCCGTTTGCTTATTTTTAGTAAGACTACCACATGTGAAGCACTGGAATGGGTTACCCAGGGAGGGGGTGGAATCTCCTTCCTTAGAGGTTTTTAAGGCCCAGCTTGACAAAGCCCTGGCTGGGATGATTTAGTTGGTGTTGGTCCTGCTTTGAGCAGGGGGTTGGACTAGATGACCTCCTGAGGTCTCTTCCAACCCTGATATTCTATGATTGATTAGTTTACTGGCTCATTTCCTAGGTGCTGTTTCTCAGAAAGCAGCTTGCCGTTTTCTGACTTCGCTCTCATTTGCCTAGTTTTAGTGACATGGCCCAGAGGACAGGCTTCAGGGGACACGGCCTTTATTAGAGCACACATTTGGAACAGTCGCTAAGAGGAAGTGCAACATCCAGTGTCTTGCTGTGACGCCCCCGCAGAGCTGCACTGGTGCACCTCAGTCGATTCAATGTGTAGGAGTTAAATGGCAGTGACAGCGTGTCTCTTGGCCCCAGGTTTGGGCATGGCTGTGACTACAGCCCTCTGAGCTTGGGGGTAAATGTGTTTTGGTTTGGACAGTAAAGAATTGACTAGTTCTCCAACCCTCTGAGCTGGCAGGGATTTGCGCAGCACACAGACCATTAGAGGAGTGCAGAACAATCCAGTGTGATGAAATTCCGCTGCCTTTGCCTGCCTCACTGGAATGTGGCTTATGACTGCACATTATAACCCTCATTATAAACCAAGGCGTCTTACTTCTACTTTGGCGTGTGTGTGTGTGTGTGTGTGTGTGTGCGCGTGAACGGGGGAGGGAAGCTTGCATGGTGTAACTAAAATTTACAGGTAAAATAACTGAGAACTTGCACATGGTCACATCAGATACAGCCCGCCATAGAACCTGTCTCTCCAAAATAATAGAACCACGTCTCAGCCACCTTGCCACACAGAAAGAGCGGCCCAAATTAGGTGCTATTGTGAGCTGCAGGCATCAACACAGTTGATGTCTGTGTCGGCCGCTAGTGGTTAGATTACATGCAAAGTTGTGTACACTAAACTTTTTTTAGTGGGTGAGGCAGGCAGGTGAGTGAGGTGGCAGAAAACCTGCATTCTGGTGGCCTTCCAAAGACTTGTCCCATTCACCACGTTCCCACTGAATATCTCACTTTTAATTAATCAACCTTTTTCTGATGGCCAAATGTGCCACTGGGAAATTTCCATCCAGCTCCATCCATCCTCAGCGTAACTGGGGAGTCGAGCACAGACGCGCCCCCTAGAGATTTACGACCACTATTAGTGCTACGCGGAGAGATCGGGTTCCTCAGCTCAAGGGGGAGTAACGTGTGCTTCTACATCCGGCAAGCCCGGGTTCAGTCCCCAAAGGGGCAGTGCTCATCTGTTTCTGCTGTCTGTAACCCCAGCCTGAGTGTGCTGACGGCTTGTATGGGCTAGTCTACTCAGAGGCTCACAGCAGCCTTCCCCACAGCACTTACTCCTGGAGGTCTGTGCTGTGGCTCAGCAGACTGAAGGGGGACACATAGGTAATCGCTCTGTGGGGTGTGTGAAAAAAATGATACGTTATGGCAGTTTTGCTTGCGGGTCTATAGTTAGGGCTGGGCTGAATTTTGCCCTGAACACAGGGACTCAGACACTTCATTACATACGCAGACTAGAGTCTGATCCTCCCCAAATGTACAGCACTTACTCTGAGTACAGAATTATTTTTCTGAGAATTTATGAGTAAACTGGCCAATTAGTTTGAGTTAAAATTAATTTTAAAATGGGTCCTCCTGGAAATTCAGCACCTGGTGTGAGGCCATTTCACCGTACCAGGTAATGACTCTTTTTGGGGGAGGAGGGGTAGTGTTAAGCTGGCCCAATTGCTCTTAATTGAAAGTTTCTTCTGCTGGCTAATGTTCTTCTGCAGAGTATTCTGTATACAGCGACTCTCTCTCTTTAAAACGATCTGCCGTCTCCCATTGGGTTCAGTGGAACTGAGCCCATAGCTTGCCCACAACTAGCTGGCCATTTTGAGAAGTGACACAACTGGCAGAGGGGTGCAAGAAGGAAAAAAAGGTGTTTTTTAACAATCAGTGTAATTTAATCTGTGATCTAATGCACTGACCAGAATTCTCTGTTTATTGTAGGGTGTTAATACAGGGCAGAGTTAGAGTTGTGTCAGTACCTTACCTTTGTATTTCCAGACCTTAATGTGTTTGGATTCCTTTTAATTTCAGCCCTAACTCCAAATTCAGTGGGTTTAAAGTGCATAAAGTTTGTGTAAGGCTCTTGGAATAATTGTTTGTATGAGTTTATTTTTATTTTTCAAAATACAGTATTTGGCTGTTGTATCAATAGCTGTTACACTGTTGCATTTTAGAGTGTGTATATTTCGGTTAGTAAGCGCTGGCCCTTTAAAAACCAGGGTGGAGCGTTCAGAGCAGTTGTTTGACAGAGCCTACGAGCAGTAAGAGGGAGATTTTGCTCTGTGGCCAGAGAGTGGATGACTCTGCCTGTGTAAACGCCACAAAGGTCAGAACTTGCTTTAATAAATGTATCGCTCCAGAAAGCAGCCTCATGCCACCAGCACTAGCAGGGCCTGGACCCCTCAGGACATTATGGAGCGACACGGCCTTTCCACAGAGGCAATCCAGTGCCACGCAGCAGGAGCTGACCGTTGTTCCCTGGTAGTGGCTGTTTGCTGGTCCTGATATGAGTTGTGTTTGGGCACAAATTCACCACCAGGCGTTGCACTTGACTGTAAACTCTTCAGGCCTGGTGCTGTCTCGTGCTTGGTGTTTGGACAGTCCCTGGTCCGATGGAGGCCCCACGCTTGGCTGGGCTTGCTAATGAGAGCCAAAACCATGTTACTGACAGTAAACTGTGGGCGTCAGCAGGGATATAACTGTCTCACGGCTATTGGGAGGGGCCAGGAGAGTTATAAAATCAGAAGGCAGACCAGAAGACACAATCTAATCTGGCTAAAGAAAGCTCATGATTTTTGGGGCCTGACGGGTGACTTCTGAGTTCCTGGCATTGGCAGTCCTGTGGTGTTTTCTTCTTTAACCCACTATTCCTTCTGGGTCCAGCGGTGAGGTTCCAGATGTCATGTGTTGCTGGCCGTGTTGATAAGGGAATTTCCCAACTATTTCCCCTCTGTTCCTGCTACAGAATGTTAACAAAAAAAATCTGGGGCCAGCCTTTGCCCGAAGGGGACTGAAATAGCAGCATATTGCTAGTGAACAAAATTCTGAAGCACCTGCAAACTGGGGCCGGTGTTCCCTCGCTGCGTTTTCACAGTACCTTCTGTTTTCACTTTGTTGGTGCACAGGGACAGCAGAAGGGCTAGAGGGAGGTTAAAGCAAAATCAGAATTGACAGAAAATTATTAGCAGGGAAGAGACAGGGAAAAGCTCCCCTTCCTCTCTGTAATCAGATTAATGTGTGCATAGACTGTTGAGTGTTTGGGAAATCTGTTTTTTAATGTAGAATTTCAGTGTCCATTTTGTGACGCTGTACCCATTCCTGCTCAGCAGGGCCTTTGGTCGCTGCACTCAGTGGGGGAGACGGGCACAGGCATATTAATAACTTCAACGTGTGGCTCTTTGGCCTAGCCGTACCTGCTCTTGGAAAGCGGCCGGGTGAAAAGGGGTTTTCTTATCCCACCTGTTGTGTGGGGAAGGGGTTCCAGGTGGGAAGCAATCCCTTGGCATGTCAGCCAGGCGCTCTCGCAGGCAGGGTCTCCGGGTGGTTACCCTCTCACTGTGATGGGCTCTGGCTGTATTGCCACCATTTGATCCTCCTCCTGCGCGGCTGGAATCTGTAAAATCTGTTGAATTTACAAGGCTGGAGGGAGGGTGGAGATGCTGGTGCAATCAGGGATTTAGCGTGGGGAGATTAATGGGAACCAGGTGCCTGGAACAGGAGCTCAAGTTCCAGATTAATGGATTTTGCCCTTTTCCTCTGTGCTGGGTTTGCCTCAGTCTTATTGTATCTTGCTGCGCTTTTGGACTCACTCTATTTCGCACTCCAACTGCAGCTCTGTCCCAGGCATCTCTTGGGTTGGCAGGTTTGGGGATGGGGCACAGAGACTTCCCCATACACTGGGGGCTGGGAGCCAGTGGGGAATCACTCCTCATTGCAAACTGCTGCCTTCCAGGCATGGCGTGTGATACTCAGAACCGCCTTATCCCAAGGGTTTTGTTCACTGGCCCAAGGTCCTGCTGGTTAGAATGCAGTCTCACTTCTCTCCCAGCCCCACACCTGTGATCCAGCCTCTAGTTAGTGGGGGAGAGGGTGGTGAGCCACCACTGAGCTGTCCTGCCAGTGGAGAGACGTGGCAGGGTCCTAGGATAACATAGCATTGTGTAAAGTGATTGTAAGGGGAAATATTCCAGAGAGGCGAGGGCTGGTCACACTGTGGGGAGTTCTGTGCTGTTTTGGATGCGTTGATTAACAAACCTCAAAGCTGATCTGCTTTTTCAGGTTTTCATTGAAGATTCTGTCTCCTATCACAGCCAAAACCACTCAGTGCTAGAGTCTGTGCCCTCCCCTCTCTCCACAGCCTGCCTCTCAGGCCTGGTCTCCCATCATATTCTTCCTCAACCTGTATGCTGCCTGAATGGTGCTAGGCCTGATGAATCCTGGGCTTGCTAGCTCTGGGCTTGTCACCAAGAAATCCCAGAATCATAGAATATCAGGGTTGGAAGGGACCTCAGGAGGTCATCTAGTCCAACCCCCTGCTCAAAGCAGGACCAATCCACAACTAAATCATCTCAGCCAGGGCTTTGTCAAGCCTGACCTTAAAAACCTCTAAGGAAGGAGATTCCACCACCTCCCTAGGTCACGCATTCCAGTGTTTCACCACTCTCCTAGTGAAAAAGTTTTTCCTAATATCCAACCTAAACCTTCCTCACTGCAACTTGAGACCATTACTCCTCGTTCTGTCATCTGCTACCACTGAGAACAGTCTAGATCCATTCTCTTTGGAACCCCCTTTCAGGTAGTTGAAAGCAGCTATCAAATCCGCCCTCATTCTTCTCTTCTACAGACTAAACAATCCCAGTTCCCTCAGCCTCTCCTCATAAGTCATGTGTTCCAGTCCCCTAATCATTTTTGTTGCCCTCCGCTGGACTCTCTCCAGTTTTTCCACATCCTTCTTGTAGTGTGGGGCCCAAAACTGGACACAGTACTCCAGATAAGGCCTCACCAATGTTGAATAGAGGGGAATGATCACGTCCCTCGATCTGCTGGCTATCCCCCTACTTATACATCCCAAAATGCCATTGGCCTTCTTGGCAACAAGGGCACACTGTTGACTCATATCCAGCTTCTCGTCCACTGTAACCCCTAGGTCCTTTTCTGCAGAACTGCTGCCGAGCCATTCGGTCCCTAGTCTGTAGCGGTGCATTGGATTCTTCTGTCCTAAGTGCAGGACTCTGCACTTGTCCTTGTTGAACCTCATCAGATTTCTTTTGGCCCAATCCTCTAATTTGTCTAGGTCCGTCTGTATCCTATCCCTACCCTCCAGCGTATCTACCTGGAAATGGGACCTTATTGATGTTGACTGGTGCCAGACACGACAGGTGATGGGACGGGTTCCTTCGAAGCCCGGTCGTCACTAACAAATGCAAATAGTTCTGGGGGCTGAGGAGACACTTTCAGTGACTCTGCAGGATGGAGCTGGGGGCGCTGGCTGCCCTGAGTGACAGCAGGGATTATGGAATGGAAGCCCCTGAAAACACCACGCCAGAGGGAAAAGCTCTGTCCAGCCGTGGGGGTAAGTGTGCAGAAAGGAGAGGAGGTTTCTGAAAGCAGGAAGAGGGCCCCACACCCATAGTGAGGCAGTTCAAGCTTGACTCTAAGCCACTTATTGGGTATTTTTATAGTATCTTTCAACTGGGACGTCAAGTCGTATTTCTTGGAGAAACAGTCCAGGGTTCCTGGCAGGGGCCTCGTGTGCCAGAGATGGCAGCAGAGCCGCTCGGCGCAGACTCACAGTTCTGAAAGGCTCGCGCTGCGCAGCAAGCCGAAGAGGGTAATAAACTCCTCCTCCTGGCCAGCTGTCAGGGCCTCTTCTCAGGGCAAAGGGCCATCAGGAGAGGGTGGATCCCGCCCTTCTCCAGCCAGCCAGCCCAGCTGTAGCTGGTTGAACAGGAAATGGGAGGCCAGTCAGAGGTACTTGGGCCTGGAGCCTTAGTGATGGAAGGAGACCGTGGTGTTTTCTCCAAGCCAGGCCATTTTTGTGAGATGAGGGTATGTCTTCCCTCTGTTCATCTGCTCTTAGGTGAATGTGATGTTTTTGCAGCCGCCTTCTTTCCAGGTAACTGACGTTCCCCACTCCCTGCCCTGGTGAGAAACCGTCCTTGTCCCATGTTACTGTTTAGCAAACGAGGGATGAGAGGGAAAGGCCACAAGGTGCACCGGTGTCAGAATGGCCATGTGCAAGGCTCCAGTCCCTGCGCTCTAGCCACCGAGTGCTCCTGCCTTTGCTCAGCTCGACTCAGACAGCGCCCTACACACGGACTGGGTGGGCAGTGGGGTTTCCAGGTCTCTTGATGCTTTATTTTGCACTTCCCTTTCCACCTGTGCATATTGTCTGGGAAGGGACTCGACCTTGGCCAGAGCTGTGTTGCCCCTGCAGTGTTGTAAAGGGGGGTGTCTCAGGCCCAACAAGGGATAAGATCTTAACGAATCCTTTGTTTGCTGTGATGTGAAACAGTTACATGTGGTCTGGGGCTTCGTGTCAGGTTATCGCTGGCAACTGCCATTGTAACAACCACTAGCAGACAGCTTTGTATCCTTTTAATTAAAGATACAGAAAAGGAAGGAAACACAGTTAAAACGTGTAACTATAGAGAAGTAAGTAAAGCTTTCATTCTAACCCTGTCCCTTGTTCCCTTTCCATATTTCTGTGGAGAGTTTTATAGGGAAAACCACCGCTTGGCAGTCTGTTAATGGTGTTAAAGATGGTGCGATGGGGTCTGCCAGGTCTCCCTGGCTGCTTACTGGAGGCCCCACAGTCCTACTACACCCTGCCCCAGGAAAGGAGCAGTGAAGGTGAGTTCTCCAGGCCTTCCTAGGCCAATGAGAGCCCGGGAGGCTCAGATAAAAGAAGCTATGGGACCTTAGCAATTCAGTCCCTGTCTGGAGGTTGTCCCTTCTATAGCTCACTTTCAAAAGATAATGAGATGCAGAAAACCAGTGTTCTTCGCATATTAGTCTCTTCCCTCCTGTCCCAGGGACTGGGCTGTGGAACATCCCCCAACTCCCCTGGGCCCAGGGTTTCTTGTTCCAGCAAGGCAAACAGAGTGAGGAAATCAGGCTTTTGATTAATCCATAGGCCACATGTTTCCCTTCTCTCCCTTGCTGTCTCCACTCTTGCATCTCTCAGTGCCCGTCATTCATCTCTCAGGTTACAGCGGGGTGGGGATGCTGTAAAATAAAATTTTAAAAAGTCAGGGGACTGACGAGTGAAATATGCATCTGTCCTGCTGGAAGTCCCCCCACGCCGCCCCCACTCCGCGAGTTACTTGTTTTAGTTCATCTACTCTCCCCATAGAAGGCAGGCTTCTTTTTTTATTTGTCCACTTTAATATATTATTTTTGACGATCTATCCTCATTTGTAATGAGGTGTGATATCTGGAGCTCAGTCAGTTGCCATGGAGACGCTGGTCGTCCATGTCTTATCAGAGAAGCACACCATCGTCTAGTGTCAGCAGAGAAGGGATGACAAAGGCTCCCCAAGAGCCCAGCGCGGCTATTACTGAGCAGGCAGAAGCTGGTTTTAATAGGGCCCATCCAGGTATCTGGCCCCTCCCTCCCTCGTGCTAAGCACAGACAGGTCTGGCATAGCGAGACCTGCCTATGGATAGTAGAAATAGCGCACAGGGAACATATTTGTTCATACTGAGGCTTTTTCCTCCAAAAGATTTTTAGATATCATCACCTGGTTTCCTGTGCTGGCAGAAAAAGGACAGGAATGTGGTAAATGCCATATTGTCTTCACTCTTCAGCCCTTTGCGTTTTCTGGTTTGGAGTCCGCATGTTCTCTGCTTGGTCTCTGAGATTTAGGCTTTTCTGGTTCTCGTAAATTCCTGAATTTCATATTCTTCTCCAGGGCTCTAATGGGCAGTGCAGATCTAGCCCCTATTGTCCCAGTCCAGTGAATGTGGCTCCTAAAGCAGCATGTCTTAGCTTGTTGTAGGGTGGGGTTCCATTTCTGCTTAGAATTCCTCCACTGGGGACTGCTCAGGGCCTGGCACAGGCAGGAGGGACTACTGAGAATCCTGTTCTAATCAGTAGCTCAGACATCTCACTCCCTCCATGGGAGAGGTGTGCTATACCAAAGTGCTATACCTGATGTGGCAGGACCCACAGGCCCCTGGGCTGATGGCCGGGCCTGTCTAATGGATTCACCTTTTCTTTGCCTGCTAGAATGATTGTCCCTTTTTGACTGTTTGGTCAGAGATGTTAGATGTTTGGTCAGAGGAGACAAGCGTGAAATGAATTTTTCATCCTTGTTTCCATATGGCAGGGAAGTGCCATGGCTCTGGTAGATGCTGCAGAGAGCCCAGCAGCTTGTTTTTCCATTAACCAAGTGAGCTCCTCCAGCATCAGTTCTGTGCCCTGAATAAGCTACATGCTGCCGTTCCGCTCAGCTTTAGGGCTGCTTTACATATGTCTCGTCTTGTGCCCTCATGCGGTTTCCAAGCTGTGGGAATGTCTGTCTAGGATGCTGCCTAGAGTATCGCGAGAAGCAGGTGGAGTGTGGGAACACAACCCTTCCTCTGCTAATGAGGGGAGCTCCCCTCATCTCCCCGCCTTGGGGAGCAGCGTGCATGAGCATGCGTGTTTCAGGGCACAGTGAGAGGGCACAGTGTGTGTCCCTGTGTATTTAGTGCCAAGTGTTTTCAATAGTGCACTTTCCAACTGTGACCTCTTCCCCTTGCCATGCAGGGTAAGTGTGATGAGCGAGGGGTCAGCTGAGAGGGGAAAGCCTTGCGTTGCTTCCATCAGGTTCTATGAATGAGCAGGAGTCCTAGTGCTTACAGACCCCAGTCAGACCCCAGTCGGGTTGCGCTGTGTGGCGCAAGGGATGATATTAGGGCACAGGGGCTATTTCTCAGCTTAGGAGAAATTTTAGCCCCAAAGCCCTATTCACTGCCTGTGGCACACAACAGTCCAGGCTCCTGAGGGCTGGGATGCTTTGATCTGATTTCGGGTGTTTAGGATGCAAGTACTGGTGGCCTGTGCCATACAGGTCAGACTGGGTGCTCTGGTGGTCCCTTCCGGCCACAGATTCTGTGACAAGCAATGGCCCATGGAGAGCCACAGTTAATGTACATAGTGTGGACCAGGCTCTGAGTGAGTTCTCCCCTGCCAGACTATTTGCATAGACACACCTACTTCACCTAGGTGATCAGCAGGCAGTGCTGCTTTGCCAAAGTGATCAATTTTGGGTTAAAATTCACTGTAGTTTTGGGTGCAGGGGCAATGAACTGCTGTCCTTATTGTATGAGTGAAGGGCAGCAGGACTGTACTTAATATGGCCTAATTGAGGAGGGTCACCCTATGCAGAGCCTCGCTCGTTAAGCAGTGGGTAGCGATGCCAAATCCATGTGAAAGTCAGAGGGAGTGAGGCCAGGTGTTTCCTGGGAGGTTCCCTACTACCCAGTGAAATCACTAAGATCGGGACTGAATGATAGGACCTCAGGATGTAGCCGTGAGCAGCAGCAGAGGCATCATCCCCCACTTGCCAGGGGAATGCACGTGAACGCACCTCTGAATTCTCAGACTTTGCTGGTGTTGGACAACCAACTGAGAGTGGGATGCAGCAGTGGAAAAGGAGAGTGGGGTGTTAAAGGGACAGGGTCATTCGGACATTCACACCACAAGGTGGGAAACTGAGGCAAGGGACTCTGCCCAGGATATTGTGGGGCAGGTGTTTACTTATTGTTTGATGCTTTTGGATCGTTGTGGTGGTGTTTTACCAAATGAATGTGGAGTTCCCTCTCTCAATACAAGTTTTCTTTTGTTACATACAGACTCTGTGCTTGTGAGTGGGGAAGTATTGCCTCTTAGAGGTGTCGTGGATTTAGTTTTCTCAGATTTCTGGGAGGAGGTGCAAGCCGGTTCTGTTTCATAATGTCAAGAGGAACCCCTAGATATTGAACCTGGCCTTGTTGCTGCCCATACAACCTGGCGGAAGGGACACATTAGCATGGGTCAGATCCTCAGCCGGAATAAGTCAACGTAGCTTCGCTGAAGTCAGTGAATAGGGTCTGTTCCTGTGTCTGTAAATGTAAGGAGGAAACGCTGCACGAGGAAACGGTGCACAAGGAATCGTGCAAGACTGTGCATGAGTAACCTGTGCCGGGAGGACATGGGACTCCATGGCATCTCCTCTCTCCCATGTGTATAGAGCAGAGCAAAGTCAGATGCACAGGTGGGGGCGGGGGGAAGAGTTTGACACCATGACTGTCTCAGACTTGCTGTCTGTGACCAGGAGCTGGCTAAGCCAGGTTCTTTCAATCCTTGAGCTTTGGGCCCGAGAACGGGAGACATCTGGGAAAAGAACATGGAGTCTCTTTGGCAGTTGTGCTGTGAGGAAGAGGCTGGGGGCATGAGGCTAGCAGTGGGAGGCAGAGTCCATCTGGCACATAGGGGGCATGGGGTCTAGGCTTGGAGGCTGAGCTGAGAGGACTCACTCTGCAGAAGTAGGCTATGGGGCGCTGGGGCTAATTTAGGCCCCCACCTTCTCCCCACTTGTCTGCAGCAAGGGAGAGCACTGGAAGCAAGGGAGAGCCGATGATGCTCTGTTCTGGGAGCTGCAGAAGCTGCAGTTGTTGTGGGAGAAGGGGGACACCTGGAAAAGAAGGGGTCTGTATCTGGGACAGGCCAGGAGTAACGCTGCCTGCATTTTCCAACTGAACAGAAACTAACTTTTGCATTTGGCCTAATGAGAAAGCAGAAGACACTGGTGCATCCTGATACTAACAAGGGGGCCTCTGGGCTGGTCTCCACTGAGCTGAGCAGGGTTTGATGTTGCACAGATTTAGTTAAACTGGTCCAGTGTTGTGTAATGTGGAGGCTCTTGTTTTAACTAACCAGCGTAGGCTAAACCGAGATTCAAGCCGCTGTACTTCCCGTACACATGGCTGCACTAGTTCAAAGTTCGTGGCCTGCGGGCCACATCCGGCCCACGGGACCGTCCTGCCCGGCCGCTCCCTTACTGTCCCCCCGCCCCCGCAGCCTCAGCTTGCCATGCCACCAGCGCTCTGGGCAGCGGGACTGTGAGCTCTTGCCGGGCAGCGCAGCTGCGGGAGCTGCTGGTGTAGTGTATTAAAGGCTCCCCATAGGAATGTGTTACATACGGTGTACTATTTACACCTGCCAGTCCTGGTGCTCTGAGCGGCATGGTAAGGGGGCGGGGAGCAGGGAGGTTGGATAGGCGTGAGAGTCCCAGGGGCCTGTCAGGGGGCGGGGGTGTGGATAGGGGGTAGGGCATTCAGGGAGCAGGGGGGGTTGGAGAGGGGGTGGGGTCCCGGGGGCCAGTTAGGGGCAGGGGGTTCCGGGAGAGGATGGTCAGGGGACAAAGAGCAGGGGGGTTGGATGGGTTGGGGGTTCTGAGGGGGGCAGTCAGGGGGTCGGAAGTGGGAGGGGCGGATAGGGGGCGGGGACTAGGCTGTTTGGGGAGGCACAGCCTTCCCTACCTGGCCCTCCATAGAGTTTTGGACCCACGATGTGGCCCTTGGGCCAAAAAGTTTGCCCACCCCTGGACTAGTTTAACTGAATCGGTGCCACATCATAGCCTAAATTGGTGCAACTTTTGTCTGCAGACAAGCTGTGGCCCGGCAGCTGGCCAGGCAGGGCTGGTGCTGGCCGGCCCTTCTCTGCGTGAGAGAAGTCAGCAGTAGCAGAACCACTGGTTTTCAGCTCTGAATCCTTGTATTGTGACTATAGGCCTGGGCTGGCTGAGCACAACCACCAGGCCCCACCTCAGACTCGTACGGGTTCCCCAATATGCTCAGCTCCTCCTTAACACAAGCTAGATTGCAGAAGCGGAGAATCTGGTGCTAGACTTATACAGTGAAATTTCCACCAAAGCAAGAACTTCACATAAAAAGTTCCCATTTATCAGACTTTTCATCTATGCTGGCACTGCAGAAGCCATTCAGATTTCCTCTGGGCTACAGCCAAAAATCTTTTTCTGTCTTCTTGGACCCTTGCAAAGTTCAAGCCACATTTTAATGACCATTGTTTGATGTGGGAAAGAGAGAACTTCCCCCTCTCAGGAGAAGATACCGATAGATCCTATATCCACCCCCCCCTCTTCAGCTGCATTATAAAACATGGCCTGTAATCAGTGCAGGGGTGTGATAATCACCTGTGTGTATCTGAAGGACCAGTCCTGGTGCGCTGTGACATAGTGCTCCCCTCCTGCCCCCAAGGCTTAATGCTTGGGGCATTTCAGATCAGACTGACTAAGGCCCTGGAGTCTTTGGTATCTGAAGCAATCGTGTCCTGTAGGGAGAATGGACTAGGTAGGCCTTTCTGTCCCTTACATCTGTGGTTGTAATGGGTAAATTAATTCCACTGAACCACAAAACACTGGACTTCTCGCTACCCCTTGCCTCTGACCCAGTGGCCTCCATTCCACTGGGATGTTCCCCTTACACAGTGTCTGTAGGTAGAGATGAGATTTTCATCACATTATTTCTGTTCTCAGGGTCCTCTCTGAGGATGGGGTAAGGGTGAGGCTTGTCAGAAGGGCCTCTGATGTATCTAACCTACCTGGATACGCAGGGCCAAACCACAATGCCCCGTGGGCTGCAAGAGGAGGTGCCAGGAGCACACCTGGCACTGCACCGGTGCCTTGGTGACTCTGGATGTTCCGAAATTAGTCAGTAGCACTGAGGAGAGGAAACCTTTCTGTCTCCTCATTGTCTTCCCAGAAGCATCTGGATCCTACTTTGCTTTGATCCCCTGTACACACTGCCTGGGCACTACAGGAGGAGCTCAGAGCCAGCCAATCAACGCGTTCTGGGCCCTGATTGCTGCTCCAAGGCTCCTTTCCCATTCGTGTCCATTCTGCGCTATGGCCAGTGTCCGTCTAGCGCTGTCCGCCGCAAACCTGCCTGGATTTATCCCCTTCACTTCCATTGATAGGCGGCACAAAGGGGCTTCCCACTGGCTCGCTCCAGCTTCGGTGGGAACTGCACAATCCACATTAGTAAGTGAAACCTGCCATAGAGAAGCAGAGCTCCTCAGCTCTGTGTCTGTTACACCACTCCACTAGCTACCCATGGTTCTGGGTACATTAGGGCGTGAGCCCCTTAGGGACAGTGGCTCTGTTGCTAACAGAGCTGCATTTCCCTGGCTGATCAGTGTCAAAGCCACTGATCTGAACTGGAACAGGCTGGAACCCTGAGCAAGGGGCCATTTGACTTACTGGGAAATTAAAAAGTCCTGTAAGTGGAGGAAACACGCCTCGTTTTTACTCTGGGAGAAAATGTCTCTCTAAACACAGAGGTTTGTCTTGCCCTCCCCAAGCTGCCCCAGCCTACAAAGGGTCTCCGATAGCCAGGCTGAGTTCACCTGGGCCCCGCACGCACGACACTCACACTCCTGTCAGTGGGAGGAGAGGGGCAGCGCCCAGCCCCTGGTGCAGGCTGACTCCTGAAACCCTGGGGATATTCTTTCCTTTCTTGCCTCTTTGTTCTCCAGAGGATGGATGTGTGGGTGCAACTGCAGCTCCCTGACCCCTCTCCTGTGCAGAGCATCCCTGCGCGAGAGGGGGTGGGTTAGAGATTTGTGGCCTTTTCTTAATAATCAGACACAGATAAAAATGGTGTATTTTCATTAGGCCCTATTTTCACAGTCCACTGAACAAAAAACACGATGCGGTTTTCCTGCTGGCCCTTGCTGCCCAGCCGTGCCTCTTACTCCTGTGGAGCTCAAATTAAAGAAAGGCGAAAATTGAAGCTGCTGTACACAAGGCGATTGCAACATGCATATTTGATTTTTATGATGGATCTAAATTGCTGAATAAGGCCCTGAAACAAAGGGAGACTGCGGCTTCCTGCCCATCACAGGCAGCCAGCGACTGCAGGACAAAAGCTTCAGCCATTAGGGGCTCAGCAGGGAGACCCGTTATATAAATGACTTTGTCTTCTCTGCCCCCTGCCACCCCACTGGGTGCACTGGACAGGGCTGGGGAGGAGGAGGAGGATCCTAGGGAGCGATGGAGGGAGGAGGGAATGGTGTGTGCTCAGCTCCAATAGGCTGTGATTTCTCCCCACTCCTTGTGCTAGCCCTGGGGAGAGCTGGTGCACGGCGCCATGGAAGAACAGAGGCTCACCACCTTTCGGTTATTCCTTGCTGCTGTTTTCCTGTCCTGCAGCACATGGTGCATTAGGATGGTACCTCTCCTCTTCTGCAAACAAGAGGGTGTAGGGTTACTGCCCTCACCCTTTTGCCTGGCTCTTGCCGGCTGAACCTGGCGTTGGTGTCTGTGGCAGGGCAGGAGCGGGTGCTGGCTTCAAGGTAGGGCAGAGTGGGAGCAGCCCTTATGGCTGTCAAAGGATTGTCTGACAGAGGCACCAGCAGGCAAGGAGCAGTTCCCCTTGCCAAGCTTGGCAGGGCTCCCCTGCTCTCCCTCAGATTCAGGCAGCCCCTGTGTGTTTTGTGCAAGGGGAGTGGGTGGCTGGGGCTACCTGGCAGCTGTGCGACAGCTGGAGGCCAGGCCAGACACCACAGATACAGGGGTCTCTGCCTGGGACAGGACCCCCACACAAGAAGGATACCATTCCTAACAGGGACATACCCTCAGCTGAGTCATATGGTACTGGCCATGGGGAGAGTCCAGCAAAGAGAGCACAGGGCTGTTTCCTGTGTATGGCCCTATGCTCGCGGTCTGCTGTGAAGCACTGAAATGAGCAAGTCACTTACGGTGAGGTTGTCCCCCACATTCTGAGGCCGGCAAGATGCAGGGAAAGTATCTCGAACAGTAGTTCAGCGTTCAGCTGCAGAAAAAGGACTTAAACTCTTCCTTGTGGTGACTGCATTTCTTATTTTCAATTACAATTAGCCTGTTTCAGTCTCCCATCGACTGGCTTTCAGGGGCGCAGGTACCAGGGATTAACACCAGCGGAAATGAATGAGTGGACAGAGTCCGCTGGAGAGGCCTTTGTCTTCCATCAGCTGAGTGCAGTCAGTCCAGGGGGGCGGATGGTGGCAACTCTGAGCAAACCTGGGAAGGAGCTGGTCTGAGAGGCCTTTGCCCCAGCCCGGGGCTGAGAACAGCTGGTGCCACGTGGATGGCGGGTGGGGAAAAGCAGTCGGGTGGCTGGCCCCAAGCTGTGATGCTGTGTGGTTGTGACATACCCTGATGCTGATTTGAAGCCGTATCTGCCGTGGTGGTGTACTGCCGCATGATGGTGACGTTGTCTCAGAATAGCCTCGTGTGGCCCGTTCCTGACGGGGTTTGGGGAGAAAGCGAACTGGCAAGGGGCAGCTCGGATGGCAGCCTGCATAGACAATGGCCAATGGGTAAATATGGATCTCATGTCTGTGGAGAAACAGGCAGGGACAGTGCTCACGAATCTGCTGGCCAGAGTCTGCCATCACCTTCGTTTTACTATTTGTGCGGATTGGGATGTGTGTTACAAATAGATGGGTCCTGTCTCTCCATGAGTCTTGGCACATCCCTTCGGCCAATACCTGAGTAAAGTCCGCTCTCCTCTCACGATTTGAAGAAATGATCCATTTGATGTACTCGTAATCTTAAAATCAAACGGGGAAGAGCTGGGCCTCCGGTCATAGCTCCTGGATGAACAATGCTCTGAAGGACTCGGCATGATCACTGTTAATGGGCAGGAAGTGCTCAGGCTCACCCAAAAGGTGGCTCTGTCAGAGTATAGACCATGTTCCTGTGCTAGGCACGGGGCAGCATCTTCTTCAATATGCCTGCCCAGAAGAAGGGAGCTGGAGAGGGAGGAATGCGCAGAGCGGACGCCGGGCGTGTTGAGGCTGTGGCGAAAGCAGAGTGGAGCAAAGGGAGAACAGAATAGCTGCAAAGCAGTAGAGAGACTAGAAGACAAGATAAGGAGCTTGACCTTGATGTGGGAGGTGAGAGGGAGCCAGTGAAAGGAAACAAATGGGAAAGACGTGGTCTGGGAAGCAGGCCGGGGAGGAGGATTTTGCAGAGCCACGTCTTGGATGGATCAGAGAGGAAGAGCCGGTAAACTGGGATGTGACCGGTAACTAACAGTTCTCTGTTCTCTCACCCCAGTTCCACCCCAGGTGTTCCTTGTTTTCAAAAGAGGAAGTATAATATTGCTTATGCATTGGATTGTCCTAGGGCAGCTCTGCCTGAAAAGGGGAACACACGTTTCCTTTCCCAGTGGTATGTTAATCGTGGTGCATGTCTGTGAGCACATGGAGCACTACCCAGCAGTGTCTGCATGACTAGTGAGGCTGGAATGATGGTGCGTGGACATTGTGAAAAATATTCAGAACATACCTGACCAGCTACAGTTCAATGCAGCTGGATACTCCGAGCATCAGAGTTAGACCTCAAGCCAGCAGGAGAGAGAATGAGAGAACAGTGAATGGAAATGCGCTGGCATTTGTATACATGTTTTGCATAATGGTCCCTGTGAATGGTTGGTTAGGTGTGTCTGTGGTGAACAGGCTGATGTTCTGGACTCCACAATTTGCCCCAAGAGTGGGGTAGTCTGTGCTTCAGTACGGAAGGGGAACAGTGGTAGTGGAGGTGTGATGCTGAGCTCAGGAGTAGGCTGTTTTGCTCTTTAGCTCATTGGAAATTTCTTTCAGTGTTTCATACAAGTAAAGCATTTGTTAAGGAAACTCCAAGCAGGAGTTCTGCGATTCCTCAGTCTGTCACAAGCATAGAATCTGGTTAGGATGACTTTGGACTGGGTAAAGGATTTCCCACTGGTTCCTAGAAGATGCCCTAACTCCAAATGCTGAGTTTCCAAAGGAAATGCTGGAATGGCTTTGCTTACAGCAGCAGAGGGAGGAGTGAGGTTTCATCACCCAGCAGAATGTGGAGGAACAACAATATAAGGAGTTGGTGGGGAGATAAAACTAGAGGTACACTTGGCAAATCAGCGTGAAGGAGAAGTGCTCCCTGTGTAAAGAGGATGGTGCCGTTGTCACTCAGAGCACTGCACGATGCAGCTTAGGTGGTGTGGTCTGGCATGGTGATAGGTGTTATCAAAAGCCCTACGATAGAGAGAGATGATTGATCTGATTGTGGCAAAGAAGCTGTTTGTAGCTACAGCTGAGGCGTGTAGCTACAGCAACAGTTAAGTCTGCCGTTGTGTTTCTATTCTAAAGGGTTTCTTCCAGGCTGAATTGATCCAGTTCTGGTCCCTGCCTGATGGCAAGTTCAAATTTAAGCAAAACCAGTTCAGTCATTTCTGCGCATGAGGAGGAGGAAAAGGAAGCTCTTTGTTATGAAGAGGGCATTTGCGTTTGTTAGAGCACTTTAGCACCTTGGTGGGAGAAAAGGTCCCTCAGCCAGATGCCTGCCTTTGGCTGTTCTGATGCAAACCTATTTTGAGTTGCCTGAGTGATATGCATTTAAAACCCACATTGCCCCTGCTTTGCCTCTGGCCCTGCACAGACTAGGGTAAGGTAAATGTGTATTTTAAACTCTGCTAGCTAGCTCCTTCTAACTGACACTGTTTAAAACACTCGGGCAGACAAGGACACTTCAGCTTGTGCTATGCAGGTGAGGTAAAGATGATTGATAGCTTGAGAGAGGCGGCTTCAGCACAACCACTACACGCTAGCTAAGACGTTTTAAAATACAAACACTGATGCGTTTTCTACCAACATTTCCCCATGCTCAGTGGGTTCTGTTCAGGCCGGCTGTCTCAGTTGAGTGGGATATTCTCTCTCTCTCTCGAGATGTGACAGGATCCCAGGGTGCAACCTGGACTGTGGGACTGCTGAGCCCTCTGTCACACCAACCTGGGGTCCCTCTCACCCTGTGATGCTGAGTAAAGCCACAAACCTCTGGCAGGTCCCGCACTGACACAGACATCTACAGGCGGGGACACACTTAATGCTCCCTCAGCCACCAGTAAACCAACAATAGAGAGGCTCCAGCCAATTCCGCCCAGCTCCCCAGCCTAGGACCCCACACCTGTACGTCTTGCCCTGGTCAGAAGTCTGGCCAGTGTAAGCTTGTTACCAAGTCCGCCCCTCCCTCGATGTGGCGAGGACACACACCAGCCTTTGTAACCTGAGCTGAGATTCCCCAAGCACTTCAACCCAAACACACTGTTTTAGGTACAATATAAAACTGATTTATTAACTACAGACAGAGAGATTTTAAGTGATTATAAGTAGTGAGCTGGTGACATGGGGGTCTGCCCCCACTGGTCAAGCAGTCTCCATTGTCTGTGTGCTCTCTCTGAGAAGTCTTCTGTTGGGAGAGTGGATTCCCTTTAGTGGGCCATCAGCATGGCTGGCTACTCCACTGTTGTACCTGAAAGGCTGGTTGTGGGTGTTCAACAGATTAAGACTTTTAGAATGACACCTCCCAAGGCATACTTTGTACCAAACATATAATAACTGTATGACAGTGGGGAATCTGGGGAGACAAGGTGCTGCTTTGGGGCACGGAGTGCCACAGGAGTTACACAGAAAGAGGCAGACAGTCCTCCCATTGGGGAGGCTGGGTTTGGCTGGAGCCCTTGCCTCGTTGCGTAAGCTATTCTGGTGCAGCCTGCGCCCCTCTGAGGTCACCTCCAGTGCAGACATTCGAGTGCTCTCTAGCAAATAGCTCCACTTTATGGATCTCAGTGTTTTGTTGTTTTTTTTTAAAGAAAAATGACACAAACACAGAAAATCTCAGACTGAAATCTCTGCCCAGAAACGCTCTAGCTGCAAAGTGAAGCACAAAGTGAGTTCAGGAAATGCTCCTTTGGCAAGTCTTACGCTGGTCTGAGAGCGTAACACAATCTTACCTCTGCCTCTTGTGCACATGCGATATAGCTTGATCTCTCCCTTTTCTTTGCAAAGGATCCCTGCCTCATTCAGAGTGCAGTGAATGAGGTGGGTTCTGTAAACCCGTGCCTTCAGCGGCCAAATTCTGGGTGCAGTTACCACATTATAAATCCACTGAACCCAATGGATTGTGAATTCACAGCAATGGATGTGCAAGTGGGTTGGGCCCTCAGTGCAGCTGGTGCAGTGGATGTGGCAATGGTGGGCAGTCGCCAACTTGAGCCTGGGGACCTTGGAACCTGTCCCTTTCATAGAACAAAAATTTTAGTTTTGACATCCCTGTGTGATGGCAGCTTGGTGCTTGGGTGTATCACCACGGGCTACAGAGGTGAACCTCTGCTGGAGCAGAGCAAATAGCCAGAGAGGTGAGACGGCCTCTCTGCTTGTCGGCGACATTCCCTCTTGGTTCATCTGTTTGGAGGGCAGAGGGGGCTGCTCAGCAATTCACAGGACACTGCTCCAGGGAGTCGCACTGGGGGCCACTCATCATTAATGACACCTGAAGGCCTTGTTCCTCCTCCGTTGTTTTTTAGCGGATGGGATCAAGGGGTAACTCCTCCTCCCCAGCCATCACCGTTCAAACCATTGGGCAGGAGGAGGGTGAAGGTCAGAGGTGACACGCTGTGTTCCATTTACCAGCTGGTCGTCAGTTCCATGGACAGAGGCATAAGAAATGTGATCATTCCTCCAGGATCGTTCACCTGCACATCCACCAATGTGATATATGCCATCATGTGCCAGCAATGCCCCTCTGCCATGTACATTGGTCAAACTGGACAGTCTCTACGTAAAAGAATAAATGGACACAAATCAGATGTCAAGAATTATAACATTCATAAACCAGTCGGAGAACACTTCAATCTCTCTGGTCACGCAATCACAGACATGAAGGTCGCTATCTTACAACAAAAAAACTTCAAATCCAGACTCCAGCGAGAAACTGCTGAATTGGAATTCATTTGCAAATTGGATACTATTAATTTAGGCTTAAATAGAGACTGGGAGTGGCTAAGTCATTATGCAAGGTAGCCTATTTCCCCTTGTTTTTTCCTACCAACCCCCCCCCCGCCCCCAGACTTTTTAGTTAAACTTGGATTTATGCTGGAAATGGCCCACCTTGATTATCATGCACATTGTAGGGAGAGTGGTCACTTTGGATGGGCTATTACCAGCAGGAGAGTGAGTTTGTGTGTGTGGTCTTTGGAGGGGGGTGAGGGCGTGAGAGAACCTGGATTTGTGCAGGAAATGGCCTACCTTGATTATCATACACATTGTGAAGAGAGTGGTCACTTTGGATGGGCTATTACCAGCAGGAGAGTGAGTTTGGGGGGGGGGGGGGCGGAGGGTGAGAAAACCTGGATTTGTGCTGGAAATGGCCCAACTTGATGATCACTTTAGATAAGCTATTACCAGCAGGAGAGTGGGGTGGGAGGAGGTATTGTTTCATGGTCTCTGTGTATATAATGTCTTCTGCAGTTTCCACAGTATGCATCTGATGAAGTGAGCTGTAGCTCACGAAAGCTCATGCTCAAATAAATTGGTTAGTCTCTAAGGTGCCACAAGTACTCCTTTTCTTTTTGCGAATACAGACTAACACGGCTGTTACTCTGAAACCATTCACAGCATGGAGGAGATTCCCCTCAGGCACCCCATAATACCTATTTCCTTTCCATTCAGGCTGCTGCAGGACGGAAGGGGTTTTGTTTCCACGCTTTACTTGTGGAGGGGTGAGGTTCTGATGCAATGATCCCACCTCACTGAGGCTGGTGCATGAAGTCTGAATAAGTTTCCACTGTGTAAAGTGTAGTTTGATAAGAGACACAGGATGGAACAACACTGGCCAAAAGAGAAACCTAAATCAGCAGCGGGAGATTGAGCAGCATAGCTGGGCATGGCATTAAAACAAAAACTGGTGGGTGTGGGGGATGCACTGGAAATAGTGTTCTAGAGGTTGGTGGCTGTGTTTGCTAGTTTTAATTTCCCTGAATTTTGTGCCTGCCTGCCTGTCTGTCCCCACAGTGCCACACCCCAGCACCAAGTTTTGTTGTTTTCCCCCCTGCTAAGTAGCTAAACTGAGATGCTGTGTGTAAGAAATGGAAAGTGACAAGATATGACCGAAGCATTGGAAATCAATCCTAACTAAATGTGCTTCTTAACTATAAGTGAACAGTTGAAAACAATCCTCTTTTATAGCCATGGAGATAAATACTCTGTTTTTATTAGGAAAAAATTGCTTTGGACTGAATAAAGTCGTTTGATTAACAAGTCAAAGTAGATGGTTTATTGATGTTTCAGAAAGGAGTTTACAAGGTCTAGTGAAAAAAAGACACCCAGCTCAGAATTAACAAATTACCCTGGTATATGGGACATTGACAGTTCACTGCGAATAGATTTATGGGCTACTGCTGGGCGTCTCATCCCCATTTGGTTTATTGTGATAAAATATTGGGGCCTGGGTAACCTATAGCTGTACCGCAATATACCATATCGACCCCTGACCCTTAAGACCCAACAGCAAACCTACGTATTAGATTCTTAATTTGTCTTAATCTAACAGGATCAGTTGTAGTCATTTCCAAGACGGGGGGATTGGGGAGGGGGAGAGAGTGTGTGTTTGTTTTGCAGGTGAAGGTGGATCACTTAGTCTAATGCACTGGACATACAGTTAGACTACGGGGGCCCTAAGAGATCACAGCAAGAGTAGTGCAGGAGCATCGGTGGGCTGTGAAGCACAGCCCTACACTGAGAAATGAGAGAATTCCCAGATCCCGTAGATTACACGTGTAGAAAATTTACCATGAAAGCTGAGGACATTCTAGAGGTGTCCTTGGAATCCAAGGCAGACTGGAAATGCTGTGACTAAAACAATCCATGCAGTAGCCCCTGTTACTTATTTTAATATTAAATTCAATTATTTTGCACATTCCCCATACCTTTAGTTTTTCAAAATGCCACAGCTTTCTGTATTGACAGTCCAGAATCGCTTCTTGGAGGCAGCTGGTTTGGGGCATTCATGCATTTTGGTGAGGAATAAATGTATTAGTTGGATGTTTCTTTAAAACTGTAGCAGTGAAATAGCTAACAATCTAGACATTTACATTGGCATCTTTAGGTTTCAGAGTTAACAACCCAGTTGAGATGAATATGGACCTCTCAGAGCTATTGTTTTGTACTGGCTGCAGCTTGAGGCAGCCATCACTGTATAGACTTACACTCGACTCACTGTTTCAAATTAGTCTTTGCAATTGTGAGGGCTTGTTACATAATTTTTCTAAAATGAAAACTCAGGTTTTGAAGCATAGTTCTTGTAGCCAGGAAATGCCTGCAGCCCTGTCTGCAGTCACTCTGTGTGGGTTGTTATTCTGAGAACCAAGCATAGGTGAAGAGCTGATTCCTGACAATTTATTATTGTTTTTAAAATTGGTTTTTGAAATAAAATCAGGGCAACTTGCATCAAAAGACTGGAGCTGTGAGCCCTCCCAGAACCCATGAGCCCGAACGCTGCCTGGGCAGACATATCCCTCCCTTTGCTCATTCCTTCGGGAGTGCTTGATAATGTTTATTGTACATGGTCACTGAATGACCATACAGAAGGCATCTCTTTTATACTAATTTTCATTATTATACTTAGCATGACAGAACATGTTGGATTAATGAGTTGGACTTATGTGATATATAGTTTATAAACCCCTATGGCCAATAGGCAGAAATAATTCCCTTTTCCCCAGGGAGTTTTTGGAAGAAACCCCCTGTCTATAAGAAGGGGGAACTCAAAGCTTATCTAGCTTGCTGGAAGAATTGCACCTGCCTGAACTATGGCATTCCTGCTGGATTGGACATCCCTGTGCATGTAGCTTTGAACTGTTGCTGAAGCGGTCTATCTCAGGTACTTACGTGGACCCCAGTACCGCAGAATCTGCGTGCCTCCCCACTTTCAGTGTATTTATCCTCCCAACACCCCTGTGAGGTCAGGCCGTGCTATTTTCCCGTCGTACAGCTGAGGAACTCAGACACAGAAAGAACACGTGACTTGAGCAGGGTCACACACGACTTTTGCGGCAGAGCAGGACCTGAGCCTGGGGCTTCCACAGCCCAGGCGAGCGCTCTAACCCCTGGACTCTCCTGCTTTTCTCTCTGTTATGTTCTCCATGACGCTCTGGAAGCTACAGGGACTCCTAAGGAGCTCTGTAATCACAGCCTGTGCATTCTGTGGGTTTTATTTTCACTAGAATTCAGTTTCTGTGAAGACAAGAGCAATGGCACAGGCTGCAGCAAGGTATAGTGAGCAGCAGGTTTCTCTGCTGATGCCTCTCAGTCCTGACTTGCATCACACCAGTTAATCCAGTACAGTGCCACGCCCCAGCTTTGTAAAACCCTCGGTTCTGACTGTGCCCCCTGTTCAGCTCAGCCTATGCACCCTACAGTCACTTGCCACTCCCTGTGCTATTCTTTCACCGAGCTGTTCCCCTGCCTGGATCACTGCACCTTGGGCCTGACCTGCCACACATTGCTATTCCGGTCCTGTACCTTTCACTGGCAGCAACGGCTGCTTTTGCCAGCTTGGAGTATTTTGCACAGAGATTTGACCTTTGCTCAATAACTTTATTGAGGGGGCAGGATGTCATGGTTTTCCGTCTTATTTCATTCATGTTGCTCCCTGACACACACAAGCCAATAAGAAACCATCATGTCTGGCTGGAAGAGGGTCTGAAAAGAAAGGGATGAGGTTTTCTAGTAAAGGGGGTGGGGAACAGGCTGGAGAATGAACCGGGTACGGAAATGCTGTGGAGTATGTGTTAATTTGCACCCATTCACAGAGCTGCTAAACAATATCTGCATGCATCTGAAGATGACATAGTGATGAATGGGACACAAATGCATCTTTTATTGCCTCCACAGCGCACGAGTGCACTCTCTCTCTTTTTTAAGGGACTGGCGGACAGCTGGCTGAAGGAATTCATATGATTTGTTCAGCAGCCATTTTTCCTTTCTCTCCTGTAATAGGATCTGCAGAAATAATTTAAAGACATGAAAGGTAATTTAGTATCTTCTTTTCCTCTCCCCCCACACTTCCTACGAGTTCACCAGGTACCCTCCAGATGAACTAATCCTACTGTAAAATATTATTTCTGGGGTTTATTCATCTCATTTATTAACTGTCTGCAGTTTTATTTACAGGGTTTAGATTAACTCAGAGAAAAGTTACTATATGGAGTTTCTGCTCACTCACTGGGTTTAATTTTCTGTTTATCTTCTCTTTTTTAGAAGGGTTTATTCATAAACTAAATTTCATGAGACTTGGCTAATATTTTGCAGAATCACAAAGCTATATCCTGTCATTTCTAGTACTTAGTAACTGTCTGATACCTAACAGGAATTAATGGCAAATTTTCCTGTAAACACTATCCCTCACCATAAAGTGAAAGGGAAACGAAAGGATTTCACATCTGTCATTGAAGCTACAAGCTTTAATCTGAACCAAACGACAGGCCAGTTCCTTGGCTAGTGTAAGTGGGCAGTGAACACTGGAGCAATGCTGGTTTACATCAGTGGCAGAGCTGGCCTAAGCACCCCACACACCCCAGTGGAGGACTCTGGGGAAAACTTTGGGTTTCCTCTGCTGCTCCCTGCTGTTCCTTTCCCCACAGCATGAGACAATCTGGTCCCATCTCTACTCTCTCCAGGTCCCTCTGGAGCACTTTTCTACCTAGGCTGATGTTAGTGACATCACCTACTTTAGTGTCCTCTTCTTATTTAACTAACAGGCTTTTTACCCTCCTTCCAGATCATTAGCGCAGATATTAAACAAACCAAAGCCTCTCGCTGATGCTTGCATTCACCCCCCAAGCAGACACATGGCTCTGTATTGTGACTCCCTGTGAACTCATGTTCAAGCAAATCTGAATTTGCTTTTCAGGTAAGGCAACTTGTGAGACAAGTGGACTCAGCTGTGTTATGGAGGTGAGATGCATTTTGTCACACTAGCACAGAATGTCCTTCCTGAATGGAGCCAGGAGGACACTGCCTTCCCCCTTAATACCTACATCCATTGTTGAACACTCTTGCGATTTCATCGTGAGTTTCACAATATTCAATGTTTTACTTAAAGTCCTAGGCCATGACATCAAGTGATTACGCAGAATCTCAGCCATCTTTTAAAAATAAAACATTCCCTCCTGGTTGTGGAGAAAAGCTTAAAAATGCGATCCATAAAGGTTCCAAAGCTAGAAGGCAAATAAACAGAACTCCAAATGTGTTGTTTTTAAAACAGCATGAGTTTAAAGCCAATCTCTCAATTTTTTTAGGCCTAACTCGTGATTTTTTTTTTTTTAAAAAGATTGGTGTTGGCAATGCTGTCCTTTTGCTGTGATGTTTAATAAAATCAGCCGAGTGGTGATGGCCAGGCTGAGCAATGACTGGAGGAGCAGATATTCATTCTTCATAATTAAAACAAAATTCTTTCACGTTATTCAGAACCATCCAGTTGTCCCCATTGTCACCTGTCACCAGCTCTCCAACACCACTTTCTACAAGCCATTATCCTATGATCCCACTGAGAGTTACCAAAAGCAACTACAGCATTTGCTCAAGAAACTTCCTGAAAAAGCACAAGATCAAATCCGCACAGACACACCCCTGGAACCCCGACCTGGGATATTCTATCTACTACCCAAGATCCATAAACCTGGAAATCCTGGGCGCCCCATCATCTCAGGCATTGGCACCCTGACAGCAGGATTGTCTGGCTATGTAGACTCCCTCCTCAGGCCCTACGCTACCAGCACTCCCAGCTACCTTCGAGACACCACTGACTTCCTGAGGAAACTACAATCCATCGGTGATCTTCCTGATAACACCATCCTGGCCACTATGGATGCAGAAGCCCTCTACACCAACATTCCACACAAAGATGGACTACAAGCCATCAAGAACACTATCCCCGATAATGTCACGGCTAACCTGGTGGCTGAACTTTGTGACTTTGTCCTTACCCATAACTATTTTACATTTGGGGACAATGTATACCTTCAGATCAGCGGCACTGCTATGGGTACCCACATGGCCCCACAGAATGCCAACATTTTTATGGCTGATTTAGAACAACGCTTCCTCAACTCTCGTCCCCTAACGCCCCTACTCTACTTGCGCTATATTGATGACATCTTCATCATCTGGACCCATGGAAAAGAAGCCCTTGAGGAATTCCACCATGATTTCAACAATTTCCATCCCACCATCAACCTCAGTCTGGTCCAGTCCACACAAGAGAGCCACTTCCTGGACACTACAGTGCTAATAAACAATAGTCACATAAACACCACCCTATACCGGAAACCTACTGACCGCTATTCCTACCTACATGCCTCCAGCTTTCACCCTGACCACACCACACGATCCATCGTCTACAGCCAAGCTCTGCGATACAACCGCATTTGCTCCAACCCCTCAGACAGAGACAAACACCTACAAGATCTCTATCAAGCATTCTTACAACTACAATACCCACCCGCGGAAGTGGAGAAACAGATTGATAGAGCCAGAAGAGTACCCAGAAGTCACCTACTACAGGACAGGCCTAACAAAGAAAATAACAGAACGCCACTAGCCGTCACCTTCAGCCCCCAACTAAAACCCCTCCAACACATTATTAAGGATCTACAACCTATCCTGAAGGATGACCTAACACTCTCACAAATCTTGGGAGACAGGCCCCCAACCTGAAGCAAATACTCACCAACAACCACATACCACACAACAGAACCACTAACCCAGGAACCTATCCTTGCAACAAAGCTCGTTGCCAACTGTGCCTGCATATCTATTCAGGGGACACCATCACAGGGCCTAATAACATCAGCCACACTATCAGAGGCTCGTTCACCTGCACATCCACCAATGTGATATATGCCATCATGTGCCAGCAATGCCCCTCTGCCATGTACATTGGTCAAACTGGACAGTCTCTACGTAAAAGAATAAATGGACACAAAACAGATGTCAAGAATTATAACATTCATAAACCAGTCGGAGAACACTTCAATCTCTCTGGTCACGCAATCACAGACATGAAGGTCGCTATCTTACAACAAAAAAACTTCAAATCCAGACTCCAGCGAGAAACTGCTGAATTGGAATTCATTTGCAAATTGGATACTATTAATTTAGGCTTAAATAGAGACTGGGAGTGCCCCCCCCCCCCCCGCAGACGTTCTGGTTAAACTTGGATTTATGCTGGAAATGGCCCACCTTGATTGTCATGCACATTGTGGGGAGAGTGGTCAGTTTGGATGAGCTATTGCCAGCAGAAGAGTGAGTTTGTGTGTGTGTGTTGGGGGCGGGGGGTGAGAAAACCTGGATTTGTGCTGGAAATGGCCCACCTTGATTTTCATGCACGTTGTAGGGAGAGTGGTCACTTTGGATAAGCTATTACCAGCAGGAGAGTGAGTTTGTGTGTGTGGTTTTTGGATGGGGGTGAGGGGGTGAGAGAACCTGGATTTGTGCAGGAAATGGCCCACCTTGATTATCATACATATTGTGAAGAGAGTGGTCACTTTGGATGGTCTATTACCAGCAGGAGAGTGAGTTTGTGGGGGGGGGGGGGGGGGCGGAGGGTGAGAGAACCTGGATTTGTGCTGGAAATGGCCCAACTTGATGATCACTTTAGATAAGCTATTACCAGCAGGAGAGTGGGGTGGGAGGAGGTATTGTTTCATGGTCTCTGTGTATATAATGTCTTCTGCAGTTTCCACAGTATGCATCCGATGAAGTGAGCTGTAGCTCATGAAAGCTTATGCTCAAATAAATTGGTTAGTCTCTAAGGTGCGACAAGTACTCCTTTTCTTTTTGCGAATACAGACTAACACGGCTGTTACTCTGAAACCTGTGTAGACACATTATCTTATCTCTGTTCACTGGTCCTTCCTCCTCCTAACTCCTCTCCATTTCATAGATTCATAGTGTTCATGGTCAGAAGAGACCATTAGATCAACTAGTCTGACTTCCTGCACATCACAGGACCTTACATTTCACTCTGTTACTGTGGTGTATTTGAAAAGTATGCTGGAATTGGAGCAGCAGCAGCAGCATTCAGATGAATATGAGTAGCCATGGTGGCATGTAGAATGGACTTTGATTTTGAATGGTCCCTTGCAAGTCTTCTTCCTTCTGCAAGAGTCAGTAAGGGAGGATTTAGGCCAAATCCTCAACTTGCACCTTTCAGCCTCATTCGTGGTCACCCTAATGCTCTACCTTCTTCAACCTCAGCTCTATAAATCTCTGTAAACATGTATCATCTTCTTCATGTTGGACATGATACCACCATTACAGTCATCTTGTTCTCAACTGGTGCCAGACTGCAACGTGGCAAACCATCCCTGTAAAACATCTCTAGCTTCAACACGCAGAAGAAAAACAGGTTGGAATTGTAGACTGTCACTTTTATTTGTAAAGGGGTTTCTGGTCCTGCTTGCAGGCTAGGGGGCTGTGTAGGAAAGAGTGATCAAAGTCATTCAGCAGACAGCCTAGAGCAGGGGTGGGCAAACTTTTTGGCCCGAGGGCCACGTATGGGTATGGAATTTGTATGGTGGGCCATGAATGTTCCTGAAATTGGGGGTTGGGTTTCGGGGGGGAGGGTGAGGGCTCTGGAGTGGTGCTGAGGAGTTGGGGGTGCAAGAGGGTTCTGGGCTGGGACCGAGGGATTCGGAGGGTGGGAGGGGGATCAGGGCTGGGGCACGGGGTTGGGGCATGGGAGGGGGTCGGGGGCAGGCTCCAGATGGCGCTTACCTCAAGCAGCTCCCAGAAACAGCAGCATGTCACCACTCTGGCTCCTATGCGGAGGCGTGGCCAGGTGGCTTTGCACGCTGTGCTGCATGCAGGCTCCGCCCCTGTAGCTCCCATTGGCTGCAGTTCCTGGCCAATGGGAGCTCCGGGGGTGGCACTTGGGATGGGGGCAGCGTGTGGAGCCCCCTGGCTGCCCCTACACGTAGGAGCCAGAGTGGGGACGTGCCACTGCTTCCGGGAGCCATGTGGAGTGGGGCAATACCCCGACCCCACTCCCCGGCTGGAGCAGGGCAAGTCCTAGACCCTGCTTAGTGGGAGCCTGAGGGCCAGATTAAAATGTCTGGAGGGCCGGATGTGGCCCCCGGGCCATAGTTTGCCCACCTCTGGCCTAGAGTAAGGTGGGGAGAGATGTGCCTCTCTGTTTTAGGGAGCAGCCTGCTTTATGTGTGTCTGTATTTGGGTTCTTGTGTGTTATCATTGTGAATGCTAAGAAATAAAGTAGCATTATGCTGCAACCTTCGAGCAAGAGTATTTGTTTTATCGAACTTCTCTGTGCATATGCAATGAACGTTACCTTTGCACTGAGCCCAATAACTTCCATCCTAGACTGCTTACACTACTTCCAGCCAGAAGTACTGAGAGACTGTTGCCTCCCATGCTACTGATGTGGTGAAGCTGCTGGATATGGATTAGTATTTGTGGGCGTCCTGGAAGAAGGAAGTCTCAGGAAAGACTGGAATGAGGAGAGGGTGAGGGCCCATTTTTCTGGGATGTGGAGGTCACTCCAAGGGAGCAGCAATATGCAGTGTGCTCTAACCTGGAGACTTGGCAAAAAAGAGTGGTGCTGTGAGGATGTGCTAGAAGCTGTAGCTGGGTCAAAAAACAATTTCCAGGGAGAGATGGTGTGGTGAGCTTACACTGCGTATGTGAACAGTACCTGGAAACAGGTGAGCGAAGATCGTATATTTATTCTCCAAGCAGTTGCTAGGAAACTCATTCAATATTTCAGCTTCATCACTTAGCTGTGCTTATTCCAACAGCAGAAATGCCTCATGCATCTCCCAAGGCCTGTGGTGAGAATGACACAAGCATTGCATTGGAGACTGGCTGGGAATGTTGCCATGGCTGGCACTACGCTGCAGTGTGTCAGGAGAAGCTGGCATCTTCTGGCCTTGTTCTCCTAGGGAGTTTTTTCATTCAGGACTTATTGTGGAGGGATGCAAAATTCTCCAGGAACCTGTCCAACTCAGAAGCTCCCTGGAGTCTGTGCATTCCCATAAAGGAGGTAGCAAATTGCAGCTGAACTGTATCCTCAGATAGCAGAAGTCAGCAGCATTCCAGAATAACTTTGCCCTGCTTTCTCAAAAGAGGGGTCTTTAGGACATGCTAAGGGTGAAGAGATCAGGGAAGTGTCTGGGGGTGGCTGGGATGAGCCTGTAGCGCTTCATGAGGGGCGGAACTCCACTGGGCAGAGCACCTTCCCCTGGTTGGCTGCTGCTGACATCAGAGATGAAAGCTGCATTGTGCAGAGCATGAATGTGTTCTTAAATGCCATCTAGCTGACTTTAAACCAATGGGATTATGAAATATTAGGTTTTTCGTTTGTAAATAAGGGGTGGAACAGATGGTGAAGTGATATGTCACGCTGCCAGGTAAACATGAAGGGAAATCGCCAGCTCTGTAATGTTCCTTCTGCTCCTGGACAGTCTGAGAGCAGAGAGCTCAGTGCGCTATAATTCGCTGTTGTCAGAGTGCACTGGAGGCACTGGCACTGGAGGAGGTGTTTGTGGTATGGAAGGAATGAGTGATAACAATGAATGCTCAAAAAGAAAAGGAGGACTTGTGGCACCTTAGAGACTAACCAATTTATTTGAGCATAAGCTTTTCACGCTGGCTCTGTCATGGGAGGCTGATAACAAATTTGTAGATCGCCTAGCCTCCCTGAAACACTCTAACAAAATTTCAAAGGTCAGCGACCTGGCTGTCTTAGAGTCTGTCTTCCCCAGGGAATTGTCACAATGGTGGCTGTGACTTGCAAGGGGCTCTTCTGTTGATCCTGGGCTGCACTGCTGGGAGCTCGGGAGCAGAGCATTGAGAGGGGAGGCCCCGTCTCTGGATTGCCAATCTGGAGCTCTCCAGGTGTTGCCAGTCTCACTTATTTAGTCAGCAGTTTGTCTGTGTATTGGCTGTGCTGGACAGTGGGATTTGTCTGTGAACCAGGAACTAGGCTGGTTTGTTTGATGTGTAGCACGGGTAACCTCAAGGGTGGGTTATTAAAGTTTGGGGCGCAGAACGTAATGTGAGGGATGGCAAGTAAATAATTAAGTGAAGCCCCAGTGTCTTGTGACTTGTGCAGAAGAGTGTGTGGAAGATTTTGGGAAACTCTTTCACATCTGAGAGTGTCAAACTGCCAAAGTGCAGGCAGCCTGAACCAAGGAGTCACTCAGGGGAGCCAAGTCTAGGCCTGGGCTTGGCTTCAGCTGGGAGCAGGGCAGAGCAAACTATTACTCACAGCCTTGTGTGAAGCACCATCTTGTTTCAGATTAGATTGTAAGCATCCCAGTGGAGAGGAGTACAAAATATATTGGAAGGACAGAACAGGTTGTGCTGGTGTGGCACTATACGTGAAAGAAAGCATAGAATCAAATGAAGTAAAAATCTTAAATGAACCAAATTGTACCATAGAATCTCTAGGGATAGTAATTCCAAGCTCTAATAATAAGAGTATAGCAGTAAGGATATATTACCAACCCACCTGACCAGGATGGTGATAGTGACCGTGAAATACTCAGAGAGGTTAAAGAGACTATTAAAATAAAAAAAAAGGAGTACTTGTGGCACCTTATTTATTTATTCATCCGATGAAGTGAGCTGTAGCTCACAAAAGCTTATGCTCAGATAAATTGGTTAGTCTCTAAGGTGCCACAAGTACTCCTTTTCTTTTTGTGAATACAGACTAACACGGCTGTTACTCTGAAACTTGTCATTATTAAAATAAACTCAATAATAATGGGGGATTTCAACTATCCCCATATTGACTGGGTACATGCCACCTCAGGATGGGATGCGGAGATAAAGTTTCTTGACACCTTAAATGACCGCTTCTTGGAGCGGCTAGTCCTGGAAGTCACAAGAGGAGAGGCAATTCTTGATTTAGTCCTTAGTGGAGCACAGGATCAGGTCCAAGAGGTGAATATATCTGGACCGCTTGGTAATAGTGACTATAATATAATTAAATTTAACATCCCTGTGGTGGAGAAAAACACTACAGCAGCCCAACACTGTAGCATTTAATTGCAGAAAGAGGAACTACACAAAAATGAGGTGGTTAGTTAAGCAGAAATTAAAAAGGTACAGCGCCAAAAGTGAAATCCCTGCAGGCTGCATGGAAACTTTTTAAAGACACCATAATAGAGGCTCAACTTAAATGTACACTGCAAATTAAAAAACATAGTAAGAGAACCCAAAAAGTGTCACCATGGCTAAACAACAAAGTAAAAGAAGCAGTGAGAGGCAAAAAGGCGTCTTTTAAAAAGTGGCAGTCAAGTCCTTGTGAGGAAAATAGAAAGGAGCATAAACTCTGGCAAGTGAAGTGTAAAAATGTAATTAGGAAGGCCAAAAAAAGAAATTGAAGAACAGCTGGCCAAAGACTCAAAAAGTAATAGCAAAAGAATGTTTAGGTATATCAGAAGCAGGAAGCCTGCTAAACAACCAGTGGGGCCACTGGACAATCGAGGTGCTAAAGAAGCACTTAAAGATGATAAGGCCATTGCGGAGAAACTAAATGGATTCTTTGCATCAGTCTTCACAACTGAAGATGTGAAGGAGATTCCCAAACCTGAGCCATTCTTTTTAGGTGACAAATCTGAGGAACTGTCCCAGGTTTAGGTGTCATTAGAGGAGGTTATTGATAAACTGAACAGTAATAAATCACCAGGACCAGATGGTATTCACCCAAGAGTTCTGAAGGAACTCAAATGTGAAATTGCAGAACTACTAACTCTAGTCTGTAATCTATCATTTAAATCAGCTTGGTACCAGATGACGGAAGGACAGCTAATGTGAAGCCAGTTTTTTAAAAAGGCTCCAGAGGTGATCCCGACAGTTACAGGCCGGTAAGCCTGACTTCGGTGCTGGGCAAACTGGTTGAAACTATAGTAAAGAACAAAATTGTCAGACACCTAGATGAACATAATTTGTTGGAGAAGAGTCAAGATGGTTTTTGTAAAGGGAAATCATGCCTCACCAAACTACTAGAATTCTTTGAGGTCAACAAGCATGTGGACAACGGAGATGCAGTGGATATAGTGTATTTAGATTTTCAGAAAACCTTTGACAAGGTCCCTCACCAAAGGCTCTTAAGCAACGTAAGCAGTCATGGGATAAGAGCAGTGGTGGGCAACCTGCGGCCCGTCAGGGTAATCCACAGCGGGCCGTGAGATAGTTTGTTTACACTGTCATGGCTGCCTGCAGCTTCCAGTGGCCAGTTTGCTGTTCCCGGCCAATGGGAGCTGTGGGAAGTGGTGGCCAGCATGTCATAAGAAGCACATAAGAACATATGAATGGCCATACTGGGTCAGACCAAAGGTCCATCCAGCCCAGTATCCTGTCTACCAACAGTGGCCAATGCCAGGTGCCCCAGAGGGAGTGAACCTAAAAGGTAATGATCAGTGATCTCTCTCCTGCCATTCGTCTCCAGCCTCTGGCAAACAGAGGCGAGGGACACCATTCCTTACCCACCCTGGCTAATATCCATTAATGGACTTAACTGGATAAATTCATGGAGGTTCTCTTTTAAACCCTTTTATAGTCCTAGCTGTCACAACTTCCTCAGGCAAGGAGTTCCACAGGTTGACTGTGCGCTGAGTGAAGAAGAACATCCTTTTATTTGTTTTAAACCTGTTACCCATTAATTTCATTTGGTGGCCCCTAGTTCTTATATAATGGGAACAAGTAAATAACTTTTCCTTATTCACTTTCTCTCCACACCACTCATGATTTTATATACCTCTATCATATCCCCCCTTAGTCTCCTCTTTTCCAAGCTGAAAAGTCTTAGCCTCTTTAATCTCTCCTCATATGGGATCCGTTCCAAACCCCTAATCATCCCTGTGGCCCTTGCTGCAGCTTGCCCACCATTGGATAAGATGGAAGGCCCTCTCATGGATAGCAAACAAAGGGTAGGAATAAATGGCCAGTTTTCAGAATGGAGAGAGGTAAATAGTGGTGTCCCCCAGGGGTCTCTGCTGGGACCAGTCCTATTCAACATATTGATAAATGACCTGGAAAAAGAGGTAAACAGTGAGGTGGCAAAATTTGCAGAGGATACAAAACTACTCAAGAGGTTAAGTCCCAGGCAGACTGCGAAGAGCTACAAAAGGATCTCACAGAACTGGGTGACTGGGCAACAAAATGGCAGATGAAATTCAAATGTGGATAAATGCAAAGTAATGCACATTGGAAAACACAGTCTCAACTATACATATGAAATGATGGGGTCTAAATTAGCTGTTACCACTCAAGAAAGAGATCTTGGAGTTATTGTGGAGAGTTCTCTGAAAACATCTACTCAATGTGCAGCAACAGTCAAAAAAGCAAACAGAATGTTGGGAATCATTAAGAAAGGGATAGATAATAAGACAGAAAATATATTGCCTCTATATAAATCCATGGTACACCCACATCTTGAATACTGCGTGCAGATGTGGTAAGACATCTCAAAAAAAGATACATTGGACTTGGAAAAGGTTCAGAAAAGGCAACAAAAATGATTAGGGGTAGGGAACGGCTTCCGCATGAGGAGAGATTAATAAGACTGGGACTTTTCAGCTTGGAAAAGAGACAACTAAAGGGGAAGGTCTATAAAATCATGACTGGTGTGGAGAAAGTAAATAAGGAAGTGTTATTTACTCCTTCTTATAACACAAGAACTAGGGGTCACTAAATGAAATTAATAGGCAGCAGGTTTAAAACAAACACAAGGAAGTGTTTCTTCACACAACACACAGTCAACCTGTGGGACTCTTTGCCAGAGGATGTTGTGAAGGCCAAGACTATAACAGGATTCAAAAAAGAACTAGATAAGTTCATGGAGGATAGGTCCATCAATTGCTATGAGGCAGGATGGTCAGGAGATGGATCACTTGATGATTATCTGTTCTGTTCATTCCCTCTGGGGCACCTGGCATTGGCCACTGTCGGAAGACAGGATACTGGGCTAGATGGACCCTTGATCTGACCCAGTAGGGTCATTCTTATGAGCAGCCGTGGCTGTTCTCTAACTGATAAAGAAGCTCCTGGGACACCATATGAAAAACCAGGATGCACGGTTGCTTAAGGACAACGGAATTGTCCCAGTTCTTCATTTAATTCCTCAAAATATGGTACGGAGCAGAGCGTGCCCTCTTCCTTCCAGGTTCAAATGGCCTAGTGGGATGAGTGTTCAGTGTGGTGAGCCATGTTTGAGTGAAGAGGAAAGCTGAATGAATGCAGACATTCGCTGCACCATTCATTGGCTCAAAGTGAATGCTTATGTCACTTGTTAATTGTTTCATGATCAATTCAGTCAGACACTAAGTTACTGGACAAATTCCTCAGCTCTGAGGAAGCTGCTGGATGTCAAATCACTAGCAGTGAGCCCAGCATTTTTAAGGTACTTTTGTTGGAGTATTTCACAACCCTAAAAATGTTTATATGGAAGTTTTTTATTTTGAAAATATGGTCTCCTACTCGGTCAGAGCCACTATGATGCTTGTCGTCATGCTAGTGGTCTCCAGCAGGAGATGTGTCCAGCCCTTCTTTGCTGGGAGCTAACTTCTCTCTGCTTTATCAGAGAAGGCAATCCTCAGGGTGTTGAGCTCTGTAGTTATAGCTGGTTGCTCTCCTTTCTCCTCATTCCATTTTTATCATGTGTTCAAATGAAGATCATACACAATGGCATTAATAGAAGGTTATGGTTGTATGGATAAGAACTCAAAAGTTAGGAAACGCCAGAGTTAAGGTAGCTTGCACAACCTGATCTCCTCCCCCTGCCTTTTTGTATCATCAGTTGAAGTAAATGGAACTGTGCTGATTTACACCAGCTGAGGATTTGGCCAAAAGTGTTTTAATTATATGGTCGTGCTACTTCTCTAACATACAGTTTGGTATCACACCATATATCTGTATCGACTTCGACACATTCTGAAGGCTGCTGAGCTCCTGCAGCTCCCACTGACTTCAGTGCATCAGGATTTGTCCCTTAGAGAGAAAAGAACTTTCCCATATAAAATGTCTGAGGTATGTCTTTTAATAATTTTTCCGCATCCTTGGACTACACAAAGAGGAATTTTTTTTCTTTTACGGACATACATTTCTAACGAGAAACCTATTCTGTCATGATTTCAGCAGTTTCTTAGAGACATACAGTGTTGTCCTAACACAGGGGTTCCAAAATTTTGCTTGTGTGACCCCATTTTGAGACTTACTGTTTCCTGTGCCCCAGACAGCAACATAGTGACCAAGGAATCCAAGGAATTTACATAGAAAGTACGTTATTTAATGCCCTCTAATGTGACCCAGGGGCTTGCATGTTGCAACACAGCTTCCTGAAGTCCAGTAGCAAGGGAGAAATTGTACATCTAATCTCCAATGTGACATCAGTGACCGATACCAAGACTTGATGGACCCAAGTGAGCTGAATCCAGCTTCACACAAATACATGCTCATGAATGGCACCATCATTTTCAAGGCATGTGTTGAGCATGCAGGACATTCATTCTTGACAGTGAACCAGAACTCCAGGAGAGAAAGTTAGGTATATGTTCCTCTCAAGAATAGGTTGCAGGAAATTTCGTTGAGATGTTCAATTTCAGCTGCTGGCAAATCCGTGGCATCAGGCTTGCACTGAAAGGGGTTTCACACCCAATCATACTTTGTTATGTCCGAGTCAGGGAAAAAGGATGCAAACTGTTCCTCCAGCCAGCTAAAATACTCAGCCATCCCCTGCGTGGGAGGCTGAATAATTCCATTGTCAGCCAGGAATTTGCAGAGCTGCAGGAACGATTCATAGTTTGTCTTCAATGATTATTCTTCCAAAAAACAATTTTCTTCATGAATGCTGTGATTTGATCACTCAGTTGAAGGATGTGGGTGTTCTTTCCTTGCAGGCCTGTATTCAATTCATTCAGTCTCTGATATGTCTGTGACATAAACAAGAAGGCACATCTTCCTTTGGTCACAAAGAAAATCAATGAATTTACTCTTTTTGCAATCCATTGCAGAGACATGCAGGTCATCTCTTAGTTCAAAAAAATCTGCCTGTACTTTTTCCTCTCGAGAGCCAGCGAGTTGCAGTGTGGAACAACAGCACTTCATGATAGGACCCAGTTTCTTCACACAGGTTTGCAAACGGACGTGTGAAAAGGCTGATTCCTGATGTAGTTCATGGTAGGCAAGACCTGCTGCAAAACTACATCAACTCTGAATTCAGAGCTTTAGATGCTAGTTGTTTGTGAATCATGCAGTGAGTCCACATAGTAGATGCAGCAACTTCTTTACCAAGGCATGCAGATCTACTTTGTGGCCCACCAGAACAGAAGGCCAATATGCGATCACATGGTATATTTTTGTCTTGCATGTAGCTTATCGAACATTCCTTGTGCCATCTCGTGTCTGGGAAGAAGGAGAGAGAACAGAATGTCTCTGAGCATTGCACCTTCCTATGTGTATTTCACAACAGCCAAGAAATGTGCATCACAACTCCTCAGTGCTCACATCAATTTGAAGAGCTTGGGAGTTGCCTAATTGGAATAGATATGAGCAAGCACTCGAAGAAGAAAAAATGGTTACTCACCTTCTTGTAACTGTTGTTCTTCAAACTGTATTGCTTGTGTCCATTCCATTCTCCTCCTGCCTGCCCCTCCGTCAGAGTAGCCAGCAAGAAGAAACTGAGGAGGCGCCGGATCACCAGGGTCATATATTCACCGCCATGGAGGCGCCACTCCAGGAGGCTCCACAGCCAACCCGATGGGTGCTGCCAGGGCAAAAGCTTCCAACGACTGTGCATGTGGTGCACGCACACCTAATTGGAATGGACATGAGCAACACATCTCGAAGAACAACAGCTACAAGAAGGTGAGTAACGGTTTTTTTCCTGTGTGAGAGCTTAACATCAGTGAAGAATTCAGGAGCACTCCTAAGATATAGACTGAATTGACCAGTTGTGGCGGTTCACCTTCAACCAGAGAAGACTACACCATCACTGCAAACTCTTCAAAGAGCTTCCCTCTGACATCACCTCTGTCTTGCTCTGCTTCACCTTCAGCCAACTGTGTTTCATCCACAAGCTGATCTCGACCAAGCATTGAGCCATCTTGGTGGTAGGGGTGTGGTCATATGTGGTGAGGTATAGGTAGAGCTGTGTATCCTCTGCATCTTGCTGGCACTTGCGTCCATGTTGTCTGATCCGTTCGCTTAGTTTCTGCATGTAGTTTCTCCTGTTGAATAGGACAGGAGAGAATTGATCCTTATTGGATTCAATAAGTGAGGGGTCTAGAAGAGGAAATGCAGTTTCCCCACCCTGCTTGTTGGGTACATCCCTCCTGGAAGGACTCAAACAATTTTAGTGCATTACCCTAGACCTCTGCTACTGCTCTGCAGCATTTGATGGTCAGCTATTAAATAACATGTCTTGCCTGAGAGAGGTCCAGGAAGCTGAGAATAAAAGTCTGTCTTTGGCTAGCTTTTCTTCTATGAGCTTTCTCAGGAATGAAAGGTTATTGTTTCACTGTCCCACTGGAACACATAAAATAAAATGCCAGTCCTGAAATCTCACTGGCAAAAAGGACCAGGACCTGGCCTCCATGGGCCCTGACCTATTCCAAGATCCATGCCAGAACAAAAACCAAGGTGTTTCAGCAAAACCATTTATTGACCTGTTTGTATTTGGTGCATGATATAGTCCTGTGGCTGGGAATAGGTATATTTTGCCGCAGAGCTCCTTTTTGGTATGGTTTTGATGGGTTGGTGGTTAGGTGAACTTGACTCTGTTGCTTGGCCTGGGGATGAACTGCATGAAAGATTTTACGTGTTGTCCTTAGTGGGAACTGCACTGCCTGTTATTTCATAAGCTTCTTGTGTGCCTGAGGCTAACTGGATTAGTGAAGGATTGCATGCATGCGTGGTTTAGGAAGCTTCTTTGATTACAAAGTCCAAAAATATATTACTTTTTATTATAAAAGGTTTGTTTTTCTTAATTTTTATTTAAAGAGAAGACAAAATTCCAGGCATTCTCTTGTTCTGCTGTCACACATACTTTCCAAAGAAGGGAAAGAAGGTGAGTTTCCTCTGCTTTTCCCATGATTAATTTTTTATCCTTTCATTTTCTTTCTAGTTTGTGCCCCACTTCCCTTCCTCACTAACTGCATGGGCCCACAAACAGCCCCTCACACACATGTAGGCCAGCTGGTGCTACCTTTTCTGCAAGATGAGTTCACAGCCTCGTGATCTCCTGGAGGTTTTGCTTTGCTGGTTTCCTGACTCCTCCTTTGCAAGAGGCTTTTCAGTAGCACTGTTTCCTTATCCAGGCCAAGCACAACTTCATACTTATCATGCCAGTTAAAAACAACATGGGAGATGGCTGTCAAATACTTCCCATTTTATCTCCATTTATTTATACCACTTTAACTTTAAAAAAAAAAAAGTTTTTAAATCATCTAGTTTTCCATATAGCTGGGCTATGCTAACACATGTGCTATTGCTGTTTCCCAGTGCTTAGCTAGGCATTTAAGCATGTGGGGTGAACAAGCATATTTGCACCCCCTACGAGAGTGCACGGGACTATTTTTTTAGTCCCGCTCACGTCCCGCCCTGCAATACCCACACCCACTCTAACCCGCTCCTCCATTGTTTGCTGAATTTTTATCCCACACCTGCTATTACGGCAGCAGGTCCTGAGGGACCTGTGGGATCCCAGTCCCGCTACAGGACTCCCAGAAGCAGGGAAGTATTTGTACAGTGCACATCACAAATCCCAACCTTATTGCTACAACAATATAAGTAATCAAACTCATCAAAGCTGTGAGACTAATGTGACCAGGCAGCTTTCTGATAAAGGGACAGAAAACCTGGGATAACCAAATATTTCTCTGACTCAGAATATAGTGGATCGCATCTGTGTCTCCACTTGTGTGGGTATGGTGTCTGAACAGGAGAGGGTAAGTGCATCAATCTTACTGGTGGAGTCTGATCCCAGTTTTGCTGGCTGAGATTTTGGATGTGCTGAATGCCCTTCCCTTGACTATATGTGAGATGGATATCCATGGCTAATGAAAAACAGTGAGTAAAGTGTAGGCCTGTTATTGACGGAAATGGTTAATACTTCCCTTTTAGAGGGCATAGTACCTTTCAGTCTGAAACAAGCCACAGTTGGACTATTCCTAATATCCTTGCCATTTTCTATCTTTTCTCAACCTCTCATTTCTGAGAAACTTTGTGGAGAAGGTAGAGGGATGGCCAGTATCAGCATTATCTAGATCCTTCTGGTTTGCTTGGCCCTAACTTGTCTGAAATTAGATCTTGTTATGGTATGTAGGCAGCATTAACATCTTTGATTAATCTTCCCAGTGGTGGAGATAGGTCAAGTGCCCCCATTGACTGCATTTGTTCTTTTAGCTGCCTTTGATACAGGTTATTCAGGTGATGTTGACTCAGTACAGAACCCGGCAGGACTGCTTTACAGCACCTCCGCTCAGTAAAACTAGAGTTGTGAAGGACAATTGCTCATCCATCTCAAGGGGTCTTGCAGTATTCCACTTGACTCTGTCATTCAATGTATGTGTGAAGGCACAGGGGGAGCATGCAAGATGCACTGGTCTCCAGATTGTCAGCATACTGATGATATTCAGCTCCATAGCTCTGATGAATCTCACCTAGATCCTCTAGAGTCTGATCTTTTTCAATATCTGGCCAAGACAAGATCCTTGATGAAAGCAAGCCTGCTTAATCTTATTCTGGACAAGTCACTTGATGCTGGTGGATAGGAAGAAGCATTTTGACAAACTGGCTGGGCCTATGAATTCTTTAACTGAAGGAGTATTATGCCTGTTCTTTAGTTTTACTGATTCAGAATCCAGGCAAGTCATGCCTGACCAACCTGATTGCCTTCTATGATGCGATAACTGGCTCTGTGGATACGGGGAAAGCGGTGGACATGATATATCTTCACTTTAGCAAAGCTTTTGAGACGGTCTCCCACAGTATTCTTGCCAGCAAGTTAAAGAAGTATGGGCTGGATGAATGGACTATAAAGTGGATAGAAAGCTGCCTAGACTAGCTAGGGCTCAACCGTAGTGCGGGGCCTCTGTGCGGGGGAGGGGCAGGGTTCGGGGGGGCTCTGTGCGGGTCGGGGGCCGTGGGGCTCTCTGCCCGGGGGAGGGGCGGGGGGGCTCTGTGCGGGACAGGGGCTGTGGGGGCGGGGGGGCCTCTGGCCGGGGGGGGGGGAAGGGGCGGGGGCTGTGGGGGGGCTCTGCCCGGGGGGGCGCTCTCTGGCCGGGGGGGGAAGGGGCGGGGGCTGTGGGGGAGCTCTGCCCGGGGGGGGGGCCTGTGGGGGCGCGGGGGTCGCTGTGCCCGGGGGCTGCGGGGGTGTTGTTCCGGAAGCCGGACTGTTCCCCCTCCCCACAGCCGCCGAACACGCACGAACCCGGGAACTTGACCCCCCCGTCCCCATAGCGACCGCGGCTGGCCGCTCCCCTGCGCTGCGGGAGCTGCCCCCGCCCGTCCCCATGGCGACCGCGCGCTGGGCGTTCTCGCCGCTCAGCTTCCTCCAGTTCTCCGAAGAGTCCCGCCTCCCGCTCCTCCGCCCAATGGCGCTTGCCCGTGGCAAGAGGCTGCACTTCTATTGGGGGACCAATCTGTCCTTCCGCGCTCCGCACCGCCCGGGGCCGCGTCCCCCGCGCGTCCGGCCGGACTCCGCGCCCCGCCCCCTGGACCGTTGATTGGACAGGAGTCGCGGCGAGGGCGGGACGCGGTCAGGACGCATTGCGAATGGCAGAGCGCCTTGTCGGTCAAGGGCTGGGCGGGACGCGGGTCTGGCGGCCTCGTTCGAACCGCAGAGCCGGGGCCGGCGGGCAGCATGGCGCGGCTGCGTCGGCAAGCGGGGGTCGCCGCAGGTGGGGGGCCGATGCCTCGGGTGGGCAGGGTAACGCCCGGGGGGGAGGGGCCTGTGACACGGGGGGGGTAGCAGGGTAACGCCCCGGGGGGGAGGGGCCTGTGACACGGGGGGGGTAGCAGGGTGACGCCCCGGGGGGGAGGGGCCTGTGACACGGGGGGGGGGATAGCAGGGTAACGCCCCGGGGGGGAGGGGCCTGTGACACGGGGGGGGTAGCAGGGTAACGCCCGGGGGGGAGGGGCCTGTGACGGGGGGGATAGCAGGGTAACGCCCCGGGGGGGAGGGGCCTGTGACGGGGGGGGGGGGATAGCAGGGTAACGCCCGGGGGGGAGGGGCCTGTGACACGGGGGGGGATAGCAGGGTAACGCCCCGGGGGGGAGGGGCCTGTGACACGGGGGGGGGGGATAGCAGGGTAACGCCCGGGGGGGAGGGGCCTGTGACACACGGGGGGGGGATAGCAGGGTAACGCCCGGGGGGGAGGGGCCTGTGACACACGGGGGGGGGGATAGCAGGGTAACGCCCGGGGGGGAGGGGCCTGTGACACGGGGGGGGGGGATAGCAGGGTAACGCCCGGGGGGGGAGAGGCCTGTGACACGGGGGGGGGGGGTTGGGGTAACGCCCGGGGAGGGAGGGGCCCGTGAGACACGAGGGGGGTCGGGGTAAGGCCCTGGGGGGAGGGGCCCGTGAGACACGGGGCGGGGGGTCGGGGTAAGGCCCTGGGGGGAGGGGCCCGTGAGACACGGGGCGGGGGGGGTCGGGGTAAGGCCCGGCAGGGGAGGGGCCCGTGAGACACGGGGCGGGGGGGGTCGGGGTAAGGCCCGGCAGGGGAGGGGCCCGTGAGACACGGGGGGGGGGGGGGGGTCGGGGTAAGGCCCGGCAGGGGAGGGGCCCGTGAGACACGGGGGGGGGGGGGGGTCGGGGTAAGGCCCGGCAGGGGAGGGGCCCGTGAGACACGGGGGGGGGGGGGGTCGGGGTAAGGCCCGGCAGGGGAGGGGCCCGTGAGACACGGGGGGGGGGGGGTCGGGGTAAGGCCCGGCAGGGGAGGGGCCCGTGAGACACGGGGTAACGCCCGGCGGGGGAGGGGCCTGTGACTGGGGGGGCAGGTAATGCCTTGGGGGGTGGGGCCTGTGACATGGGGGGGCAGGGTAATGCCTTGGGGGGTGGGGCCTGTGACACAGGGGATGGTGGTCAGAGTAATGCCCTGGGGGGGAGGGACTTTTAATGGTGTGTGCATATCACTCTGCGGAGGGGCCTGTGACACCAGGGAGGGGGCATTAGTGTAATGCCCTGGGTTGCTTTTCCACACTCTTAAGCAAAGTAGTGTAGACCAGGGCTAAGAGCCAGAACTACATTAATGTGAATTTGCTACCTTTTAGTTCGTGGTAGCAGGGCCTACCCAGGGCATTTACAGTGCAAAACTTTAGTGCAGTGATATTCAAACCTCAGTAGGGTTGCCAATTTTATATTTGCAGAAAACCAAACACCCCTGCCTTGCCCCTTCTCTGAGGCCACACCCCTGCTCACTCCATCCCCCCTCCCTCCACCCTTGCTCACTCGCTCATTTTCACTTAGCTGGGGCAGGGGTATGAGAGGGGGTGAGGGCTTTGGGGTGGGGCCAGAGATGAGAGGTTTGGGGTGCAGGAAGGGACTCCAGTTTGGGGCAGGTGGTTGGGGTGTGAGGGCTCTGGCTGGGGGTGTGGCTCTGGGCTGGGGCCAGGGATGAGAGGTTTAGGGTGTAGGAGGGGACTCTGGACTGGGGCAAGGGGCTGGGGTGTGGGAGGGGGTACAGACTCTGGGCTGGGGGGGCAGAAATGAGGGGTTCAGGGTCCAGGAGGGGGATCCAGGCTGGGGCAGGAGGTTGGGGTGCAGGAGGGTACGGGATGTGCCTGGGGTGTGGGCTCTGGGGTGTGGCTGGAGGTGAGGTTTTTGGGGTGCAGGAGAGGGCTCCAGTCTGGGGCGGGGGGTTAGTGTGTGGTAGGAGGTGAGTGCTCCGGCTGGGGGTGCAGGCTGTGGGGTGGGGCCAGGGATGAGGGGTTTTGGGTTCCGGAGGGGACTCTGGGCTGAGGCAGGTGGTTGGGGTGTGAGCTCTGGTTGGGGGTACGGGTTCTGGGGTGGGGCTGGAGATGAGGGGTTTGGGGTGCAGGAGAGGGCTCTGGGCTGGGACAGGGAGTTGGAGTGCAGGGGGGTGTGAGGGCTCCAGCTGCGGGTGTGGGCTCTGGGGTGGGCCCACGGTTTGGGGTGCAGGAGGGGCCTCAGGGCTGGAGCAGGAGGTTGGGATGTGGCTTGGGGTGCAGGCTCCAGGCTGCGCTTACCTCAGGCACCTCCCAGGAAGTAGTGACATCTCTCTCAGCCTCCCAGGCGGAGGCGTGACCACCGGGCTTTGCATGCTGCTTGAGCCTGCAGGCCAGGAACCATGGCCAAGGGGAGCTGCTGAGCTGGTGCTGCGGGCTGCAGCAGCAGTGTGCAGAGTCCTTGTGTTCTTTCCTCCATCTAGGAGCTAGAGGGAGATGCCAGCAGCTTCCCAGGAGTCTAGTGGAACCAGGTAGGGAGCCTGGCTGTGCCGCCAATCAGACTTTCAATGGCCCGGTCAGCGGTGCTGACCAGCGCCCCCAGGGTCCCTTTTCGACCAGGTGTTCTGGTTGAAAACCAGACACCTGGCAATCCTAGACCTCAATAATTCAGGAGCCAAATTAGGGATCAGCATTACCCAAAAGAGCCATGGTGGTGTGAATTAATTGGTTCATTTTATTTATATATATAATATATGAAATTCTCACAGCAAAAATGGCTGACCAGGTATTCTACAATTGGCTAATAACATAGTAACAGCATCCTGATTGGTTAACAATTAAATCACACAGTGTTTTAATATCAGGTACTGCAAAGAGCTACAGGAGACACATTAAAGAGCCACTTGCGGCGTGTGAGCCTCAGTCTGAGCATCACTGCGTTAGTGCATGCTGCTATTCACCCCCCCAGAGTCCAAACCGTGAGGCTAGGCATAGTAGCCACAAGTGATGTGGTGGATTCTGCAGCACTTGTAGTATTTAATTGAGATATGCTGTAATGACCCAATCAAAAGCTATGCCCTGTGTTATACAGGCTGTGGGATTAGATGATCACGTTGGTCCTTACTGACCTTAAATATATTAACCTGATCTTATAGCTGTTTTACTTGCCCTTTCCTGCAGAAGTTGGTGATGAAAGGGAAGTAGATGGCCATGATCCCTGTTGCTCTTTTGAGATGAAGCAGCTCTTTGGAGAGTTCCATATGTTGTATCGGGAGCGCCTGCGCCAACTGGAAATCATGGATGATGCACAGGAGGAGGTTCTCAGAGTGAGTTTTTCCCCATGGAGTACCTGCTTGTCCTGTCGAGCAACCTTCAGGGCACATGGGGCTCATCCTAACTTTGTCTCTCCCAATCATACAAGGAGATAAGCGAATTGAGGAATCGCTTTGTCATTTTTCGGGGGTGGGGAGGTGTAGAAGCACCAGATGCTTTGCTGGTGGAGCTCAGCAGCAAGACACCTTACTGCATTGGCTTGTGTCATGTGTTGCAATTGCCAGAGATTTGTAATGGGATGGGTATAAGGGAACAACAGTTCAAATTGTCATAATTTCTCTAGGACTTGAAACCAAATCCTAATGACTCTTGGATGTAAGCAGAGTACCTTAATGTTGTCCTCTTGCAGCAATACTTACATTAATATACTCCGCTTACAGGGAGAATGAGGAGTTGGGGTGAAAGATACAATAAGGTGATTTTTCTTCAGTCTCTGTTTTCTCCCCAGCTACATCTCCTGTTGATGACACACTCTCTGCTAACCCCATACATTGTGGTGACACTCTGCCTTCTGCTGTCCTTCCTGGCTGGTGAAAATCAGTGGGGATGTACTGGGTCCATTGTTGATTGTGGTTTCCCTGTTTGGGGGGATGAAGGAGTTGTGGTCCTTGTGTTTTTTTAAGCTATTGTGAGGCCCCTTCTCCAGAAAGCCAGATTGTCAATCTCAAGAGTTGGTTAACTCTCACGTGCTGTTCCATCTTACATTATTGGAGAAAATTGTGGGTGAGCACTTCTGACGATTTCTTGGTTCCTCAGGCGGCCTTGACCTTGGTCAATCTGGTTACAGAGATAGATATGGTTGTGTTATTGGCTGATCTCTTTCTACCAAAGGAAGAAGATAAAGTGTCATTGTTCAAGGGATTTTCCTGACATATTTGTGGAGCTGCTCTTGAGTGACTCAAGCCTATCTTTCTGAGAGAATCCAAATGGCAGTTGTAGCAATTGTTGCTCTGCTTCAGGATCCCTTTCCTATACGCTAGGGAGTGAATTTGGATCCTAGTCCAAAACTCCTTTTATTTTAAAAAGGGATATTAGCAGTTGCCGTTTATTTTATGCAATAATTAAATGGGATAACTGCTAATCAGGCAAGGCCAGGCTGATCCCTTACAGAGGCATATTTGACAGTTACCATTTATTCTGTGCAATAGTTCAATGGGGTAACTGCCAGTGTACTTGTAAAATAATAGATTGAGTTTTACCATAACCTGATCCTGCAAACCTTTCTCTACACATGGTGCTTGCTGGTGGGCATAGTCCTACTAAAGTGGTCGGGACTGCACTCAGTAAGTACTCTGCAGAGTAGAATGTTTGCATGATTTTGTGCTAAGTGAATAAACACCAGTGTACTTTGTTAATTTATTTTGTTGGTTGTAGCTGAGATTTATAACACTGTGTAGTGTGCTTACAAATGTTCTATAGTTCAGTTTGTAAAAGTAATGAATTCTCAGAAATACAAGACTTCTTTGGAGTGCTCTGCTATTAAATCTTTATTGAGATGTAGAAAGCCTTTGCCAGTTCTTGTATAGATTAGCAGGGTTATTTTGTTCTAATTCTAAAGGGCAGCAATATAAGGAAAAAGACAAGCTACTGAACTTTAGTATTGAAGTTTATTCTTTACTTGAACTGCTTTATTGTGCAAAAACTTAAGATTCTTAGACATAACAAAATCCAGTTCAATAAGCTCCATTACAGAACGTTAAGGCTTTATGGTTAAGTGCTCCAAAATCAGAAAAGCCAAAATTAAGTTTTCATATTTGCTCTAAAGTCTGCTTGCTGGTACATAAGAATAGTTACAATACAGTTTTTAAATATACAATTGCATAATATTTCTAGAAATATTTTTAAAGGCTACAATTAGCTAGAATTTCCAATTCTAGATAATGGATGCTAAGTTATGCCCCCAGCCTCTGTTCTCCATCCCATATGGGGATCTCTCTCACAAGAAAAAGTGCTGAGAAACAAGGTGGTTTTTCTCTCTCAGCTGGGAACAACTGAGACGGTTTCTCAGTGGTACAGAGGAGGGGTTTCTGTTTCTGTTAATTCCTTAATCCCATATTGAATCTTCCAAAGAATATTCAAATTCTGTGAGTGAATTTTGTCCATGTAGTCATATAGATGGGTTGTGTGTACCAGCACTGTTGAACTTCAAGAAACTTCTAGAAAGCACTGCCTCTTGTGGCCACATGAGCATCCTCTCATGGCACTAATTGTGTGTAGCTGAGGCCATGAAAGGGCCATGAAGTCCCAAATATCTCAGTTCATTGCTTTCTGTCATTAGCTGTATGTATGAGGACATTCTCTCACTGCTTCGAGAATTTATTTGGGGATTTTTACCCAAATTTTCTAAATTAGTTTGTTAGAAACTAAACTTCCCACATGTTTGGAAAGCACCTTGAACATAGTGAGTGTCACAGTTCTAGTCAGGTGCCCCCTTCCAGCCATCCACTCAATTGCTGTGTGGGGAATCCAAGTCTCTGGGTCCCTGGATCTCTGGGTGTGTTAAGTGTCCGCAGCCTGAATGGAGCCCAGCCCCTGGCCCAGTCTTGGGGCCCTGCTCCCTATGTGCACTTTCTAGGTGCAGCTCTGAAGTCTAATGCTCCCTTCTGAGAGCTGGAATGCACTGTCCAGCCTCTCTGGGTGCAGTGCTAACCCTTCAGATTCCCCCATACTTAAACATATTGTTTCCTAGATTTCCACCCCAATGGTTTGACGCCTCTGGTTTGCAGTATACTTCTCCCTGGAGGCACACAGTAGTTGTAAAGCAGTTTACACAGTTTACTCAGAAACACTTTGCCCAGAGTCTAACCTTGCTCTTTTACTTAAGCATGAATGAGTACAGATCATATACAACAATAAGCCTTGCATGCATTTCCCTGCCTCAGTTTCCTTGCCTCTCTGGGCATTATATGGGCTGGGTCAGAGTCCTTTGGGTTGTCCAGAGTGCTTCTGCTTCAGTGCATTGTTTGTAGGCTGGAACATGGAGCCTTCGTCCCCCTAGATCAGCTTACTTGCTTTGCACTTGACCAGTCTCTCCCCTTCCTTCTTCCTTGCCCCCCTCTGGTCCTGTGGTGCCTAGCTATTTAACCCACTCTGGATTTCCTTTGTTTTGTCTTTTGGGTGATTTTTCCACGGCTCTCCTCCCCTAGTGTGGTGAAATAGCTGAAATTTAAGAGGGAGAAAAGGTGTCTTTCAGTAGAAATTGCTTTTGATTTGGCCTAGTTATGAGCATGTGAAAGTTGAATTCATGTATATACAATAGTCTTGTTTGTTTAATGATAGTGTTTTTGTATTCATGTGTGTACAGTAGTCTTAGTTGTTTAAAAGCATATCATTAAACAAACATCTCCCAAAAGGAAATTAAGCTGTGTATGCATCTGAAGCTAAATTAGTGACATGGAGAAAAAACTAGTGAAACTGCATGTAGAGCCTTGCTTCCTTCATTGTTGGATTGTAGGAATAGTAACTCAGAAGATAGTAAGCAGTAAGGTGCTCAGAGAAGAGCAGGGACTTGAGGACTCTTAATTAAGACATTTTAATTTAAACAAAGACAAACCATTTTTTTCTGAGATCATTCAGTGTTCATTTTCACTAATACGTTCATGTAAGACTTGTGGATCAAAATTACTGTCCATTTTTACCTCACATTTTATCTTAATCTAAAATTTAAGTTATTAGATTTCAACATTACAATCTAAGACTGAATACTGCCATTCCTGCACCTGAAGCTAGGTGGATTCAACAACACATTTCAGGAAACAACACTGCAAACAATGTATTTCAGGAAAACACTTATTTTTGTGAGTGATTTAAATAGGGGTGTTGTCTGAAGTCACTCCTGAGTTTGGGATGTTCTAATAAGTCTCAGAGGAAGGGATCAAAATTAGTCAACAGAGTGCAGGAGAAGTAAACAAAGGTGCATAAGTTGGAGAATCCTGGGATAAACTGAGTTTATAATGAGAACATCACCAGCGTGCTGTGTGTGTATAATGTACTCCTGGGAGAATTCTGTACCACTGCGTGGGCACAGAATTCGTGTCCCGCACAGATTTCTTTGCTTCTCTGCAGAAAAATGACTTTCTGCCAAGGAAGCAAAGGGAAGCCACAAGCGTGGTCACATGCCCCTCCCTAGCAGCGTATGTTGTTTCAGGCACCCGGAGCACCTGGCGGAGAAGTAAATCACTGGGGAAGGCAGGACTGGGGATGCCCAGGGCACGCCCAGAAAGTCCCTGGCTCTGCATCCCTCCTCCACTTCCTGCCCCCGTTGTGCCTCAGCTGCGGGGCAAGGGATCACTGTACGGGGAGCTGCTCTGCCCAACTCCTGTGTATCCGGACCCCCGCTGAACCCCTGCATCCAGATCCCCACCCCTGTACCCAGACCACCCCCCGCTAAGCCCCCTTACCTCGAACCCCCACGCTGATGAGCCCCACCTCTATGCACCTGGGCCACCCCACTGAGCCCCAATCAGATGCACATGGACCCCCTGCTAAGTCACCCCAACCTCCCTTGGCTGAGTCCCATCCCGTCACACCCAGACCACCCCCTGCTGAGCCACAACCACTTTCACCTGGATCCCCCTGAAGAGCCCCATTGCCCCTGCACCAGGAACCCCCCAACAAGCCCCTGTGCATCTGGATCCCCACACTGAACTACCCGCACCCAGAACCCTCTAAACCCACACCTGGCTCCCCCCACTCTAAGCCCCTCCACACTTGGATCCTGCTGGGCTGAGCCTGCCTGCCTACACTTGATGTGCCTGGCATGGGACTGCTAACCCTGGTGAGTTGCTTCCCGCTACTCCTGAGAGAATTCTGCACCAAAAAATTAAAAATTCTGTGCCAAAGAAATAAAAATTCTGTGCACAATATTTTAACATCTGCAGAATTTTGCAGAATTTTATTTATCAATAAATAAATGTGGAGGCTCCAGCAGCGCAGTGGGGATCACAGGTGACTGGCTGCATGGAGGTGGGAGATCATGCTGCAGCCCTCCCCCTGGGACGTGGACCTCTGGGGCAGGCTGGGCCCTTGTGCTGTGTCAGGGTTGGGTGCAGCCTCCCTGCTGAGTCCTTGTCCCGAGGTGGGGGGGAGCCCTGCAGGGTGATCTTCCACCTCCATGCAGCCAGTCATATGTGCTCCCCACTGCCATGCTGGAGCCTCCGCATTTATTTATTGACAATTTTTGCAGAATTTTATAATATTGTGCATAGAATTTTAAATTTTTTGACACAGAAATCCCTCAGGGGTAATAATAAAGGTACTGGTGGTGACCAGTGCAATCTGGGGTTTATTAAAAGCCTTATTTTGAGCTCCTCACCTCCTCTAATTTTGTGGGTAATGTTACTAGGCATGAGTTTGGGGTAGCCACATCTTTATTCCATATCACACTGACATTGTGTGTGTGAGTTTATGTATACTGAAATTAAAATACATAACAAGGAATAGATCTTCAGCACTGGAGTGGGTCACTGTGTAGTTATGCTGTTTATTCCTTGAGTTCAAAGCGGAGGCCATCATTCCATTACAAATCCTCATATGCAGGGGGTAAAAAGTTAGCTCCCGACTAAATCTGTCAGTTTTGAAGAGTCTGCAAGGCATTTAAATTTTTGAAGTTTGAGCACTCCAGCTTTGTGATTTGATACTTTCTACTTGGATAACTTGAACAGTAGTTGTTACATTTTGCTGCATTGTTTACTGCACATGATATAGATCAGTTTTTAAAATGAGCTGCAATTTACTGCACAGCAGCTGGGTTGACACAAAAAGCTGTAATCTAGTAAATCATATGTTTCTGAAATTAGAACATGTATTTGAATATGTATTTATTCTTTTGACTGCAACCACTGTGGCAGAGCAACTGTGAACTCTCTGGTAAATAATAACCAGAAAAACAATCCCTATTAAACAGGTAGTTCATATTGCTTACTTGAGAGAGGAGTTATTTTCTCCTTACAGTACCTTCCGCAAAATATTTTTTCCTCATTTTACTGTTAGAAATAATCCTGGTTAAAAAATAACAGACGCACCAAACAGCAATTATATTGTTATGGACAGCATCAGCTACTTGGATACGTTTCTTAGCTATAGCTGGTTTAGGTCACTGCTCTTCTAATCTTGACTTGGTTTTGGTCTTCATTATTAGTTGACCTGGCTGGGCAGGTCATGCTATTTGGGGGTGACTTCGTAACTCTGTACTAACTTGCAGGATGGACCCTGCTACAGCCCCGTGAAAGTTCCAGAGTGCATTTGTATGTCAAAGTATGCTCTGGAACTTCTAGTGTGTGGCAGCAGGTTTCATGTGGTGAGTTAGTGCATGGCATGCTTAGATTCACATTCTGGCTTTCACTGAACTAATTTGCTGTGTAAACAAGCCCATAGTCATGATTGAATGTGCTCTAGCTTATGATTTTATAACCTTTGATATCGCCCTTCTTTTTGTTTCTAGTCAGAATCTTATTTTACATTTGCATTTTGTTAGCTTTTTCTTCTTTGATATTATTACTTTTTAACAAGGAATTGTTTTTCCTCTTGGTTTTAATAACTCTGACTTAGGCATGGTCTAGCCAATTTGTCCACATAAGAAGTAGCTGAGGGGAAGATCTAATATTATCTATGAATATTTCAGAGAAAGAAACGTGTAAAGTTCTTGTACTGCACCCATTCCTCAGCCATCATCTTTTACTAAACCCCATAAATAACCCACTACCTCACCATGAAATCTATCAAAGATGGGATGACAGAATCTTTTGCCTTTCCTATTGGTATTTTTAACTGAAGCAAGGATTTGAAATGGTGCTGAACACTTCTCAGGAGTTGACGCTTGCCTTTCATTCAAGCAGAGTAAATGCAATCACCAATATTGCTTAGAATCTCGGAAGAGTTGGTGCACTTGAAGAGATTCACATTATCTGTAGAATAGTTGAGACTTGGGATAGAATCAGATTGTTAGAAAGTAGGAGGCGGGTGGTGGTGGTTGGGGACTCTCTCCTCAGGGGGACTGAGTCATCTATCTGCTGCCCCGACCGGGAAAACCGAGAAGTCTGCTGCTTGCCAGAAGCTAGGATTCACGATGTGACGGAGAGACTGCCGAGACTCATCAAGCCCTCGGATCGCTACCCCTTCCTGCTTCTCCATGTGGGCACCAATGATACTGCCAAGAATGACCTTGAGCGGATCACTGCAGACTAAGTGGCTCTGGGAAGAAGGATAAAGGAATTTGAGGTGCAAGTGGTGGTCTCATCCATCCTCCCCGTGGAAGGAAAAGGCCTGGGTAGAGACCGTTGAATCGTGGAAGTCAACGAATGGCTACGCAGGTGGTGTCGGAGAAAAGGCTTTGGATTCTTTGATCATGGGATGGTGTTCCAAGAAGGAGGAGTGCTAGGCAGAGACGGGCTCCACCTAACTGAAGAGAGGGAAGAGCATCTTCGCAAGCAGGCTGGCTAACCTAGTGAGGAGGGCTTTAAACTAGGTTCACCGGGGGAAGGAGACCAAAGCCCTGAGGGAAGTGGGATACTGGGAGGAAGCACGAGCAGGAGCGTGCGAGGGGAGGGCTCCTGCCTCATACTGAGAAAGAGGGACGATCAGCGAGTTATCTTAAGTGCCTATACACAAATGCAAGAAGCCTGGGAAACAAGCAGGGAGAACTGAAAGTCCTGGCACAGTCAAGGAATTAGGATGTGATTGGAATAACAGAGACTTGGTGGATAATTCACATGACTGGAGTACTGTCATGGATGGATATAAACTGTTCAGGAAGGACAGGCAGGGCAGAAAAGGTGGGGGAGTTGCACTGTATGTAAGAGAGCAGTACGACTGCTCAGAGCTCAAGTATGAAACGGCAGAAAAACCTGAGTGTCTCTGGATTAAGTTTAGAAGTGTGAGCAACAAGGGTGATGTCGTGGTGGGAGTTTGCTATAGACCACCGGACCAGGGGGATGAGGTGGACGAGGCTTTCTTCCGGCAACTCACGGAAGTTATTAGATCACAGGCCCTGGTTCTTATGGGAGACTTCAATCACCCTGATATCTGCTGGGAGAGCAATACAGCGGTGCACAGACAATCCAGGAAGTTTTTGGAAAGTGTAAGGGATAATTTCCTGGTGCAAGTGCTGGAGGAACCAACTGGGGTAGAGCTCTTCTTGACCTGCTGCTCACAAACCGGGATGAATTAGCAGGGGAAGCTAAAGTGGATGGGAACCTGGGAGGCAGTGACCATGAGATGGTCGAGTTCAGGATCCTGACACAAGGAAGAAAGGAGAGCAGCAGAATACGGACCCTGGACTTCAGAAAAGCCGACTTTGACTCCCTCAGGGAACTGATGGGCAGGATCCCTGGGATAATAACGTGAGGGGGAAAGGAGTCCAGGAGAGCTGGCTGTATTTTAAAGAATCCTTATTGAGGTGACGGGGACAAACCATCCCGATGGGTAGAAAGAATAGTAAATATGGCAGGCGACCAGCTTGGCTTAACAGTGAAATCCTTGCTGATCTTAAATACAAAAAAGAAGCTTCCAAGAAGTAGAAGATTGGACAAATGACCAGGGAAGAGTATAAAAATATTGCTCGGGCATGCAGGAGTGAAATCAGGAAGGCCAAATCACAACTGGAGTTTCAGCTAGCAAGAGATGTTAAGAGTAACAAGAAGGGTTTCTTCAGGTATGTTAGCAACAAGAAGAAAGTCGAGGAAAGTGTGGGCCCCTTACTGAATGAGGGAAGCAACCTAGTGACAGAAGATGTGGAAAAAGCTAATATACTCAATCCTTTTTTTGCCTCTGTCTTCACGAACAAGGTTAGCTCCCAGACTGCTGCACTGGGCAGCACGGCATGGGGAGGAGGTGACCAGCCCTCTGTGGAGAAAGAAATGGTTCGGGACTATTTAGAAAAACTGGACGAGCACAAGTCCATGGGGCCGGATGCGCTGCATCCGAGAGTGCTAAAGGAGTTGGCGGATGTGATTGAGGAGCCATTGGCCATTATCTTTGAAAACTCATGGCGATCGGGGGAAGTCCCGGATGACTGGAAAAAGGCTAATGTAGTGCCCATCTTTAAAAAAGGGAAGGAGGAGGATCCTGGGAACTACAGGCGAGTCAGCCTCACCGCAGTCCTTGGAAAAATCATGGAGCAGGTCCTCAAGGAATCAATTCTGAAGCACTTAGAGGAGAGGAAAGTGATCAGGAACAGTCAGCATGGATTCACCAAGGGCAAGTCATGCCTGACTAATCTAATTGCCTTCGATGACGAGATAACTGACTCTGTGGATGAAGGGAAAGCAGTGGACGTGTTGTTCCTTGACTTTAGCAAAGCTTTTGACGCGGTCTCCCACAGTATTCTTGCCAGCAAGTTAAAGAAGTGTGGGCTGGATGAATGGACTATAAGGTGGATAGAAAGTTGGCTAGATTGTCGGGCTCAACGGGTAGTGATCAATGGCTCCACGTCTAGCTGGCAGCCAGTATCAAGTGGATTGCCCCAAGGGTCGGTCCTGGGGCCGGTTTTGTTCAATATCTTCATAAATGATCTGGAGGATGGTGTGGACTGCACCCTTAGCAAGTTTGCAATTGACACTAAACTGGGAGGAGAGGTAGATAGGCTGGAGGGTAGGGATAGGATACAGAGGGCCCTAGACAAATTAGAGGATTGGGCCAAAAGAAATCTGATGAGGTTCAATAAGGACAAGTGCAGAGTCCTGCACTTAGGGTGGAAGAATCCCATGCACCGCTACAGACTAGGGACTGAATGGCTAGGCAGCCGTTCTGCAGAAAAGGACCTAGGGGTTACAGTGGACGAGAAGCTGGATATGAGTCAACAGTGTGCCCTTGCTGCCAAGAAGGCCAATGGCTTTTTGGGCTGTATAAGTAGGGGCATTGCCAGCAGATCGAGGGATGTGATCGTTCCCGTCTATTCGACATTGGTGAGGCCTCATCTGGAGTACTGTGTCCAGTTTTGGGCCCCACACTACAAGAAGGATGTGGAAAATTGGAAAACGTCCAGCGAAGGGCAACAAAAATGATTACGGGACTGGAACACATGACTTATGAGGAGAGGCTGAGGGAACTGGGATTGTTTAGTCTGCGGAAGAGAAGAGTGAGGGGGGATTTGATAGCTGCTTTCAACTACCTGAAAGGGGGTTCCAAAGAGGATGGATCTAGACTGTTCTCAGTGATAGCTGATGACAGAACAAGAAGTAATGGCCTCAAGTTGCAATGGGGGAGGGTTAGGTTGGATATTAGGAAAAACTTTTTCACTAGGAGTGTGGTGAAATACTGGAATGGGTTACCTAGGGAGGTGGTGGAATCTTCTACCTTAGAAGTTTTTAAGGTCAGGCGTGACAAAGCCCTGGCTGGGATGATTTAGTTGGGGATTGGTCCTGCTTTGAGCAGGGGGTGGGACTAGATGACCTCCTGAGGTCTCTTCCAACCCTGATATTCTATGATTCTATGATTGCTGGAAACTAAAAATAGAGAACAAAACTGTACAATTCATCCAACTTCTATTCCTCAGCCAGTGCTGATTAAGAGAGAAGTCTGATTATTTCTGGGGAAAGCAGAGCACAGGTGGTTACATCTTTGGTCGCAGAGTCCCATTTGGAAAGCCAGAATATTTTACTGTATTTAGAAAGAAGCATTTCTTGAGAATATTGGGTTTAGGTGTGGGTCCCTGTGAAAATAATTGTGGCTGGTGAAATGATAGGAAGTTTGGTTTAATCCTTGGATAATTTCACTTGTGGGTTTTAGGGTGAAATAGAGCTGGGGGGAAAAAAACAGAAAGAAAAACTGAACCTTATTAGAAGTACAACAGCTGGTGACTGTATCTTGGCCAGTGTTCCCTTTTTTCCAGTAAGCTGTCTGGAGGTGTATAACCCTAATGGCTTGTTGTATGCCATTAAAAGGTATTGTACACTCATAAAAGAATGACATTTTGATCAATGCTGTTAAAAGAATTAGTGTCTTGACACAGAAAAGCTTTCCTGCTGCAAGTTTAAAAATATGCCTTTAAAAGCTTTTTATTGAATACCTTTGCATCCTTCAGAAATGTGCCATTTTGGCGTGAGGTTGCTCTGAAGTATTCCATGTTGTAACTTAAATGCAAAATCTCCTGTTTACCATCAGAAAGGAACCAGGCTAGGCATGTGTAGTTACTTAACTACCATCCAGGGGACTAAAGAAAAAACACCTTAAACTATTGTATGTGGTCTAAAAATAAGAACTTTTTGTTTTAAAGAATCCAGAATCATTTGAAAGCCATTTGTTTTTTGTTTGGCATTGATTTTTCCAGCACTGTTTGAGTGCCCCTTTGTGCTTTGAAGTCATGGATTTTACACCTACAAGTGGGGTACAATGTCTCCAGTTTACCGGAGATTGGCCCACAGACGTGCTGTCCGTACTCAGTGGAATTTGGTTGGGAGACTTTAGGTTGCTTCCTGTGCTGGTGAGGTTTTTTTTTTTTTTTCTCTAATTGTATTTTCCTTTTGTACGATTTCAAGATCTTTTAACAAAGCACTGTTTACCCATGATTGCTGAAATGGAGCTGAATATGGCTTGATTCTTGCCTACACCTACCGCTCAACTTGCAACTATTGTTGACAACAGTTGTCGGGGTGGTTCAGTTTTGTAATGTAGGTTAGGCCTGAGGAATCCCATAAACGGATTTGGCAATATTATTAATATAATGACCAGAGATGACACGTTCTGAGGCCAGGTCGTTAAGCTGTGTTAACCTTTTGTAACTGAACCATTCGGACATAACTGGTTTTAAGCAAATACGTTTCAGCACGTTCACACCAGCATGCTGGTGTGGTTTAAGAATTCTTGTATTTTTGCTCCATGTCTACCACAGAGCTATTCTAAACTGTTTTTGGTTGTGTGGCCCTCTTGGTGTCTATTCTACAGTTTTCAGCACAGCTCATAGAAGGAAGAAGAGATGGTCTTGTGGTTAAGACACTAGAGTGGGAATCAAGAGACCTGGGGTTTGATTCCCTAGCAGGGTCAAAGACTTTCTGTGTGACCGTGAGCATTTAATAATGTTTTTTAATCTTTCTCTGTATCTCAGTTTCTCCCACTGTAAAATGGGGAAAACAATACTGCCCTATGTCATGGGGCGTTGTGAAAATAAGTTCATAAACATGTTTAAAGTACTAGCCTTTATGCAATGGGAAGCTTGCACAAAACAAGGGGAGAATCTGGTCTTCAGTAAGCTTTTAGTTATTATTTTTTTCTGTACCTGTAACATTCAGCATCACTTAGTAGCAAATCTGCTCCGCTGCCTGCTCTTTTGTCTTCCTTCTCCATCCCTCATTCAGTTTCTCCCCTTCTTCCCTGTCTGTGTGTGCGCAAATGAGTGGTGTTGGGTCATGTGTCTGTGCCACAGCTGCTCTTCCATTGGCCCACTGTCTTTCCCAGTGGATAGGTGGAGTAGGTTGTATGGGTTTACTGGGATTTAGCTATCTGGACAACCCTCGCTCGAGTCCTTACCCTTCTGGGGATAACCAAACCATGCAAGGGAGCAAATAAACAAAACAGTCTTTCAGGATTCCTTAGGCTCCTTAGCCCTTTATCCTCTGGTGGTACAGAGCATAGCTGCAATCAATGCCAGAAAAGAATCAAGAGATGGGGTGGGCAAACTTTTTGGGCCGAGGGCCACACAGTTATTGCAAAACTGTATGGAGGGCTGGGTAGGGAAGGCTGTGCCTCCACAAACAGCCTGGCCCCCACCCCCTCCCACTTTCTGCCCCCCTCAGAACCCCCGAACCATCCAACCCGCCCTGCTTCTTGTCCCCTGATTGCCCCCTCCTGGGACCCCCGGCCCCTATCCAACCCCCCCTGCTCCTGTACCCTGACTGCCCTGACCCCTATCCACACCCCTGCCCCCTGACAGGCCCCCCCCACTCCTTGTTCCCTGACAGCCCTCCCAGGATCCCACCCCCTATCCAACCCCCCCTCCCTGTCTCCTGACCTTCCCCCTCCCCCCCCCCCGAACCTCCGCCCTATCCAGTTGCCCCCCTATGCCCCCCTGGACCTCCTGCCCCTTATCCAACCCCCCATCCCCTTACCAGGCCACTCAGAGCGGCAGGACAGGCTTATTGGAAAGCCTGGGAGGTGGGTGGGTGCAAGCCGCACTGCCCGCACTGCGGCATAGCTGCAGGGGAGGGGGAACAGCGGGGGAGGGACCGGGGGCTAGCCTACCCTGCTGGGAGCTCAAGGGCCAGGCAGGACGGTCCTGCGGGCCATAGTTTGCCCGCCTCTGCAATAGATGGTGAACTGGACTTCATGCACTCTGCTCATTCTGTATGTGCTTTTAAAATGAGATAAACTGACAAAAGCAATATTTCAGGAATGCAATTTGGAAGAAGAATGAATGAACTTGACAAAACTAAACCCAGACATGCTCAGGACACTGCTTTTTTCACAAAATCCCTACCATCCTAATGAAAGAAAATGAATCCTTGGGATACAGGCTAGGAAACATGGAAGACTAGTTAATAGCCTGCTGTGTACAGCTAGTATGACTCTTAGTGCTGCTAAGAAGGTTCTATGGGGCAGATTTTCCAAAGTGCTGGCTAAACAGGGTCTCTGTAGTCTTTGGGCTACTGCTCCTCTTTATGCCCTCTTGTATCCATCAATCTATTCTGGCCTTCTGTAGGCTCAGCAGTTCATCAACCCCGCTGACGCTGAGCCAGAAAAGTGGGTTTTTCTTCAAGTCTTGCTGGAAGTCGCAGCCTGGGCATTTAAGTAATTGCTGCAGGCCTCACCACCACTCTGCACTACACTGCCTCAGCCTCTTCCTTCTCTCATCCCTCCTCGAGGCCTTTCTATATCCTCTCTCTAGGCCCCTCTCAGGCCTCTTTCAGGCTCCACTCCACCAACCCTCCTGATGGTTTCCCGGCTTTCATAGATTAATTCATGGATTCATAGATCTGAGAAGGCCAGAAGGGACCATTGTGTCTAGACCATCTAGTCTAATCTCCTGTATAACACAGGCCATAGGACTTTCCTGAATTAATCCCTACTTCTAGTCCAATAGATGTGGTTGAACTACAGCAGTGTTTCTCAAAAACCTATCTGTGGACTAGCGCTGATCCCTGAGATTTCCCTGACACAGTTACGGAAGGCAGCAAGCCGGTCCCTGGTATCAAAAAGGTTGAGAAACCGTGAACTAGAGCACATCATTTAGAAACCTGTCCAATTTTAATTTTTTTGTTCATAGATTCTAAGGCCAGCAGGAGCCATTGTGATCATCTGTCTGACTTCCTGTATAACACAGGCCATGGAACTTCCCAAAAATAATTCCTACAGCAAATCTTTTAGAAAAACTTCCAGTCTTTATTTAAAATTTGTCAGTGATGGAGAATCCACCATGTCCCTTTGCAAATTATTCTAATAGTTAATTACTCTCACTGTTAACAATTTACACCTTATTTCCAGTCTGAATTTGTCTAGCTTCAACTTCAAGGCATTGGATCATGTTATATCTTTCTCTGTTAGATTGAAGAGCCCATTATTAAATATTTGTTCCCCATGTAGGTAATTATAGACTGAAATCATGTCACTCCTTGACCTTCTCTTTGTTAAGTTAAATAGATTGAGCTTCTTGAATCTATCACTATAAGGCATGTTTTCTAATCTTTTAATTGTTTTCGTGGCTCTTCTCTGAACCCTCTCCAATATATCAACCTCCTTCTTGAAGTGCGGACACCAGAACTGAACACAATATTTCAGTAGTGGTTGCACCAGTGCCAAATATGGAGGTAAAATAACCTCTCTACTCCTTCTCGAGATTCCTTTGTTTATGCATCCCAGGATTGCATTAGCTCTTTTGACCACGCATTACACTGGGAGCTAATGTTCAGCTGATTATCCACCATGACCCCCAAATATTTTTCAGAGTCACTGCTTCCCAGAGTAGATTCCCTCATTCTATAACTATAGCCTATATTGTTGCTAGATATATACATTTATAGTTAGCCATATTGTTTGCTTGTGTCCAGTTTACCAAATGATTCGGATGGCTCTGAATTCGTGACCTGTCCCCTTTATTATTTACCACTCCCCCAATTTTTCTGTCATCTGCAAACTTTATCAGTAATGATTTTATGCTTTCTTCCAGCTCATTGATAAAGATGATAAATAATGTAGGGCCAACAACCGATTCCTGCAGAACCCCAGTGGAAACACACCTGCTCGATGACCATTCTCCATTTACAGTTCCATTTTGACACCTATCAGCCAGTTTTTAACCCATTTACTGAGTGTCATGTTAATTTCATATTCTAGTTTTTTTTAATCTAAATGTGTGGTACTAAGTCAAAGTATATTGTGTCAACAATATTATCTTTATCAACCAAACTTGTCATCTCATTAAAAAGAAATCAAGTTGTTTGGCAGGTTCTGTCTTTTCCATAAACCCATATTGATTTGCATTAATTATATTACCCTCCTTTAGTTTTTTATTATTCAAGTCTCAGATTAGTTGCTCCATTATTTTGCCTGAGATTGATGTCAGTCTGACACACCTATAATTACCCAGATCATCCTGTTTACCCTTTTTTATAAATTGGGATAAAATTAGCTTTCTTCCAGTCTTCTGGAACTTCCCCAGTTCTTGAAGTTATTGAAAATCAACATTAATGGTCCTCCAAGCTCCTCAGCCATCTGTATTAAAACTCTTGGAGGCCAGTTGTCTGGATCTACTGATTCAGAAGTGTCTAACTTCAATACCTTTTGTTTAACGTCCTCCAGAGATACTAGTGATCACATACATCCAGTGATCATGTTAGCCCTTTTGGCCACAGTGTTGTACCCAGAGCTCATGTTCAGTTGATTATCCACCATAATCCCCCTGAGAAAAGTCGCTGCTTCACATGGTAGAGTCTCTCATCCTGTAAGTGTGACCGCCCTTCTTTCTTCTTAGATGTAGGCCCTTACACTTGGCAGTATTTAAAACACACATTGTTTGCTTGGGTCCAGTTTACCAGTTGATCCAGATTACTCTGTGTTAGTGATTTATACTTGTTATTAACTACTCCCCTAATCTTTGTGTCATCTGTAAACTTTATGTATTATTTTGTGTATTTCTAGGTCATTCATAAAAAGTTAAATAGTATAAGGCCAAGAACCAATGCCTGTGGGACTCACTAGAAACAAACCCGCTCAAGGATTATTCCTCATTTACAGTTACATTTTGAGATGTCATTTAGTCCATTTTTAATCCACTTAACGTGTGCCATGTTGACTTTGTATCATTCTAGTTTCTTAATCAAAGTGTCATGCAGTACCAAGTCAAATGTGTTAAAGAAATCTAAGTATATTACTTCAATACTATAAACGTTATCAGCCAAACTTGTAGTCTCATCAAATGATATGAAGTTAGTTTGACAGGTTCTGTTTTCCATAAATTCATGTGTGATGGGATATGCAACCCTGCACCAGTAAGGAAGGGGTTAAGTAGCTGCTCTTGACCCGGATAGCCCCACCCTGTCGACCTACAAATCGTGCAGGGTTTGGAGGAGGAGCTCAAAAAGGAGAACAGGTCCATTCAGTAGCAGGGCAGACAGTGGAGGTAAACTGACCTACCCTCTGAGCTCCTGGGAAGGAGCAGTGCAGGAGGGAGCACGGCTGCCTGATGCCTTGCTATAGCCACTGTGCCAAACCCACAGAGAAGACACTTGTGACACTCAGAAGGTCTGAGACTATCTTCAATTTCAGTTATTTAATGTTTTACTATAACTGTTGGGCAAAGAGGGGACTGTAGGAAGTGATTCAGGGAGGCAACAGCATAGCACTCAAGCGGTATGTCTACACTGCAATAAAAAAAACCATGGCACTGAGTCTCAGAGCTTGGGTCAATTGGTTCTAGCTCAAGCTGCAGGGCTAAAAATTGAAGTGTAGATGTTTGTGCTTCCGCTGGAACCTGGGCTCTGACCAGGGTGGATTTGATTTAAATCACTAGTCAGGAAGTCTCGATTTAATCATGGATTTCTTCATAAAAGTGCGTTCTTGTTGGTTATTATAACCTTAATACATATTCTTCACAACTCCGAGATAGATGTAGGTTTCATTTTTATACGGTACATACTATACGTTTTTTAAGTGATTTATTTTGAAAACTTTTCAGATTAGTTTTACAGCTATATCAGAAAATGAATGATTGTTTGGTTATTTCATTTACCAAAGGTAATTGAAGCAGATATTTATGAAGTCATTGGGAGGTGAACTATCTCCAATTCAACAGGTTAATCATTAATATTTGGAGGATTTTCTTGCCATGCTGTATTAGGAGGAGAACATCACCAGACAGACATTTAAATTGTTTTATGTAACTAAAACATCCATGTTACGTATTCTGGATTTTTTTCTTCAACAGCAAACACAATATTTTTACAAAACAAACATATGAATATTTGAATTTAGTTAAACATTCAAGTTTTTTTAAAATCAGGTTTGTTTTTGTTAAAATTGTTTTTAACTAAAATAATTAAATGAAATATTTAAAAAAAACCCCACAAAAATTAAATCGACTGTGTCAGCCAGGTCAACATGAGAAACTTAAAATATTGGCTTCTGCAACTAACTGAGTCGTCTTCACCTCCATTTTCCTGTTTGTTCATAATCTGGAAAAGAAAAACAAGCTTTCCTGCTTTTTTCAGGTCCCAAACAATTTCTCAATTTGGAATGAATTAATCTAAAGGAAGAAAATATTCTTTCTACACTGGCAGAAGAAGCTACTGCTGTTAAAAGTGAGATTATCACTTCAACAGTCTCTGAATCCAAGTGCTTAAGTGACTTCCACCAGTTCACTGGTGTGACTTTATTTAAAACCTCATCAGCAAACATCTATTTCTTGAATGGTTCACCCTTAGCTCTGAAGTTTATTATAGTTGGCATTATGGAGGGATGATTGCTGGATGTCCATGTCATAGCCAACTCTTCTTCTTCAGCAGTTAAGGTTTGACCCTGGTACTGAGTATTGAGAATATTTGCAAGAAAATAACCTGGAGACAGTGCTTGTCCCATTCGTTTTTTTAATGCTTGTATTTTAACTCTGTCATTGCATATTTCTCTTTTTAAGCTCTCACTCGGTTCCTTCCAAATTTTCCACAGCGTCAGCAATAAAACAGCTATTTCCCTGCAATTTGTTCAAGGCTACAGAAATAGGCTTCAGGGTGCTTAGCATGAGTTCAACCTTTCTCTTCAGCCCAATGTTGAGAACTTTGGCTCTGACGGTGCCATCTATTTTTTCACGATTTTGTTCATAAACTCTCATCAGATTAGGCCAATTCTTGATCTAGTGCTCAAAACAGTCCACCACTGAGTTCCATCGCACATCCTGTGGGAGAGTTAGCTTGGTTCCTCTCACTGTTTTCAGAGCAGCTGCTGCAAAGTGGTTGTTATGGAAGTATTTTGCAATTTCAACAACATTAGCCTTTATTTCTGGAACACTGAAGTCTTTGGCTAGGAGGTACATCAAATGAGCACTGAAACCGTATGTTGTTAGCTTGGGACTCTCTTCACGCTCTTCTAAATTTATTCTCATGTTGGATACATTTGCAGCATTGTCTGTGACCAAGCTGCGTACTAGACATTTGAATTTTTTTTCACAGTCTGTTATAGCTTTTACTGCTACTGCTTGTAAGTATTCTGCTGTGTGTATCAATTGTTTCTGTAAGGAATCATAGAATCATAGAATATCAGGGTTGGAAGGGACCCCAGAAGGTCATCTAGTCCAACCCCCTGCTCGAAGCAGGACCAATTCCCAGTTAAATCATCCCAGCCAGGGCTTTGTCAAGCCTGACCTTAAAACCCTCTAAGGAAGGAGATTCTACCACCTCCCTAGGTAACGCATTCCAGTGTTTCACCACCCTCTTAGTGAAAAAGTTTTTCCTAATATCCAGTCTAAACCTCCCCCATTGCAACTTGAGACCATTACTCCTCGTTCTGTCATCTGCTACCATTGAGAACAGTCTAGAGCCATCCTCTTTGGAACCCCCTTTCAGGTAGTTGAAAGCAGCTATCAAATCCCCCCTCATTCTTCTCTTCTGCAGACTAAACAATCCCAGCTCCCTCAGCCTCTCCTCATAAGTCATGTGCTCTAGACCCCTAATCATTTTTGTTGCCCTTCGCTGGACTCTCTCCAATTTATCCACATCCTTCTTGTAGTGTGGGGCCCAAAACTGGACACAGTACTCCAGATGAGGCCTCACCAATGTCGAATAGCGGGGAACGATCACGTCCCTCGATCTGCTCGCTATGCCCCTACTTATACAAGGAAGACATTCCCTTCTTCTGTTGTCAGACAAGCACATACAACAGGATCATTGTGGACATTGCTCTACCCATCAAGACTCAGGTTAACAATTTTACCCTCTAGACCTTTTGCACACTGCTCAATTTCTCTTTCAGACACTTTACCCTGAAACTATAGAAAATGATGGTGATCTTGAAGGTGGAGAGTCTTCAGAATCCTGTAAGTTGAGGATGGATTCTCCTAAACAAAATAAGTCAATGCAGTTATTTAATTATTATTACCATACTGCTCATTTCGTATTACTCATTGCATTCACTGACACTCAGTACTACTTTAAAGGTGAAATTGTAAAAGGAAGATCTGCCTATTTCAGCCATTTATTTTTTCTCACAACTGCATCTAAAATGATAGTACCATAGAGTAACAACTATATATTTTTTTTGTTTCAAGCAGTCCTTAAGAAAGAAGTATGAAATAAAGTTTACCAACCTGAAGATCCTGCATGTTAAGACATGTTCCTTTCATCATCTTCAACATAGCTTCCTCCTGAGAAAGAACACTTCTCATTAGGTTGTTTCATTAGGGCAACCAGGCCTTGCATTTCTTTGTTGCACTGTTTGCATTTTGCACGCATCCCTGTCTTACCCACAGTAGAGGAACTGCATTTAAAATGTTCCCAAACTGGGTCTCTTTTACAGCCTGCTGCCGTTATAGGTTTTCCCCTCTAGTGAGAGAATGGTATGGTAGATCTCAAATCAATGAAGGCTACACTTAGGCCTGACCTACACTAGGAGAGGGGATCGATCTAAGTTACGCAACTTCAGCTACGTGAATAATGTAGTTGAAGTCGACGTACTTAGACCTGCTCACCGCGGTGTCTTCACTACGGTGAGTCGACTGCTGCCTCTCCCCTATCGACTCCGCCCGCGCCTCTCGCGGAGCTGGAGTACATCAGTCGACGGGAGAGCACTCGGGGGTCAATTTATTGGGTCTAGTCTAGTATTCCATTTCCAAAAGCTCCTCTGTATTAATAGGCCAAACCCACAATAATCACTGGACTTGTTGCATCCACTCTTAAAGGGATCAGTACGCTCTGTTATAAACTATCTCCTCCATTCTTCTCTGCATTTCCTTCCTTGCTGCAATTCCCAATGCTCAACACCCACGGGCTTCACTTCCACCCCTTCCCTTTTCCGTCTGCTGAAATGATCAGCCGTGAAACAGTTCATGCTGTTACGCAAAAAGATTCTTTTCCCCAAGAATTAGGCAAGCACAGACAATACTGAAGGGGGTTTATTCATGGTACCAGGAAGACTGACAAGCAGCTTTAAAGATATGGTGCCATAGTGGCCAGTGATATACACTTTTTTAAATTAATTTATTCATGTTTATACAAAGACAGACATTGTTACAAGTCAAGAGAGAACCCTAAACAAAGATTAAAAATAAGAACAGTACGTACATATAGAGGTTATTCTATTGCATTAAGCATTTATGGCTACCTTGCGGGGGAAAGAGGTGAGGTGGAGGGGGGTAGGGATGAGTGCTTACAGATATTCGGTGGGTTGTGAAGCAAGGGTTAGCGTTGTTCTAAGAACTGAGTTACTGGACGGGCATTGACCATATAAGCTTATTAATTGTTTACAGTTGTCAGTGCCTTTTGAGTTACTGAAACATTCCTGCTTGGTCTGCAGTTTTTGTTTTAGCTGTTAGCTATATGTTGTTGTTTTTTTTTTTGATAATTCCCCTTTTTTTTTTTTTTTTTGACAAATCGAACTTTTAAGTGAGATAAACTCAATACTTTAAATACTTTAATATGCATGATTTGTTTTAGGGTTGCCCAAGGAAGGTGGGAGGGAGAGGGGAATTGGAGGAAGTGGGTAAAGGTAGGAAACATAGCTCTGGTCTACACTATGAGTTTAGGTCAAATTTAGCAGCGTTAGATCGATTTAACCCTGCACCTGTCCGCACAACGAAGCCATTTTTGTCGACTTAAAGGGCTCTTAAAATCAGTTTCTGTACTCCTCCCTGACAAGGGGATTAGCACTGAAATCGACATCGCTGAGTCGAATTTGGGGTAGTGTGGACGCAGTTTGATGGTATTGGCCTCCGGGAGCTATCCCACAGTTCTCCATTGTGACCGCTCTGGACAGCACTCTCAACTCAGATGCACTAGCCAGGTACACAGGAAAAGCACCGGGAACTTTTGAATTTCATTTCCTGTTTGGCCAGTGTGGTGAGGTCATCAGCATAGGTGACCATGCAGTCCCAGAATTGCAAAAGATCTCCAGCATGGACCGAATGGGAGGTACTGGATCTGATCACTGTATCGGGAGACGAATCCGTGCTATCAGAACTCCCTTCCAAAAGACGAAATGCCAAAATATTTGAAAAAATCTCCAAGGGCATGAAGGACAGAGGCTATAACGGGGACCAGCAGCAGTGCCACGTGAAACTTAAGGAGCTCAGGCAAGCCTACCAAAAATCCAAAGAGGCAAACAGCCGCTCCGGGTCAGACCCCCAGACATGCCGCTTCTGTGATGAGCTGCATGCAATTCTAGGTGGTGCCCCTACCACTACCCCACCCCTGTACGTGGGCTCCTGCAAGGGGAGAGTCTCTCGCAACAGGGATGAGGATTTTGGGGACGAGGAAGAGGAGGAGGAGGAGGAGGATGAAACCATTCTCCCCGACAGCCAGGAACTGTTTATCACCCTGGAGCCAATACCCTCCCAAGGCAGGCTCCCGGACCTTGAAGGCGGAGAAAGAGTCTACCCACTGTTCTCTAAAATGTGTCTTTTTAAATACTACTCTTCCTTTTTTTCCTCCTGCAGCTGCAAATGTTTCAGCACTCCCCCTATCATCTCCGTCCCAGAGGCTAGCGCGGATAAGAAGGTGAAAAAAACGCACTCGCGATGAAATGTTCTCTGAGCTCATGCAGTCCTCCCGCACTGAAAGAGCCCAGCAGAATGCATGGATGCAGACAATGTCAGAGTCCAGGAAAGCATAAAATGAATGCGAGTACAGGAGGCGGGATCAAGATGATAGGTGGCGGCAGCGTGATGAGAGGAGGCAGGATGCAATGCTGAGGCTACTGGAGGATCAAACTGATATGCTCTGGCATATAGTTGAGCTGCAGGAAAGACAGCAGGAGCACAGACCGCTTCTGCAGCCCCTGTGTAACCAACCGCCCTCCTCCCCAAGTTCCTTAGCCGCCTCACCCAGACGCCCAAGAACGTGGCGGGAAGGGGGCCCTCCAGGCACCCAACCGCTCCATCCCAGAGCAACAGAAGGCTGGCATTCAATAAGTTTTGAAGTGCAGTGTGGCCTTGTCCTTCCCTCGTCCTCACCCCTCCCAGGCTACCTTGGCAGTTATCCCCCTATTTGTGTGACGAATTAATGAAGAATGCATGAATTTGAAACAACAATGACTTTATTGCCTCTGCAAGCGGTGATCGAAGGCGGGAGGGTGGTTGGCTTACAGGGAAGTAGAGTGAACCAAGGGGGTGGGTTTTCATCAAGGAGAACCAAACAGAACTGTCACACCATAGCCTGGCCAGTCATGAAACTGGTTTTCAAAGCTTCTCCGATGCGCACCGTGCCCTCCTGTGCTCTTCTAATTGCCCTGGTGTCTGGCTGCGCGTAACCAGCGGCCAGGCGATTTGCCTCAACCTCCCACCCCGCCATAAATGTCTCCCCCTTACTCTCACAGATATTGTGGAGCGCACAGCAAGCAGTAATAACAATGCGAATATTGGTTTCGCTGAGGTCTAAGCGAGTCAGTAAACTGCACCAGTGTGCTTTTAAACGTCCAGATGCACATTCTACCACCATTCTGCACTTGCTCAGCCTATAGTTGAACAGCTCCTGACTACTGTCCAGGCTGCCTGTGTACGGCTTCATGAGCCATGGCATTAAGGGGTATGCTGGGTCCCCAAGGATAACTATAGGCATTTCAACATCCTCAACAGTTATTTTCAGGGTCTGGGAAGTAAATCCCTTCCTGCAGCTGTTTGGACAGACCAGAGTTCCTGAAGAAGTGAGCGTCATGTACCTTTCCCAGCCATCCCACGTTGATGTTGGTGAAATATCCCTTGTGATCCACCAGTGCTTGCAGCACCATTGAAAAGTACCCCTTTCGGTTTATGTACTGGCTGCCAAGCTGGTCCAGTCCCAAGATAAGGATATGGGTTCCGTCTATGGCCCCACCACAGTTAGGGAATCCCATTGCAGCAAAGCCATCTAGTAAGACCTGCACATCTCCCAGAGTCACTACCCTTGATAGCAGCAGCTCAGTGATTGCATTGGCTAGTTGGATCACAGCAGCCCCCACAGTAGATTTGCCCACTCCAAATTGATTCCCGACAGACCGGTAGCTGTCTGGCATTGCAAGCTTCCAGAGGGCTATCGCCACTCACTTGTGAACTGTGAGGGCTGCTCTCATCTTGGCGCTTCAGGGCAGGGGAAAGCAAGTCACAAAGTTCCATGAAAGTGCCCTTACGCATGCGAAAGTTTCGCACCCACTGGGAATCATCCCAGACCCGCAACACTATGCGGTCCCACCAGTCTGTGCTTGTTTCCCGGGCCCAGAGTCGTTGTTCCATGGCATGAGCCTGCCCCATTGCCACCAGGATGGCCAAATTGCCAGGGCCCGTACTTTGAGAGAAGTCTGTGTCCATGTCCCCATCACTCTCGTCACCACGCTGCCATCGCCTCCTCTTGCAGGTTCTGGTTCCGAACATACTGCAGGATAATGCGCGAGGTGTTTACAATGCTCATAACTGCCGCGGTGATCTGAGCGGGCTCCATGCTTGCCGTGGTATGGTGTCTGCAGGAGAGCAGAGTTGCAGCGGAAGCGGAGGCTGACGATGGATGCCATGAGAATAGATATTTATAGAGAACAACAAGAGGACCTGCAAGGTGAATTCAGGAGAGCGGAGTTGCAGTGGAAGTGGGAGCCCATGACAGCCAACACGGAGAAATACGCTATCGAGACAAGAGCAGGAGAGCAGAGTTGCAGCGGAAGCAATGGTTCGATGATGACGGTTAGCAGTCCTACTGCACTGTCTGCTGAAAGCAGTATGGTGTCCACATGGAAAAAAGGCTCGAAATGATTGTATGCCGTTGCTTTCACGGAGGGAGGGGTGACTGATGACATGTTCCCAAAACCACCCACGACAATGTTTTTGCCCCATCAGGCATTGGGAGCTTAACCCAGAATTCCAATGGGTGGCGGAGACTGCGGGAATGTGGGATAGCTACCCACAGTGCAAAGCTCCAAAAGTCAAAGCTAGCCACGGTACTGTGGACACACTCCGCCAGCTTAATCTGCTTAGTGGGGACACATACAATTGACTGTATAAAATCGCTTCCTAAAAAATTGACTTCTATAAATTTGACCTAATTTTGGAGTGTAGACATACCCATAGTAAGATTTTTAAGCATGTGTTTAAAATACCCACACATGACAAGAGAGGTTAGTAACATAAATATAGAAGCAGTGGCAGCTATTTGGACAATTGTTCACCAGGAAATGGGACTGTAGGATGCATTATGAACAGGATTTTTTAGTCAGGTGATGGTTTGATTGGAGAGCTGGACTTGAATGCGACTTTTGGTGACGTGGTTATGAATGGTGGTAAACGCAGACGCAGCAGCCAGGACCACTTTAAGAAGTAGCTTTTTGGCCAGTTGAACTGGTGTATTGTCCAGGTATAGATTGTTATACTACTGAGGAGCTGTTGTTATTTCAGTGAACGCATGGCCGGGGAAGTGCACATCCCTTAGGGTAAATGAGTTAGTAATTTGCAGGCACATGGAAGCGTTTGCCTGGTACTGTAATGGTCCGTACATGTAATAAGATGCAGCAGTGATGAAACACTACTGAGTAGCTGTCAAGGTTCCTCCCCCACTCTGAACTCTAGGGTACAGATGTGGGGACCTGCATGAAAAACCTCCTAAGCTTATCTTTACCAGCTTAGGTCAAAACTTCCCCAAGGTACAAAATATTCCACCCTTTGTCCTTGGATTGGCCGCTACCACCACCAAACAAATACTGGTTACTGGGGAAGAGCTGTTTGGACACGTCTTTCCCCCCAAAATACTTCCCCAAACCTTGCACCCCACTTCCTGGACAAGGTTTGGTAAAAAGCCTCACCAATTTGCCTAGGTGACTACAGACCCAGACCCTTGGATCTTAAAAACAATGAACAATCCTCCCAACACTTGCACCCCCCCTTTCCAGGGAAATGTTGGATAAAAAGCCTCACCAATTTGCATAGGTGACCACAGACCCAAACCCTTGGATCTGAGAACAATGAAAAAGCATTCAGTTTTCTTACAAGAAGACTTTTAATAGAAATAGAAGTAATTAGAAATAAGAAATCCCCCCCTGTAAAATCAGGATGGTAGATACCTTACAGGGTAATTAGATTCAAAACATAGAGAACCCCTCTAGGCAAAACCTTAAGTTACAAAAAAGATACACAGACAGAAATAGTTATTCTATTCAGCACAATTCTTTTCTCAGCCATTTAAAGAAATCATAATCTAACATGTACCTAGCTAGATTACTTACTAAAAGTTCTAAGGCTTCATTCCTGGTCTATCCCCGGCAAAGACAAAATATAGACAGACACACATACCCTTTGTTTCTCTCCCTCCTCCCAGCTTTTGAAAGTATCTTGTCTCCTCATTGGTCATTTTGGTCAGGTGCCAGCGAGGTTACCTTTAGCTTCTTAACCCTTTACAGGTGAGAGGAGATTTCCTCTGGCCAGGAGGGATTTGAAAGGGGTTTACCCTTCCCTTTCTATTTATGACAGTAGCGGATACTTGTACAGCAACTTTACTATTTGCAAGAGGAAGGACATTTACAACAACAGAAGAGGACTAGGTGAAAGGTAGAACAGGAGCATACGATGTAATTGTTTGTTTTTGTGCAACAGTTTGAGGTTGTTATTAGTGTAGCATTGTTAGGGGAAGGTGTTAGGTATTCAGACAGCCTGTCATAAGTATAAAGGGAAGGGTAACCACCTTTCTGTATACAGTGCTATAAAATCCCTCCTGGCCAGAGGCAAATTCCTTTTACCTGTAAAGGGTTAAGAAGCTTAGGTAACCTGGCTGGCACCTGACCCAAACTGACCAATGAGGGGACAAGATACTTTCAAATCTGGAGGGGCGGGGGGGGAAGGCTTTTGTCTGTCTGTGTGATACCTTTGCTGGGAACAGATCAAGGATGCAAGCCCTCCAACTCCTGTAAAGTTAGTAAGTAATCTAGCTAGAAAATGTGTTAGGTTTTCTTTGTTTTGGCTTGTGAAGTTCGCTGTGCTGGAGGAAATGTATATTCCTGTTTTTGTGTCTTTTTGTAACTTAAGGTTTTGCCTAGAGGGATTCTCTCTGTTTTGAATCTGACTGCCTGTAAGATTATCTTCCATTCTGATCTTACAGAGTTGTTCTCTTATCTTTTTTTTGTTCTTATAATAAAGTCTGTTTTTTTAAGAATCTGGGTTTTTTGAGTCTTAAAAATCCAAGGCTGGTTTGTGCTCATCTTGTTTATTCTCAAGCCTCCCCAGGAAAGGGGGTGTAAGGGCTTGGGGGGAATATTTGGGGGAGTAGGACTCCAAGTGGTACTTTCCCTGTTCTTTTTCTAAATCACTTGGTCGTGGCAGCATACTGTTCAAAGACAAGGCAAAATTTGTGCCTTGGGAAAGTTTTTAACCTAAGATGGTAAAAATAAGCTTGGTGGTTTTTTTTCATATGGGTCCCCACATCTGTACCCTAGAGTTCAGAGTGGCCAGGGAACCCTGACACAGCCCTACTTTGTATACTATATTATTAGTTATATATTTAATAGACTTGAAATGGAAAGAAGAAGGAAACACATGAGAAGGAATAACAGAGGGATACACAAGAAAGAAATTGATGGTGCTAGGTTTTGACCACTGGCTGCTCTAATGGTGTATTCTGTTGATATGGCCTTTGCATGAATAGGTGCTCACACAGGTGCTTTACTGTATTGTCTAAGGAAAAAAGAGCCAGTTAGTTCATTACAGTTTCTTTGTATTTTTAGGAACTCATCCTTTGAACAGTGTTGTGAGGTTTTGTTGTTGTTTTTTTTTGTTTGTTTTTTTGTAGCTCTAGTGTTTGGGCCACAGGGAATTCAGATCTTGCAGAAAAAAGAACAGCCTCGAATTCAGTACAGAGACTGATATTTGTCTGTTTTATTAGTGGAAAGCTCAGTCTCCTGTGTTTTCCTCGTTCTAGATAACCTTTTCATGTCATCTAAGAAATTAATTTCTTCGTTGGAATTGTTGCAAGTAAACTTGATAGCAGGAGTGCTGTTATTGAGGCAGCTTACACAGTGATTTGCTAAGTACAGCCACTTCATATAAGGTGAAGCAAAAGTCGATTTATCGATTACTGCTGGGATTTCAGGAACCTGTTGAACTCCCTGTTTGTTTTTCTCTCCTAAAACTCACTACTTGAATGCCTTTTTTCTTGCCTTCTTTTGGAAAGGATTCTCCTTCATGCACCTTCATATGAGTGCGAACAATCAGTCTGTTTGCTAGCTGTGCTTCTCTGCTGTAGAGTTGGACTTTCTAGTAAAGTGTTGATAGGGTCAGTGAGTGCAACTTTCTTGCTGTCAGGAAAGGCCATTGCTAAAATACTTTCCCATGTAGAGAGAAAAATTGGGGCATTTGCTACCCAGGCTGCAAATATTCTGGGCTCTCTGTTCACTCTGTCAGCCCTCTTCATCTGAATGTGCTTAAACAGAACAAAATAGTTTGGAAAAGTGAGTTTATTGCAGGTGCAAAGTTGTTTGTGCGATAACGCACCTTTAATACAGACCATCTCTTCTCTACGCTTCCTGGACTCTACATTGTAAGGAGAGAGTCTACATTGTGCAAACTAATCTGTTCACAATTTTTTATTAAGAACTTTTTACAACTTTCTAATTCAAGTGTTGTGTTTTTCCTCCTGTTCCAAACTAGGCTGTGACTTGGGGGAATTAAGATGGGTTGGGCGCTAATAGGCTGGTAATCTATAAAAACATGTTTTTAAAAACAAAACCAAATGAATGATAGAGGCTGGGAGTAAAGAGGAAAAATCTCCCTACTAGTACAGGTCTCAAGACAGGGAGTGATCTAACCCGTTCTGGAACTACCCGTGCTCCTATACCATTGCTACGCTCCTTTTGACCGCAGTTCGACCAGGGCAGTATCCCACACTTTTCACATTATTTAGGCACAGCAAAATAAACTAGACAGTTGCTCACTTTGTGGCTTCTGTAGGCCAAGTGCATTGCACACACCAGGTGCTCATTGTGTCCTTCCATTCCTCCTCCCAAGCTCCTGTGTGCCACCCTCCTATCCCCCTCTATTTCAGGGACTCACTGCTGTCATCAGATGTTCGGCTGCGTGTGTGTGTTCTTTCTGCATGCTGCCCTGGCTCTGGCCAGATAGCCTGTACAGCAGGCTCCGAATGAACTGCCCAATAAGACCACAAGACTTGGTTTAGGGGCGAAGACGCCCAGCCACGTTTCTTGTTGACGAAGCACGGTAATAGCACCTGGCAGACTCTATGAGGATACTAAGACATGTATTCTCGTGACAATGGATGCAGCTCAGTCCGTGGCAGGACTTTCCATTGTTCCCTAAGTTGGCCAAAGACCCTCCCTCTGAAATACATCTTTATACACAGATTCAAAGAAGGTACATATTGCCCCTGAGATATCAGGGTGCCACCCATTGCCTTGTACATGTTGGTTTAATTAAAACATTTCTATTCATTATGCTGTTATTCTATTCTAATCTTATCTTTAAGATGGGTCAGTGTGTTCCTGTTATCTCTGGGGAACGTGCTGCTACTGAGGTGTTCTGGTACCACCCTTCTGGAATATGTGTTTTTGCAATATCAGCCCTGTACTTGCCAAATTCTGTGAGCTGGGCCTGCCTTTGCTCGCAACCTGACTGCTTCATATTGGCAAAGTTTTGACCACTACCTTAGTTCAGGTCTCATACCAGGCCTCTGATACAAGGCCTTATGTTCCAGGCCCTCTTCTTACTACAACTGCATTCCTTCCCATGGCCTCCCTGATGCTAGGGGCTCTGTCTTACCCTCCCCTCCATTCTAATTTCTTTTCTTTCTATCTGGGAGAGAAGTCTTTCATGGAGTTCTGATAAAAATTACTCCTGCAGGAATTCTGTGCCAAAAAAATCCAAAATTCTGTACCAAAAAATCCAAAATTCTGCAAAATTTTGCATATTTTATTTGTCAAAATAATGCAATATAATCACACCAGTTTCACTTCTTTTGGTAGTTTATTTAAACTACTATACAGAAAAAAATCACAATAACTGTAAAGCATTTCCTAAACGCATGAAAGTTAAGTTACAAATATTTGGTAACCAAGACCCTGCATTCCAGTTATAATCCTGGATTTTCATTTAAATTACATTACTTTTATTTTGGTGTTTGGGGTTCTGTAGAGTGTTGCTTTAAATTGCTCAGACTCGTGGAAGAAAAAACTACTAAGGCCCTTTGACCTAAATCTCCTTATTGCAGAAAAACTGTATGTGCTAAAGAAGGATGAGAAAAGGTCATATAAGTATACAAGTGGCTGGCCAAGGGACGCTATGACAGCACGGGGGTTTCTAAAAGCCCCGACTATCCAGCCAGTTCGGCTTAAAAAGCCCCTGACCGCAAAATTGCAATATACAACCCATGGTCTACAGTCCACCGCACTTGGCCTATTATTTAACCTCAAAGCTTGCTTAAACTAGAAAAGTTGCTTATTGAGGCAATATGTATGATATTGTCCTTATAAGGCATAATTGTCAGGGTCTGTTGGAAAAGTACCCATGCGGAAGTGTATTGTTTGAAATGCCACTGAAAACCCTATATAAGTTAGTTGAAGTGTATGGAAAACAGAGCAGCTCCTGGCTAGCTGTCTCTCCCTGCATGCTTGTATTACAATAAAGGAGTCTCAGGCTGTTCTGATCCAAACACAACACGTGGTTAATTTTCCACCTCAGACTTTCACACAAGAAAGTCTTACAGGTTGCTGATCATTACCCTGCACTTTTTTTTTTAATGGATAAGTAAAATAGATCCTGAGCTGTAATCTAGCACCATTGTGCCTCTCTGGCACAGGGAAAAAGCGAGAAAGCCCATGGACCTTCCTAGCTGAGGATTCCGTTACTAGGCTCCTTTACACCATTCCTTTACGCCGTTCTGGCAAGGTAAAGGAGCCTTAATTGACTAAGAATAGGAACAATTAATGAACATTAGCAGCCTGTTTGTTTAGTTGTTACACTTCTGCTCTGCCTCAGGGACAGAGCCTGCTTCACACAGCCCTACGCCTCCAAGCCCTGGATGCTACAACAGCAAGAGAAAAGGACAGAATGAGTCTCTTGCTTGTTTGCATACAGGCAGGTGCCCAGCCACGACCTCTTAACGTCTCTCCATGGACACATTCACGCACAGCCAGCCTCCCTCCTCCTCCCCACAGTGAACTGCTGTGGAAGGGGCATGTGTTCCCCACAGATTTCTTTGCTCCCCCATTTTTCTGCGGGGGAGCCAAAAAATCTGTGGAAAGTATGAGGGGTGCAGAATTCCCCCAGGAGTAAGAAATGACAATATTGTGTAATTAATTTAAATCTTACTGAATTAAGTTCAAATGTTTTAGGAGTTCACTGTATTAAATATGTATGTACTGTTGTGGGATTATCTGTATTTCCATGAGGGAGGGGGACCATAGCCCTGCAGCAGCTAAGAACAGTGGTGGATGTGTAGGCGAATTCACTCATGTTGTAACAGCTGTAGAGACGCACCACCGCCTGAAGAGAAGTTCACATATACTAACAGATAAAGAAAGGATTTTGGGTTAAATAGCTTGAGTTAAAATTGACTCAGGACCTTCTTGTGCATCCAGCAAATGGACAGTACTCTGGGCAGAGTTTGGAGTTGGTGGGTGATCTCTGGTAAGCTTATTAGTGTGCAGCTAAGTTCTTATGTTGTTTTTAATATATTTTTCTCTGTAATGCTTTTATTTTAAGACTAAACGTGCTTGCTTAGGAAGAGCTGTGTGGTAGCTTAACTGTGGTAATTCCGCTGTTTCTGTCTCTCTGAGGAGAAAAGTAAAACCAACCTGCTGAGGCAGACTGACTTTGCTGGGGAGTTCATAGGATAGGCAGGGAGCTGCACAGTTTGGAAATACCCTGGTCAGGAGGGAGAGAGAGGTGAGTCTCTGCCCAAGAGAGGTGATGGCTGAGAACCTGTGAGCCTAGAGTTGGTGCCCTTGCTAGACCACAGACAGGGAATACAGGTACTATTATCCTATCCTGTGACAGGAGTCAACAGTTTAAACTGTATTGGGAGTATCAGCTGAGCAAATATGGAGGATATTGTTATGCTGGAATGTGTCAATGGCTGCCATCAACTGGGGTTCTTTGTCTATATACAATTACAGATCTGGTTAAAGCTGCTGGCTCTGCTAACCAGATGCCAGGGACTCCACGTGTCCCCCATTTCTCCCTTTCGGTTTTTTCTATTTTTACTGAAATCAGAAGGGTTCTGGCCACTGGTGCCTAGAACAATAGTTTTCAAACTTTTTGTCTGGTGGCCCAGTTGAAGAAAATGTTTGATGCCCATGACCCAGTGGAGCTGGGGATGAGGGGCATGGGAGCGGCTCAGGGCTGGGGCAGAGGATTGGTGTGAGGGCTGCGGGGTGGGACTGGGAATGAGGGGTTCAGGGTGTGGGAGGGGGCTCTGGGCTGGGGCAGGGGGTACAGGCTCTGGGCTGGGGCCAGGGATGAGGGGCTTGGGGTGCAGAAAGGGGCTATGGGTTTGGGGGGGCTCAGGGCTGGGGCAGTGGATTGGGGCACGGGGTTGGGGCGCGGACTTATCTCGGGTGGCTCCTGGTCAGTGGTGCAGCAGGGGTGCAGAGGCAGGCTTCCTGCCTGTCTTGGCATCTCGGACCGCGCTGCGCCCTGGAAGTGGCCAGCAGCAGGTCTGGCTTCTAGGCAGAGGTGCGCAAGTAGCTCCGTGCGGCTCTTGCTCGCAGGCACTGCCCCCCCAGCTCCCGATGGCCAGGAACCAGCTAATGGGAGTATGGAGCCAGTGCTTAGGGTGGGGGCAGCATGCAAAGCCCCGTGACCCCCCTGCCTAAGAGCCAGACCTGCTACTGGCTGCTTCTGGGTACAGCACGGTGTTGGAACAGGAGACTAGCCTGCCTTAACTGGGCAGCACCGTTGACGGGACTTTTAACAGCCCAGTTGACGGTGCTGACTAGAGCTGCCATGACCCAGTGCCTTCCATTCCGCAACCCAATACTGGGTCGCAACCCAAAGTTTGAAAACCACTGGCCTAGAAGATTTCCTGAAATTTTTGGAATTGCAGCTTTAAAAAATTATCATGTTGCAGACAGACAAACGGAGAAATGCTGTTGAGTTTAAAAACCTCACTTCACTCAGCCAGTTAAGGAGGGTTTATCAGACTGAACTTCTGTCTAAGTATCTAGAAGTGTTCTGTGTCTGAAAGGATCAGGTGTAGTCCTATGGTCAGATAGAAGTAGCCTTTTTTTGTTCTTGTGACTATTTGGATGTTAAAGCAACCCCAAAGCAGAAGAGTAGGCTGATGATCTGAGAACAGATGCCTATAGTGGTGAAGTGTGTAATGGAGAAGGTGAGTTATCTGAGTAAGGAATAAGTGGTAAATTTTCATCATGGTGAAAGGTTAACAGTGGGGTGCCTTAAGGGTTCATGCTAGGACTGGTGCTGCTTAATACGTTTATTAATGATCTGGAAAAGAGAGTGAGCAGTGAAGTGGCAAAATTTGCTGATGACACAAAATTATTTAAGTTATTGAAGTCCAGAGGAGAGTGAGGAGCTTTGGGGGACCTATTCAGGCTAGGCGAATGAGCAGCATAATGGCAGGTGACATTCAGACTTAATAAATGCAAAGCAATGCACATTGGAGAGAAAAATTTGAAATACTTCTACACCAAATTAACTATCAGCTTGGAAAGGGACATGGGTATCATTGTGTCTGCTCAGTGAAGGCCCCTGCTCAGTTTGCAGCTATGGTTTAAAAAAAACTCCACCCAATACAAAACAAAACAGCTAACTAAATTTTAGGCTGCATAAGGACTGGAATGAAGAATAGCAAGGAAAATAAAATAATACCACTCTATAAATCAGTGGTTTAGCCTAATCTGGAAAACTGTGTGCGCTAATGTTGTGATGCTTTGGAGAACCTATGTATGACTTATGAATTTTGGTTGATGATATGAAGTTATGATGAAAACTCTGTATCTTGAATGCCCCTTTGTCTGTGTGTATCTACTGTGGGCTGGCAGGGTTGTGTCACATCTCTGCCAGACCAGGGACAATGGTAGGTCCTTAGAAATTAAAAACAATCTGTTCATGGTTAAGCACCTTGGGACAGCAGGTTTGCTAAGGTGATTGGCTGGAGTTGGGAGAAGGTACTTTGTCCCTGTGTGTGAAGGGAGAGGGTGGAAATTCTGCAAGCAGTTCAAAGAGACATTGTTGACGAAGCAGGAGGATATTAAAGAACTCTCAGTGGGACGATGCAGACGCACATGTGATGGTATCCCCAGGGTGCAACCTGGGACTGTGGGACCTCTGTGCCCCCTGAACTCTCTCCAGCCTAGGCTGTCTCTCTCACAATGTCTTGGTAGTGTCCAACAGCAAACCCCTCCGGGCACTATCATCACTCAGTACAACAGCATGTGGAGCCCCACACCCAGCTATATTGCATGAATGCTCCCAGAGTCACTCATGAATCACACAGAGAAAGGTACCAAAGCCAAATCCCCCCAGCTCCCAGCACTGTACCTCAGGAATATACCATCTTGCACTGCTCAAGACGAGCAATGCAGATTTATTAATTGGTTCACCACTTCATCAGTGGAAAGTGGACAATACACCAGTCTTTGTCAAACCCGAGCATATTTGCCACACACTTCATACAAACTCACTGGTAAAGATAAACAGTAAAACAAATTTATTGACTATAAAAGGTAGATTTTAAGTGATATTGAGTGACAGGCAAAGTCAGTTAGTTACTAAAATAAATAAAATATAAGCATGCAGTCTAAACTCTCAGCCCTATTAGACTGGGCAACATCTAGATTAAGCAGTTTTTCTCACCCCACTGGATATTGCAGTCCTTCATGTACAGGTTTGTTCCTTAAACCTGGGCCAATCTTCTCTGTTGGAGTCTTGTCTTGTCTTAGAGTCTTAGATGCTTGCAGCGTGGGGGCAGGAGAAGGGCCCAGCATATGGCCTCTGTGTCTGTTTTATACCCTCTGTCCATGTGCCTGGAAAACACAAGTCCAGGCATGTCTGGGTGCATTGCTGAGTCTCCAGGCAAGGTTGAGCAATTTTCCTGGTGTGGCCTCATGCGGGTGAGTCATTGCACTGTAGCTGTCTTGTTGATCAATGTTTGTTGATGGGTTGATTGATATCCTGCCTGGGTGTTGGTTACTTTCCTTGCTGTTGCCTCTGGGGAGCTAATATCTGTCTGATTCCCCAATTTACAGCATGTTTTAGTGACAACCATACCACACAAATCTCATAACTTCATATTCGTTAATGATATACATATATGGATAGAGAAAGGACTTTCAGCAGATCATAACCTTTCCCCTGATACCTTACAAGGCATGCTTTGTATGTAAGATCACAATTATATAAAAATGAGGAATATGGGGGTTCCAGGACGCTCTCCTAAGGTATAGAATGTCACAATACACACACAGGAAGTTTGGTTAGGAGATAGGAAACAGAAGGACCAATCTGCCAAGGCGTTCAGAGAAGGAGGAAAAGAGTGATTTAAAAGCATGAAAAAATTCTGTGAGGAGAGAGTAAAAAAAAAATTAGGATTGTTACCTAAGCGTTTCTGTACACAGGCAGAGTTTCTTCGCCAGCTGTTACATCGCTGCTCAGAGAGCGCTGAAGGGAAACCGCTTTTGTATGTTCATACTGTTAGCTGCCTGCGCAATAGTGTGTTCACACTTGCAGCATTTGCATCGGCATTCGGAGCGGTGCATTCTGGGCAGCTATCCCACAGAACATCTCTTCCTCTTCTGCTGCGAAGTGTTGTGGGAAGGTGGAGGGGGTCGTGGGGCATCCTAGGTCCTGTCCCAATGCCCTGTGATGCATTGCTTCGCATCCCAGCAATCCCTGTGCTTCTGTCCGCACTTGGCGCCATCTTTCAATGGTTTGTGTAGTGCGCAGTCTGCCTCTTCGGTCTGCAGGAATGGATCCCGCACTTTTGACCAATATGCTGCTTGCTCTCGCTAACACGTCATGAGTAGCAGTGGAGTTATTTCTTAAACTACGAAGGCAAGAGGTGTCCGACATTGATCTCACCACACGTAGTAGCTACATCAGGAGAGTGCTTGTGGCATTCACAGAGGTGCTGACTACAGTGGAACACCCCTTTTGGGCTCGGGAAACAAGCAGTAAGTAGTGGGATCACATCGTCATGCACATCTGGGATGATGAGCAGTGGCTGCAGAACTTTCAGATGGGGAAGCCACTTTCATGGGACTGTGTGAGGAGCTCGCCCCCACCCTGCGGCACAAGGACATGAGAATGAGAGCTGCCCTGTTGTTGGAGAAGCACGGGGCGATTGCATTGTGGAAGCTGGCTACTCCAGACAACTACAGATTGGTCGCTAACCAATTCAGAGCGAGAAAGTCTACCCGTGTTGACAGAAGTGTGCGGGGCCATTAATTGCATCCTGCTGCGAACGACCATGACTCTGCACAACATGTGTGACATTGTGGATGGCTTTGCACAAATGAGCTTCCCTAACTGTGGAAGGGCAATAGATGGCATGCATATTCCAATTCTGGCAGCAGACCACCTAGCCACCGAGTACATTAATTGGAAGGGGTATTTCTTGATGGTTCTCCAGGCAGTTGTGGATCACCGTGGGTGTTTCACTGACCTTAACACATGCTGGTCCGGAAAGGTGCATGATGCACGCATCTTTTGAAACCCTGGCCTGTTCAGGAAGCTGCAAGCAGGGACTTTCTTCCCGGACCAGAAGATCACCGTAGGGAAGTCAAAATGCCCTTTGTGATCCTGTGAGACCCTGCCTACCCCTTAATGCTGTGACTTATGAAACCATACACGCAGAACCTTGACAGCAGCAAGGAGCGGTTCAACAATAAGCTGAGCAAGTGAAGAATGACTGTTGAGTGTGCTTTTGGCCTTTTAAAGGCCCGCTGGCGCTGCCTATGTGGGAGACTGGACCTGGCCGATGACAATATTCCTATGGTTATAGCCGCGTGCTGTACGCTCCATAATATTAGTGAAGGGAAGGGTGAAAGCTTCACTCGGGCTGGACTGCTGAGTCTTAGCGCCTGGAGACTGAATTTGAACAGCCAGAGACCAGGGCTATTAGACGGACGCAGCATGGGGCCATAAGGATCAGGGATGCCTTGAGGCAGCAATTTGAAGCTGAAAGCCACTAATATTTGTTGCTATGCTCGGGAATGCAGTGCTTGTAATGCTAGAAGGTGATTGGTGTGGATGATGCAGTGCGAAGGTTTAAGAAAATTGCCTGTTGCTTTGCAGGGCTATCTTTGCTTTCAGTTAATGGAATAAAGATTGCTTTCAAACCAAAACAATTATTTTATTAAAAAACAACAGGAGAGGAGAGACAAACAAAAAAACAGATAAGCACTCTGAGGGATGGTGGGAGGGAGGGCTCCAGGAGGAGGTGGGGTCCTGGGATGGTTAAAGGTTTGTGTATATCCAGGTATCATATGCAACCTTGTCCTTTGGAGTACAGTGCAGCGGGTACTGTACTTCAGCAGGGCTAAACTGCAGAGGGATGGGTGTTGAATGCAGTGGGTATTGGGAGTCTGCAGGGCTGAACTGTGACGGGGCAGGTGTGGAATGCAGCGGGTACTGACTGGAGCAAGGATGTTGACAAGAGTGTGTTGGCGGTGTTTAGGGGGTGCACGGGCAAGAGTTTTGCAACAGCAGCTGCAGGGGAGGGCAGGCGTGGAGCTGCTCGGTTTGCACTGCTAGGAGCACCTGGAGCATGTCTTCTTGGCTCTCCATTACATTTAAGAGCCACTCGGTGGCTTCGTTCTGGCATGCTGCATTCTCCTTTTGTTCCCTCTTCTTGCTGTCCTTCAATTCTTGTTTTTCTGCCGTGGAGTGCAGCATGACATCAGGCAGAAGGTCCAAGCTCTGACTGCTGTGACTGGGTAGCCTCCTCCAGGGAAGAGCTCCTGGCTGCACGCATCTCTGGACACCGAGTCATCCTCTGCCTCTGGGTCCCTCTCCCCCTCCACATCCTCGTCCAAGATTTCCTCCGCCTGGCTCGGTCCAATCTCGACTGGCACACAAGCCCCTGAAGTATCCATGGGGCTCTTCGCAGTGGAGGTGGGGGTCACCATTGATATCATGTCCAGTTTTTTGTAGAACTGGCAGCTTGTGGGTGCAGCACCGGAGTGGCAGTTTGCCTCCTGCGCCTTGTGGTAGGTGTTCTGCAGCTTCTTCACTTTGACCCTGCACTGCAGTGTGTCCCGGTCGTGGCCCTTTCCCGTTATGCACTGTCCGTAGGTATCATAATTTCTACAGCTGGAACGCAGCTGGGACTGGACAGCCTCCTCTCCCCAAATGCTGAGGAGGTCCAGCAGCTCGGCATTGCTCCAAGCGGGTGATCACCTGGTGCGTGGAGCAGGCATGGCCACCTGGAAAGATGCACAGAGACCATTGCATGCATCACCAAGGAAACAGGAAGGGGACTTTCAAAATTCCCAAGGAATTTAAGGGATGGTGCTGACGGTTGGTCACCTGAGGGCAGGGCAGTAGACTTCAAACCAATGACCAGAGGGGCAAGAACAGGCATTGTGGGACACCTCCTGTAGGCCAATCACAGCGCTGTAATCGACCAGGGTGTCTACACTGGCCCCGCGGCGCTGTAGCCCCAGCGCAGGAAGCTCGACGCCGCTCGTTAGGGTGGGTTTTTACAGCGCTGCAACTGTGCAGTTTCTGTGCACAAAGAGGCTTGCCAATGTGTGCACCTCGAGAGTTTCACCACAGAAAACAGCTTTGCTGTGCATAAACTTGCCAGTGTAGACAAGCCCTTAGAAAGGAGCCAAACAAGAATGAACATGATAAAGGTATATTAAAATGACTGGTCTAGAGAAGGTAGTTATAGTAGCCGATATTTAAAAAAAATTACAAGTGCTGAAGCCCTCATGCTTTAGCGCTTAAGCCAATCTCTAGCTATTAGGGGTTAGAATGAGACCTTTTTGGGGGGAAAATTATCCAACACCTGCCTTCTGTGGTGTTTCTTGCATCTTCCTCAGAAGCAGCTGATGCTTCTATCAGAGACATGATACTGGACTAGATGGACCCAGGGGTTTGATGCAGTCTGGCATTACCTATATTTCTAAGGTATAACATAGCAGGCATCAATATTTGGAGGCGCTCACCTTGGTATGAGATGCATAATTCAAGTTGTGGTCAGGCATCTAATAATACAACCTGGAACTATGGGAACTACACTCCTGTGAATGGAGTGCTACTACATACATGTTAGAAGTGAAGGGGAAACCTGGTATTGAAAAGACAAACTGTTAGAATTGGATTGTGAGGTAGGACGGGATGGCCAAGGAAATAAAGTGGTATGACACAGTTGTAACCTATTTCCAGTCAGTGTCCAATAATAAAAATGCCTGAATGGTCAGGAGCCCATCCAGTTATCCCATATCAGATAAATAGCATCTTTTTATGATCATTTAATAAGAGAGATTTTAATTCAGACCGGAAATAAGGCATACATTTTAACGATTGAAACAATTTACTAATGTTTGTGGTGGATTCTCCATACATTTTAAAATAAAGATTGGATTTTTTTTATAATGCTGTAGGAGTTATTTTGAGGAATTTCTCTGGCCTGTGCTGTGCAAGAGCTCAGACGAGATGATCACAGTGGTCCCTTCTGGCCTTGGAATTTGTGAATCTATGAATTAATGAAAGTGAGAAAAATGAGGGTTTCCCAGATTCTCTGATTGTTGTTGCCTCAGACCAGGAACCTGAGATTATTTCTGAGGGAGAACTTGATATTTATGATTAGCTGCATTGCTTGGACAGTGACTGACATTCTGAGTTGATTTGATTGGCCCCAGAGTTTTTTCTGTTGTGAACTGCTGGGATTAATGAGACTCAATCAGATGCAGAGAATTTGCTGTTTAGACTGACAGTTCTCGCCAGATCAGACTGTGTGATTATCATACACAATACAAGTGTACTGTTAATGCCAAAACACTTCCCCACCCTTGTAATCTAGATGGAAGCTCTGGTCTCTGAAGGCGAAAAACTGGAATATCTCTCTGCCATCCCAGCATCACTTTAGTTTTCAATATTCATCTTCTGTTTTTGTGTCTGCTGAACAGTTCCAGTCACAGACTCAGTGTTTTCCACTAATGCATTGCTGGAAAGAGAGCTGTCCTCTTGTAGAGACTGAAATGAGTAATAGTCTTTCGACACTATTGGCAAGTGGCTTTCACGGTCCATGGCAGATCTAATGAACTACAGCTGCTGGGTTGGAAAATTCTGCTTTCAATTGTCTAAAAGGACCTCTTGAGTCCAGACTTAGTTTCAATGAGTTTAAATTGGGATTTTTTTTCTTCGGAGTGGAGGGAAGAATTCTCTTGCTAAGGTCCTTCCTGACCCAGGATTCACAGATCTGAAATTTAGAACAGTATTTATAAACTGGAAAAATTATAAAATTGGCACACACCATGTTTTCAAAAGAGTCTTCAAGACACTGCATAACCTCTGTATACAGAGAGGAAAGTACATGTGCATACAGTACCACACCCTCATGGCTAAGATGCAGTGTGTAAGAATACTCAATACTCCATATGCAGACACTTAGCCCTGGTCTACACTGGGGGGAGGGGGCGGGAATTGATCTAAGTTCTGCAACTTCAGCTACGTGAATAATGTAGCTGAAGTCGATGTACTTAGATCGACTTACTGTGGTGTCTTCGCCACGGTGAGTTGACTGCTGTCTCTCCCCCGTTGACTCTGCCTGCGCCTCTCGCGGCACTGGAGTACAGGAGTCGACGGGAGAGCGCTCGGGGATCGATTTATCGTGTCTAGACTAGATGCGATAAATCGATCCCCACTGGATCGATCGCTGCCCACCGATCCGGCGGGTAGTGAAGACATACCCTTAGTATCTCACATGTGGGCACAGTACAGTAGCCTACGCAAAAGGTACAGCAGATGCACACAGAGAGATCAGTATGTGCACATATACAAGGTAATTGATACACATGAATTACTGGCAGAGGCAGGAATGCGATACACATGGGGCTATATTCAACGGCTCAGCACACATAATTGGACCAGATTTTCAAAGGGACTCTGCAGTCAACATGCTGAATTCTTCTGAAAACTTGGCTACTTTTTTGGGTGCCTAAATAGGAGCTGAGCTTTTTTGACAATCTGGCCCATAATTTGAACGAATATTTCATTTATTTGGAAAATAGAAAATGGCATTTTATATTATCTAGCATGGGAAAGAGGCAGAAAACAGTTGATTTTAAATACGTATTGTGACAAAGTTCCTCCTCTACCTTGGTGGGTCTTGCGCTTATTGGCAGATTTGTTCACCTCGGAGATTCACGGCAGCCCTCAGCTTGGCTGTTTTCTTGAACCCACAGGCCAGGTCAACTCTTCCTGTGTCTGATCAGGCGTTGGGAGGTTTGGGGGGAACCCGGGCCCGCCCTCTACTCCGGGTTCCAGCCCAGGGCCCTGTGGAATGCAGCTGTCTAGAGTGCCTCCTGGAACAGCTGTGCGACAGCTACAACTCCCTGGGCTACTTCCCCATGGCCTCCTCCCAACACCTTCTTTATCCTCACCATAGGACCTTCCTCCTGGTGTCTGATAATGCTTGTACTCCTCAGTTCTCCAGCAGTACGCCTTCTCACTCTCAGCTCCTAGCGCCTCTTGCTCCCAGCTCCACACACACGCACCACAAACTGAAGTGAGCTCATTTTTAAACCCAGGTGCCCTGATTAGCCTGCCTTAATTGATTCTAGCAGCTTCTTGATTGGCTGCAGGTGTTCTAATCAGCCTGTCTGTCTTAATTGTTTCCAGAAGGGTTTCCTGATTGTTCTGGAACCGTCCCTGTTGCCTTACCCAGGGAAAAGGGACCTACTTAACCTGTGGCTAATATATCTGCCTTCTATCACTCTCCTGTAGCGCCGCTTCCGAGGGCTCCGATACGACCAGCCGCTCCTTTATCTCCATCCGAGAGGTCTTCCGCAAGACCTCTCCAGGCTGCCAGTCTTCTACCAGGACCTCCTCCGGATCTGGAAACTGCTTTCAACGACCAGGTCTGTGGCAGCCACCAAAGGGGCATATCTCCTCACAGAGCCCCTGCTACACAACCCCTAGCTTTGCGTGCAGGTGGCGGAGTCCCTCTCGGTGCGCCAGAGGTTGGTCCTGGCAGAAGTCACAAGAGTCGGAGACCTCCTGGATTACGACCAGGGAGACTGGCTGGATCCCCTGACTCTCACTCAGCGCATGGGGCTCTCCAGACCTCATACTCCCCGGCGCGTACTTCAGGAGGTGAGGGCCACTTTGCCGCCCGCTGCTTGGGTTTACCTCGACCGGGTCCTGCACGAGGGCGCTCCCCGCCCACCCTCCACCCCAGGCCCGCCGGACCTTTTAATTGGGCCCCTGCCCCGTGGACCCAACCGACCCCCCCCCACCCCTTCACCATGAACCAGCTGCACGAGCTGCAGCCGGTCTGTTTCCAGAGCGCACCAAGGAAACATCTATACACACTCATGCTCCACACCCTTCATGCCCTCACCCTCGTGTTCCACCCCGATACAAAATGGCGGGACCTCCTACCACCTTTGGAGGGTGAGGAGCCCTGGTGGGCCAGCCTATATTCCACCTTGGTCCCAAGGCCCGCCAGGGATATCAGTTGGCTGCTCCTTCACGGAGCCGTGAGTACGGGCATGTACTTGGCGTGGTTCACCCCTATCCCAGACACCTGCCCCTTTTGCGGCGTGAGGGAAACGCTGGCACACACATTTGGAGTGTGCCAGGCTGCAGCCCCTATTCCGGATCCTCCTCCTGAATACTTTATTACGTTTTTGGTTGCACTTTTCCCCTCACCTTCTTATTTATGCACTCCTTATCTGCGGCCCCACAAAGTCACGGGATCTCCTGGTCAACCTCCTCCTGGCCCTAGCTAAAATGGCCATCTATAAAACCAGAGTGAGGAGGTTGGCCGATGGAGTCTCCTGTGACTGTGGGGCCTATTTCCGATCCTCCGTCCATTCACGTATCTGGGCAGAGTTCCTCTGGGCGGCGTCCACTGACTCCCTTGACGCCTTTGAGGAGCAGTGGGCGCTGTCCGGGATTCTCTGCTCGGTGTGTCCGTCTGGTTCCCTTCGTTTGACCCTTTGACCACACTCCTGTCCCTGTTATTTCATTAGTTGTCCCCCGTATTTATTTTGTGTCCAGGTCCTGTGGATCCCCCTCTTAGGCTGAGGGGGGGATCCTTTAGCAGTGGGTGGGCTTTGCCCGCCCACTTCCCGGATCCCAGTAGGATCACTCTCCTGTAGCCATCTGGCCCGACCCTGTCACAGTATCCAGAGTTTTTAGGTAAGTTTACTGCTGTGTTTCTTTGCATTTCTATCTGTGTCTCTGGATATTCAGTTTGCCAGTTGAGAAGCTTATCGTGCAAAGAGACAAGCTTTAGTAGAGGGTAGATTAGAGTTGTCAGTGGCTCATGATACAATATATGAGTGATGCATATTCCTCTTTACCTTCTTCATGGATATTTACACTAAAACTAAACTAGTTTTCATTTTATAGGAGAAACCCATGATTCAGCTTTAGTATCTGGAATGTTCCAGTCGCCAAGTGTTCAGAAGCTAGCAGATGTACTTCACTGATGCTGTTTTATTTGTTATATTTGAAGCACTGTATATGTGATGCAGCAGGTAGAAGTGTTTTAACCCAGGTCTGGATTAATTTTTATACTGGAAAAGTTAAGTTCATTACTTGAAAATGTGAGTCACTAGGGCTGACTGAGAGTAAGGTCTGTGATAAGTGATTTTAAATCCCTATGCTTGTGAAGAATTCTGATCCTATAATAAGTGTTTGTTTATTGAGAATCATCAGCGCATCAGTGCTAGACATACATGAACATGTGAGTCTGTTAAGAGTGTAGTTACCAGTTTTATGCAGCATTGTGTGCCATTTCTCACTGGTGGGAGGGCGGGGGAATGATTTCTCTTTCAGCATTTGGTTCTTTCCTCTCCCCCACTCCTCCTTCAGTGGAAGCAGGTATGGGAAAAGGCGGAAGCAGTGGAGCTGGGGAAGCTCGGGTGACTGGGAGTCCGAGGCCAACATGATGTTGGAATGAGCCGTGGGTAGATCTGTGGGAAGAAGCTGTTAGAAGCAGAGTAAGATTAGGGGTCGTGGATTGGAGTGATAGAGGGGAGAGAGCTCAGAGCCTGGGTTTGGTGGGTGGGTGGAGGGATGGGACTCCTGTCTCCCTTCTATTCTCTTCAGCCTCTCACCGCCGCCTGCCAATGAGCCCCTGGGATACCTGGCGGCTACTGGCTCTGCAGGGAAGCATGGAGTGCAGAGCAAGGAGCACTCACTGTGCTTAGTCCTATCACTACAGCGACCCCCATTGCCAAAGAGGGTGAATTGCAAGAGAATCTCTGCTGGACGCATGAAATCCCAGTTAGGCTGAGCAGTGCTTGAGTGTTACATGAGTAAGAATAGTGCTATCTTGAAAAACTGCACCCCATCAAAGTATGTATCTTGCTTGTGATGCTCTTTGTCAGCAAGAAGTGTGTGGCACAATAACTAAAATATGTAACCTTTCACCTGGAGACTTCAGCGTAAATTTGTTATGATCACTGGTGAAATGAGTTTACCATCACAATGCCATTTGTTCACGTCTATACACAGTGCCTCTAATGCATTCATCGGTTGGTCTCAGTCATGGCTTTTTCCTCAGAAGAGCCCCAACAGCAGTGATGATGTGGGTGTGGCTGGCCAACACTGTACTATTCTGCTAGTGCCTCACTTTCATGAGCCCCGTAAATTTACTGGAAAAGAAAAGTGTGAAACTGAAATATTTGGTCTCATTTTGTCTCAGCTTTCCAAATTCTGATTTGAAAATGGACAACATGTTCTCTCTCCTCCCTCCCTGCTCAAACAGTCATCTAGGGAGGAAATTTAGCCTGACGATGGTAAGAGTGAGCAAGAGACTGTGCAATGAGTCCTTGTGGCTCAGATACCACAATGCAGCTTTTCCACTCTGTCTTTAATTAAACTTGGGTTTTTCTGTTGTTGTAGCTGGAAGCAGTGTGCTGACACAACTCGCTCTTGTACAGAGCAGATTAAAATGTCAGAGTTTTAATGTTCTCATCTGTGGGAAAAGAAAATAGTTGGGGTATTTTATTTATAACTTAAACAAGAGACCCTAGTATGGAAAAGGATTATTTGAGTGAGATGGAACATCATTCCGACAATTAAACAAACAGACTCCCATTTAATATTAGAGCCTACCACGGGTGGAAAGGATAAAGTCTTAAAGAAATGTCTCTTTAGAAAATAGGCTGGAATTTGGGACTTTAATTTGCAATTTAAAACAAAATATAATTAACTTCACTGTATTTTTTAAACTATAGTGTGCTCTGTTTTCGACCAAGTGCTCTGTGTGTGTGCATGCACCTACCGCAAGTTAGTTGACCATAGATGGATAGATGTGTGTGTTAGGGGAAAGGAGTGAAGGGGCTTGGAAATAGTGACTGAAAATCATTACCTCCTTATGTTGTTTGGCCCATTGTTGGAGCAAGGATCTCAGTCCATTTCCTAGAGAAGAAACATTCATGACTCAACCCCCCCAGCATATGTAGTACTAATTGGTCCCCTTCTTGCGGTCTCAGTCGAGAGGCCAAAAATTAAATGGACGTGGAGATCTAGACAACTGTTCACTGCAGGTCAGGTCTGAAGAACTGACGCACTATGAGGATATTTGCACTGTCATTGCCCATGCTAAATCTGTTCTGTGGATTAATGGGGACTTCAGTCTTCAGAGCTGATAGTCTAGCATGTTTCGCTAACATGGAAATCAAGCGGGGGGAGGGAGAACTGGAAGCACACACAGAAAGGAAAATCCTTCCATGTGCTGGTCCCATGTCACCAACAAGTAAGGTTAAGTGATCTGTGTTTGTCATTTTTACTTCTGTATAAGTGATGAAATAATCAGGTGAGTGTAGAACATTGCTTATCGGGCTGGAGTGTAGTTGGCAGCTGAAAAGCCTACTCCCAATTTTGGAAAAAATACTGCCTTTCATCAGTGTGCCTTTCAGACCTTATTTAGAGATCTGCTTAATTTGGGCTGTCCTCTGGGTTAACAGCTGTGGAATCTGCATTTCTCTGGCAGTGGTATCTCCCTCATATATACATTGCAGATGTTCACCAATGTCCTTTAGAGCTGCTTCTCGCTAAAAAAGAGGAAGAAAAACATCTATATATTTTTAAACTAAGGAAATAAAAAGAGCTCCATCTGAACATTTTATTTAAGAGGAGGAGCACAATACTTTCACAGTGTCTTTCTCCTTTATTTCCTTCACTGTTTAAAACTATCTCCTGCAGTGGGCAAGGGCTTCAAAAACATTAGCAGAATCTTGTTGTACTCAAGTATTGAGGCCAACAATAACAGCTCCGGTGTGGGAACTGATGCTGGGTATTCAAGTCAAACTGCTCTTGGTGGTCTGTATTTTACTACAGAGAAAAAAATGAGTGGGGTTTCTTTTCCCATGGTTCTCACTGTTTACCAAAGCATGGTGTCTAGAGGGATGAGGTAAATACACTTCGGAGGCATTCTTTGATTTTCTTTCCTTCCCACCCTTGCTGATTATTTTTTTGTGCTGCTGCTTGGGCTCCCCACCCCCCTTATAAATTCCTGGCATAGGAACTTCTTCCTACAGTAAAACCTGCCTGTGGGGTTATTTCCTAGGAGAAGTAAGCTTGAAAAGCAAATATAAAATGTCTCTAGAACTTGGGGCATATGGAGCTTGCTGACTGTGGAATCATGCCCAGGCCAATAATACCAAGTAGAAGCTGGAATCCAATTTCCCCACCTCTGCACAACAGACAGTGCTTTTCCAGGGGACTGTTGGTGGTCGAAGTTAGCTGGCCTTCAGTCTTATGCTTTGTAACACCAGTGAAATTGTGTAGTAATCACTAGAAATTCTTTACTGGTTGTGCTTTTTAAGTGAAATCCCAGAATGCAGCGGTACAGTGGGATCTGCATGGTTTGAAACTTCCTTTAATTTTTCCTGTTCCCATCAGGACTGCATCCTGAAAAATGACCTCCTTCCAGGGTCTTTGGGATGTGTTGCAGCCCTTAGTCAGGCACTTTGGCATGGAGTGAAAAGTATAAACCTAAAGCTAATAAATTCGGCATCCCTAGACACCATTCCTGTAGTCAAAAGGTCCAATGTAGCTGTTTGGACCGGATTATAGAACTCCGGTCTCTTCTCCTGAATAGCAGCCTCTCCACCCCCAACATTGTTGAAGTTACAGTTCTGTCTCTAAAACTGCCAGGAATACATTTACTTTGCATGGATAATTAACTGGATTGGATAACAGAGAAAAACATCTTATTTCCACTCTGTGGTATTAATAAATCTGTTACTACTTTTGGGCTCAATGACATTACCATAGTTGGATATGTCTCAATGAGGGAGTGGCTTCCTCTTACTAAGTTCAAACACCAGCAAGGAGTCTGTCTCTCCAACATGGGTGGGTGGGTATGAGAGAGGCAGAGGGTTCTTTTTTTAACTAAGCAGTTTTTCTAGCACATAAATGATTATCTGTATCTTTTTTTTTTTTCCCCCCAGGCTATAAATTTCCAATCCCTTAGTGACAAGGCAAAGTTCTGGATTTATGGTCAGGTTGGGATTGAAATGTTTCTTGGTGGTGGAAATCCTCAAAATGAAATTTCTCAATGGTTCTATAGAGATTGAAACAAAACAAAATAAAATTGAAAAGAAACGTTATTTGGCTGTTTGAGAATTCCCAGACTGACTCCTTTGTGGGGATAAATGAGATATGTGAAATAAGTGAATGATGAATGGACCAGCCAGAGGTTACCACAGGAATTATGTCCAATGAGAGAGGGAAAGATCCGAGAATCAGTTTGGAAGATACTGCACTCATAACTTTCTTCTCCTGCCACATTTTATCAGATATTCTTTTGGCCTCTTTCAGGATCTGCCCCCTCCTTTTTTCCATTTATTTTCATCCTCCACCTCTGACCTCACCTTATATTTGCCTCTTTCTCCTTTTGGCTGAAGGAGTGTGTGGTGGGTTGCCCCCCATGTACTGGGGTACCAATGAGTCTGCCTGTTCCACCAGCCTAGGCTCCCTTACTGTCCTGCTGAGCCAGGCCCTCAAGCCTCCTCCAGAACACACACAGGTAGGGACACGCCCAGGTGCAGAAAGACCCAGACCCTGAAATCAGTTCTGCATGGGAAGGCTTCAGCTAAGGAATTGCCCAGCACTCAAGTGCACACCCCCTCTGGAGTGTAAACCCCAAATTGTAATGTCTTGTGCTGCACATAAGCTCATAAAATTTGCTCCCCCCCTCAATGTGGAGGAAGATATGCACAGCTTTTTGCCCCCCCAGTTATGAATTCCACAAACTGGTTTTAGAGAAAACAAAAACAAGTTTATTAACTACAGAAGATAGATTTTAAGTGATTATAAGGGATAGCAAACAGATCAAAGCAGATTACTGAGCAAATAAAACAAACGCACAAACTGAGCTTAATACACTAAAGAAACTGGTTACAAGTAGTAATTTCTCACCCCAGATGTTGTTTTAGGCAGATTGTCATGGTTCTTGAAGACCAGCTGCTCTTGCTTGCAGCTTAAAACTCCATGTATTTCTTTCATAGGCCAGACACCACTCCAGCCTGGGCTCAGTCCTTCTCCCCGACTTTGTCTTTGTTTCTCAGATGTTTCCAGCAGTCATCCTTGGCGAGGTTTCAGTGAAGAACAAACCCTGATTATCTCACTTCCCTGCCTTAAATAGGATTTACATATGGTGGGAATCCTTTATCTTTAAGTGTGAATCCCACCCCCTCAATGGAAAAATACTGGTATTTCATGATGGAGTCCAGTACGAGGTGACATGATCACATGACCCTGCAGTGTCAAAGAAGCCAGAAGTCAAAGGCTGTTTGTAGCATCCCAGGAAGCATCTCAGGAAGATGGGAGATTAGCACTTGAAAGACCTATTGTTCTCCCTAATGGTCACTGACTTGTTCCCAGCTAGCCAGCCAGACCAATTGCATTCTGTCTGTTGAGTGTTCCCCAGGTGCAAACACTTTTGTAGGACGTAACTTTAGATGCAAAAATGATACATGCATACAAATAGGATTAATCATATTCAATAAATCATAACCTTTCCAGTGATATTTCACAAGGCCCATCTTGCATAAAATACATTTTAGATATGCTATAATCATATAACAATATTTCTATGAAGAATATGGGGTGCAGTGTACCTGGAACACTTTCCTCTGTAACCAGTTCACACTGTACAGGGCTCTGGTGAGAGGATTTGCTTAAGGACAATGTGAGGCACTCTCTCCCTCCATAGTCTACCTCCAAATGTGGGCTTGGGGAATGAAATACTAAACTCAGATTTCTGTGTGGCTGCTCATCTTGATCACTAGACTGATCTAGTTTATCAATTGATACTCCTCTTGCCTTATTCTGTGTGCAGAAAATAGTCTTTTGGTTAAGGCACAAGATTATTATTTAGGAGATTTGGGTTAGATTTCTGGCTTTTTTCACACTTTCTTGTGAGACCTTGGGCAGGTCCTTAATCTTTCTCTGTTGTTTTCCATTTATAAAAGGCCAGTATCATTATCCCCATATCTCACACAGGGTTATGAGGGTAAACACTTTTGTGATGTGCTCAGGTACCCAGTTGATTGTTTTCAGTACATTTGCTACTTTTATTTTTGTAATTATACAAACCAATATCAACTGCCCCTCATGCTGTACATTAAACATGGGTTGATTCCATGTAGTCATAGTAGTATTGGGCTTTGAGAATGTGTTTGAAGGAGGGGAAGGTTGTAGTTTTATGGATCAGTTCAAGGAGGGCATGTGTAAGGGGGAGCACAGAAAGAAGCAAAGACATTTGTGGGAGAAATGGACAAGTTAAAATTTAAGCTGGCATCATTGGTAGGAGTGTATGTCTGTATGGTGGGGAGAGTTTCTTCTCTTGTTATTTGCCAACAGTCTACCTTGCCCACCAGTCAACATTACCTGCACCTATCCTCTTAACCCTCACCTCATTGCTTTCCTTTTCCTCATATGTATAACATTTGGCCCTCTATCCCTCATCACATAAGAACGGCCAGACTGGATCAGACCAATGGTCCAGTATCCTAAATCTGACAGTGACCAGTGCCAGATGCTTCAAAAAGAATGAACAGAATAGGGCAATTTTGAATGGTCCATCCCAGCTTCTTGCCATTGAAGATTTAGGGACACACGGAGCAGGGGGTTGCATCCCTGATCATCCTAATAGCCATTGATGGACCTATCCACTATGAACTTATCTAATTCTTTTCTGAACCCAGTTATAGTTTTGGCCTTCACAACATCCCCTGGCAATGAGTTCCACAAGTTGACTGTGCATTGTGTGAAGAAGTACATCCTTTTGTTTGTTTTAAACTTGTTGCCTAATAATTTCTTTGAGTGACCCCTAGTTCTTGTGTTACGTTGAATGGGTATCGTTCATGATTTATAGACCTCTATCATATCCCCCCTTAGTTGTCTTTTGTCTAAGCTGAATAGTCCCAGTCTTTTTATCAGTCCTGGTATGGAAACTGTTCTATACCCCTAATCATTTTTGTTGCCCTTCTCTGTACCTTTTCCAATTCTAATATATCTTTTTTTGAGATGAGATGACCAGAATTGAATGCAGTATTCAAAGTGTGGGCATACTATGGATTTTTATAGTGGCATTATGAAATTTTCTCTTTTTATTATCTCTTTCCTAATGGTTCCTAACAATGTGAGCTTTTTTGACTACTGCTTTGCACTGAGTAGCTCATTTTCAGAGGACTATCTACCATGACACCAAGATCTTTTTCTTGAGTGGTAACACAAAATGATGGGGTCTAAATTAGCTATGTATAGTTGGGATTTTTTTTTCCAATGTGCATTACTTTGTGTTTATCAACATTGAATTTCATATGCCACATCTGCCATTTTGTTGCCAGTCATCCAGTGAGATCCTGTTGTAACTCTTCGCAGTCAGCTTTGGACTTAACTATCTTGAGAAATTTTGTATCATCTGCAAATTTTGTCACCTCATGATTGGTTCCTTTTTCCAGATCATTTATGAATGTTGATCAGCACAGGTCCCAGTACAGATCCTTAGGGGACCTCACTATTTACATCCCTCCATTGTGAAAACTGACATTTTTTTCCTACCCTTTGTTTCCTATCTTTTAACCAGTTACTGATTCATGAGAAGACCTTCCCTCTTATCACATGATGGTCTAAATTAAGTGTTTGGTGACGGACCATGTCAACGGCTTTTTAATATCAGTTGTGATAAATGAAGGGGTGGGAGAGCTCCTTTTATGGACAGCCAGTAGCTATAAAATCCCTATCAGTAGCTGTTCTCTAATCGCTCTACCTGTAAAGGGTTAAAAAGTCTCACTGCTTATGCATAGGTCAAAGGAAGTGAGGGGACACCTGGCCAAAAGAGCCAATGGGAAGGCTAGAGCTTTTTAAAATAGAAAAATGACTCCCCTTTTGTCTGTCTGGGATTGTCCTCCTGGCGAGAAGGGACAGAGCAGCTATGCTGTAAGAAGCTTGAGCCAGGTATGAAAAATCCTCAGTATCATACCTAGCAACTACTCATTTGAAACCCCAGATATGTAAGTAGATCAGGAAATGTCTAGGAAGATGCAATTAGATTTCTCTTTTTATTTCTTTATGGCTTGTGGACTCCTCTGTGCTAAACCCAGGTGATTTTGTTTCGCTTGTAACCTTTAAGCGGGACCTCAAGAAAACTGTTCTTGGTGCTTAATCCTTGTAGTTACTCTTTTAAAATCCAGCAATAGCCTGAGTTTCCAGATGTATTTTCTTTCTTTTTTTAAAATATAAAATTTACCTTTTTTAAGACCAGGATTGGATTTTTGTGTCCTAAGAAGTTGTGCACGTTGTTTAATTAGCTGGTGACAACAGCTGATTTCCTTTGTTTTTCTCTCTCAGCTCTTCCCTGGTGGGGGGTGAAAGGGCTTGAGGTACCCAACAGGAAGGAATTCCCAAGTGCGCCTTCCTGGGCTCTCAAAGGGTTTTTGCACTTGGGTAGTGGCAGTATCTACCCATTCAAGGTCAGAGAGAAGCTGTAACCTTGGGAGTTTAATAGAAGCCTGGAGTGACCAGTATTAATTTTTAGAATCATTGCGGGCCCCCACCTTCTGCACTTGAAGTGCCAGAATGAGGAATTAGCCTTGACATCAGTTTTTTTTAATTTCCAGAGGTACAAAAAAATCATCTGAAGCAGACAAATAGCTTACATTTTAGTAGTAAGGATGAAAAAGCCACCAACTAAAGGGTTTTTTGTAAGGCAAAAATACTGAGATTTGGCAGATGAAAACTATCTGGGGTTACTTCTGGATCCTTCACTACATGCATTTTGGTTCAGAAAGCAAAAAAAGAGTAGGGAGGAGGTTGGAGTACCAACTTTTCTGTTGGTAGGAAGCAGAGGGTGAGAAGTAGTAAGATTTTTAAAAAAACAAAAATTCCAACCAATAATCCTGCAGATGGACACACAGCTGGTAAATAATTCACTTTTTTTTAAATCTTGCTAAATTTTTGGCCTCAATGAATTCCTGTACCAGTGAGTTCCACAGTCTAATTACTCATTGTGTGACAAAATATTTCCTGTGATTCATTTTGAATCCTACATCTTTTAATCTTATTGAATGTCCCCTTGTTCTTGCGTTATGAAACAAGGAGAACAAAAGCTCCCACTCTGCCTAGGGAGGGGGTGGAATCTCCATCCTTAGAGTTTTTTAAGGCCTGGCTTGACAAAGCCCTGGCTGGGATGATTTAGTTGGTGTTGGTCCTGCTTTGAACAGGGGGTTGGACTATATGACCTGCTGAGGTCTCTTCCAACCCTGATCTTCTATGATTCTATGATACCTTCTCCAGACTATAAGACCCTGTTTTTAGTTGCTTATAACTTTGCCAAGCTTTAACTGTTAGTGCTGAAATTTTCTGTGGCAGGTGTCTCTCTCAGGCTGAATTGTTTTGGAAATTTTCACCCAGAACAGTTCAGCTGTTTCCATGAACAAGGCTAGAAGAAAAATGTAGTCATCTTTTTAAAAATACCAAAGTCTGGCGACCTTTTCTTGGAAGTGCACTAGCACCCCCATGCTTTGTAGCAAGGATTTGAAATTGACAGAAGAGTGGTCTTTGTGTCAGGGATGTGCTTTTTGCTGTCCCCATGAAACTCTGCCCAAATTTGGCCAAATTCTATGTTGTTTAAAAATTGCAGTTCACCCATGTTCAGTAGAGACTTGCTAGCTTAACAGTTGAAATCTCTGAAGATTCTGTTTGCCCTGGACATGTTTCAGCCCAGGGCTGAGCAGGACTTCCCTGCAATTGCATGTCTGGGCTGCTGCAGGCTACGTCACATGTGGGCCCAGCTACTGGTGCTGAGGGAATGGAGACTGCCTTTCCTTTGTTCCCTGTGATGGCTTGTGTTCGTGGGGAATGTGACCTAGTGGTTAGGTCTTAGGCCTTTTGACAGGCAGAGGGGCGTTTTGGTAGGGGAGCCCAGGTTCTACAATCTACCAAGCTCCACGGTTCCTGGCCAATGGGAGCTGCGGAGCCAGTGCTTGGGGCGGGCGCAGCGCACAGAGCCACCTACCTGTGCCTCCACATAGGAACAGCAGGGACAGGTCGCAACTTGCAGGGAACTGCCCGAGGTGAGCGCCCCCCGAATCTAGTACCCCCAAACCCCTCCTGTGTCCAAATCCCCTGCCCCGAACCCGCCCCCCAAACTCCCTCCCAGAGCCCACTCCCGTGCCCCAACCCCTAGCCCCACACCCAAACTGCCTCCCCCTTAGTTAACCGGAATTTTTCACTTATCGGCACCCTGCCCCTCCCAACTTGCCAAATAAAAAAAGCTTTTACTGTATCTTGTTTGCTTTTTTCATTCCAGCTACACATTGAGCAGAGGTCTGGGTCCCTTTCCTGAGTTGATACAGTTAATTTAGAACCCTGTAAGGTGTATGGGTGTTTACATTTTTCATGTTGCTCATTCACCTAGCTTGTTTGGATCTCTCTGAAGTTCTCGACCATTCTCTCTGCTCCTAACTAACCTAAATAACACTGGATCATCTGCAAATTTTGCTACCTCTCTACTCACCTCCTTTTCCAGACCATTAATAAATATATTAAACCCATACTGGACCAAATACAGAACCTTGAGGTACCCTGCTGTTAACCTTTTGCTGTGATGAAAACTGACTGTTTAGTCCAGGGGTCTCAAACACACGATTTCAGGGAAGGGGTTGGAATGGGGTTGGGAAGAGGCAGGGCAAGGACAGGGCCTCATGAAAGGGATGGAGTGGGGGCGGGGCCGAGGGTGGCCGGGTTGGGGGAGGTGTCAGTAATGTAGCCCTCAGGCCAATGTACTAGTCCTCATGTGGCCCTTGTGGTCATTTGAGTTTGAGACCCCTGGTTTAGTCCTACTTGTTTGTTCTCTCTCTACTAGCCAGCTTTTGATCCATTAAAATATTATGGCTCCCATCCCATGAAGATTTAGCTTCTTTACTAACCTGTTGTGAGTGACCTTGAGAGAGACCGTTAGAAAGTCTAAATAATTATGTCAGCTGGTTCTCCTTTATCCATTACGTTATTGACATGTTCAAAAAATTGTAAGAAATTAACGAGAGACTATTTTCCTTTGCAGAAACTGTGCTGGTTAGACCATATCATCATCTTCCAGATGTTTTATTATTCTATTTTTAATTGTTTCGACCAATTTATCGGGTACAGATGTAAGGTTTACTAGTCTGTTATTCCCTTGAACGTCCCTGGAGCCTTTTATAAATATGGATGCAACATTTGCTACACTCCAAACCTTTGGAACAGTAGCTGTTTTAAGTAAGTGATTGCATATTGGGGTTGCCACACCAGTGCTTAAAGAAGTGGAAGGGTGAGTCCTGGAAGTGTCTGTGTGGTTCAGAGCAAAGTGTTTTGGAGAACTCTCTTTTGGGGGTTATGCATATTGCTTAGTTTAGTTTACTGGAATCAAGTGTTAAAGTCTCCGTGTCCAAAGCAAGAGTTTTCGGAGCTCAGGGATCATATACATTGCAAGGTTCAAATAAAAAGCTCCTTAATGCTACATTACACAACTGCAGTGACAACTCTTAATCCCAGATAGAAACAAATGTCTCCATTTTGTTGTGTGTGAATTTTTTTTTTTTGCCCCAGATTTTCTTTTGAAGCACTTTTATCTATATTATTATTTAATATTTTTATTGCAGTACCACCTAGCAGTCACTGTTGGGATCGGGCCCCATTGTGCTAGACACTGTACATTTCATTTGCCATCATAGGAGTGCTCTTAAATGTATTCACTGTTTTTCTGCACTACTTTAGCTCATATGGTTTAGTACATGCAGAACACATAGTTACCTCTTGAACTTTCTGGGACCCTGAAATATGGGTCTCTGCTAACAGTACAGATTTTTCATCGCTTTTCTGCTCCATTTCATAGTATCAGCTTGTGAAAACTATATTTAACTGTTTTCTTTGTATTCATTTCCTATTTTGGATAACAGGTTGCATGACATCAACTAGTTTTGTTCCATAAGTAATACAGAAATTGTCTTCTAGACCAGTAAATAGGTGACTCAAATTCAGATCACCTTCCTTTCTGTACATTCCACTCACTGTTTCACGCGCCCTGGCTTTTTTCATTCAGTGAGCTATATGTAACTGTTTGTTCATTATAGAGAAAAGTAAAATCTGGAAACCTCTCCTACCTCCAAATAATTAAAAAAGAAAAAGCCCGCTTTGTTTGTTTTTTTGCGGTTAGTGAGCTTAATGCAGAAGGGGATAGTATTTGTATTAATATGAAGATGGTCTGCTTCAGGGGAATCCTCTATATCTTGTGATACCTTGTGTCAAGGTTCCTTCCCCACTCTGAACTCTAGGGTACAGATGTGGGGACCTGCATGAAAAACCCCCTAAGCTTATTTTTACCAGCTTAGGTTAAAACTTCCCCAAGGTACAAACTATTTTACCTTTTGCCCTTGGACTTTATTGCTGCCACCACCAAGCATCTAACAAATATATAACAGGGAAAGAGCCCGCTTTGAAACGTCTTTCCCCCCCAAATCCTCCCAAACCCTACACCCCCTTTCCTGGGGAAGGCTTGATAAAAATCCTCACCAGTTTGCATCGGTGAACACAGACCCAAACCCTTGGATCTTAAGAACAATGAAAAAGCAATCAGGTTCTTAAAAGAAGAATTTTAATTAAAGAAAAGGTAAAAGAATCACCTCTGTAAAATCAGGATGGTAAATACCTTACAGGATAATCAGATTAAAAACATAGAGAATCCCTCTCGGCAAAACCTTAAGTTACAAAAAGACACAAAAACAGGAATATACACTCCATTCAACACAGCTTTTTTTATCAGCCATTTAAACAAAACAGAATCTAACGCATATCTAGCTAGATTACTTACTAAGTTCTAAGACTCCATTCCTTTTCTGTTCCCGGCAAAAGCATCACACAGACAGAGAGAGCCTTTGTTTCTCCCCCCTCCAGCTTTGAAAGTATCTTGTCTCCTCATTGGTCATTTTGGTCAGGTGCCAGCGAGGTTGTCTTAGCTTCTTAACCCTTTACAGGTGATGAAAGGGTTTTGCCTCTGGCCAGGAGGGATTTAAAGGTGTTTACCCTTCCCTTTATATTTGACACCTTGTTTTTGTGAAAACGATACAGCAATTAAAATACCAGCATTTACCAATAGATGCCATGGCTATTTCCTATTCTAAGTATGAGTGGAAAAACTAGGATTATCAATAACTGTTGGCAAATGCTGACTTTTTTTTATGTCAACTCCTCTATATTACTTGGAGCTAGTGAGTGGACTCTATGCCGTTCCATACATTTCTGTTTTAGACACTCAAAAATAAATGGATAATCTCAGTTTTGAGATTGTATTGTTCCTTTGGACATGTGCATAAAGCTCCCAGTGAATTCAAAAGGAATTTTGTGCTTGCAGCTAAGGCACTGTTTGGCATGGTACAACTGTTTCTGGCATGGAGTCACCTTGGGGCTTGTTGGAGTTTTTGCCATTTGTGTATATTTGCCATGTCTGCTATTTCTCACCATGCTTACTAAAAGTGGTTATGACATGGCTCCACAGGCAGCTTGGTCATTTGGGCCTGAAGATTTTGTTCCTCAATCCTGTGACCGTATGCATGTGTGTGCAGCACAAAGATATTTGAATGTTCTTTACTTTCCTCTGTGCAACAGGATTTGTCCTAAGGAAGGAGTAAAAAAAATACTTGGGGCCAAATTATGCCCTCAGTTAACTCTGTGATGCCTCATTGATTTTAGCAGTATCTCATGGATCTAACTGAGAGCAGAATATCTTGGCCTGAGGCCTATAAATGCACGCAGACCACTGTGTTCTTTCATATACTGTGAAAAGTGCCCTGTAATTTAGTCACTGGTTTGGGCCTGCACAGCTTGGCTTTTTAAAAATACAATATAAAAAGCGAAGAATCCTGGTCTCCTTAACGCCCCCCCGACCCCCAGGTACTAGTATGACATACAAATATTTGAAAGGTAGCTGAAGACACGTTATTCCTGTCTATCTCTTCTGGGCAAAACTCATTTACTGTTTTTCCTTTTAAACTTTTAGCTCAAGTGACCTTATATACGAATCCCAGCTGTGCATTAGCATTGCTTCGGGATGTGTTTGTATCTTTTGTCTAAAAATACCCAGCCGGTAGGATTCATGATCCATGAAAGCTAATTGAAACAATTTCTCTTCAAGTTTTGGCAAGCGAAGCATGCATTATAAGCATTAATATCTATAAATTGAATTGTTAATGAATCTAGACACTAATAATGAATGCAATTTTGCAGGCTTAACTAGAAACACTAAAATTATCAGGATCTGGAACAGAATTTTCAATCATTTTTGCTTATTAAATAGCAAAGCTATGCTTTTAATAAGCTAATCATTTTTATTTGACCCCATAGGAGTAGCTCAGCTGATTAGAAACAGGTTTCTAAGTGCAAAACAATGTTGTTTTTCTCTCACTGTTTTAACCACCACAGTGCTGAATTTCAGATGGGATACTTGATCTCGCAGTTTGTGAGAATGTCTGTGTGAAGCATATGTTTACTCTGCAGTTCTTCCAAAGGACTTTAGTGTAGCCTAGGTCAGTGGTTTTCAAACTTTTTTTTCTGGTGACCCAGTTGAAGAAAACTGTTGATGCATGCGACCTAGCAGAGCTGGGGATGAGGGGCTTGGGGTGTGGGAGGGGCTCAGGGCTGGAGCAGAGGGTTGGGGTGAGGGCTGTGGGGTGAGGCTGGGAATGAGGGGTTCAGGGTGTGGGAGGGGGCTGGAGTGCAGGAGGGGGTCAGGGCTCTAGGCTGGAGATGCAGGCTCTGTGGTGGGGCCAGGGATGAGGGGTTTGGGGTACAGGAGGGGGCTCTGGGTTTGGGGGGCTCAGGGCTGGGGCAGGGGGTTGGGGTGCAGGAGGGGGTCAGGGCTCTGGGTGCAGGCTCTGGGGTGGGGCCAGGGATGAGGGGTTTGGGGAGCAGAAAGGGGCTCTCGGTTTTGCGGGGGACTCAGGGCTGGGGCAGGGGATTGGGATGCAGGGCTGTGGCACGGGCTTACCTCAGGCGGCTCCCTGTCAGCGGCGCAGCGGGGGTGCTAAGGCAGGCTTCCTGCCTGTCCTGGCACCGCAAACTGCACTGCACCCTGAAGCGGCCAGCAACGAGTCCGGCTCCTAGGCGGAGGTGCATAAATGGTTCCGAGCAGCTCTCGCCTGCAGGTACTGCCCCCCACCAACCTCCCATTGTCCGGGAACCAGCCAATGGGAGTGCGGAGCAGGTGCTAGGGGCAGCATGCGGAGCCCTGTGGCCCCCCAGCCTAAGAGCCAGAACTGCTACTGGCTGCTTCCAGGGTGCAGTGCGGTGTCAGAACAGGTAGAAACTAGCCTGCCTTAGCCAGGCAGCACCGCTCACGGGACTTTTAACAGACCCGTCGGCAGTGCCGACCAGAGGTGCCGCTACCCAGTGCCTTACATTCCGCGACCCAGTACTGGGTCGCAACCCACAGTTTGAAAACCACTGGCCTATGTAGTATGGGCAGTGGCGAGTCACAGCATGGGCTATCTGCACCCAGTGTGTACCCATGGGGTCCAAGCGGATTTGTACTTAGGGTAGTTATCTCATGCCGTCACTTGCTGCTGCCTTTGCTACTGTTCTTAGCATGCTAGCTCAAGAGCTAGTACTGGTGTGTCTACATGAGCTGGGAATCATTCCTCTAGCTCCAAGCATAGACATAGCCTTAGTGAGAGCTAGATTTGTGTCTGTGTAGCTAGATTTTCACAGAGCAGCCCATCTAAACAAATGGAGCCTTCTATAAAGGCTTGTTAATGCACAAAATAATAAATGGTACAGATAAGGTAGATTGGGAACTTTTATTTACTCTTTCTTATACTACAAGAACTAGGGGACATTCAAAGAAATTCCAGGTTGGCAAAATCAAAATTAATAAAAGGAAATACTTTTACCACACAACATGTAATTAGTCTGTGGAAGTTACTGCTACCTGATATCATCGAGACCAGGAGCTTAGCAGGATTCAAAAAAAGATTAGATGTTTATATGGGTAGCAAGAAGATCCAGAGTTATAATAGTTACTATTTTAACAAATATGAGAGATGTGGAGGGGGTACAGACCTTCTTGGTTTGGTACATAAACCAAATTTCAGCTATTATGGGTTAAGAGGAAACTTTCCCTGGGGGTGGGTTATTCTGTAAGTGCCTGCTGCAAGTTTCTTCTTCTTCTTTGAGTGACTGTCCATACCAGTTCCACTCTCTAGCTGTGCATGCATGCACAATTTGATTCTTTTTGAATAACAATATCCATTTTGGCTGTACCTACTGCCCTCATACCCTCTCAGCTGCCATAGCCCAGGGCGTAAGGGGTAAGGCAGCCTCAATCTTCACTCAGTTCCTTCTTACTGCCCATGGTTCAAGATGGAATGCTGGCAGTCTCCATGTCGCTATGCAACATAGCTACCTCTTCTAGTTTACATAGTTTTGAACCTTCAATCCTAGTTAATATTTAGTTCTTAATTTTAGTTTAGTGTTTATTTGCTTATAGGCTTAAAAACAACAAGGGAGGGAAAAGTAACAGGTCTAACCAGATTTACACCTCATCCCCTACAGAGGGGAACTCCTTCAACATGGCAGCCTTCAGTCACCTAGCTTCAAGAACTGTCCATCAAACAATGTCCCCATGCCCAGTAATAATGGGCACTCTCAATGTCTAATCTGCCTGGCCAAGGGGCACATAAGAACGCTGTTCTGTATGTCACTTGTTCTCCAAGAGAACCTTAAGAATATAGAGGTGAGGCTAAAGTAATTCCTACTGAAAAGATCTCAGTAGCCCCCAGTTTCCATTCACAAGAAGCTTGGGAAAGGATCAACCTCCTCCTGCCTTGTCAGAGCCAGCTGCTGTTCTATGTCTACTTCATGAGTGGCCTCCTCCCATAGACTGCACTCCTCAACAACTTTAGAGAGAGGGAGAAAAGATCATCGCTCTAGTCAAGAATCCGGGTGCTGTCCCCCTCACTGACCCTGAATAAGACACTCAGCACTTCTCCTTGGGCTCCCTCAGCTAAGACCTGTAGTTCAGAGTCTCCTTCCAGTGCTGTGGTACCAATGGTTTCTTTGTCCCACAAGGACTACATTACTTCCAGTACCAGACTGGTGCCATGTGCTCTGGCACCAATCTAGGCGCTGAGACCCTTTGTTTCACCTTTACTCTGGTACTGTGCTCCACCTCTTCAGCCCTTCGCAGTACTGGCTGTCCTGTTCATAGATCTGGTACTGGAGCATCTCTTCTGGCAGTTTAGAAGGATGTCATTTCCAAGCAGTCACTTGCTGCAGCTCTACCTGACCTGGTACCATGCAAACACAGTACTCCAGACAAGACTGCTCCTCCAACGGAAGAGATCTATTTTTTTCTCATTGTCCTCACCAGAGCTTGCTAGTCCCCTTATTCGACACTGGTGAGGCCTCATCTGGAGTACTGTGTCCAGTTTTGGGCCCCACACTACAAGAAGGATGTGGAAAAATTGAGAGAGTCCAGCGGAGGGCAACAAAAATGATTAGGGGACTGGGGCACATGACTTATGAGGAGAGGCTGAGGGAGCTGGGATTGTTTAGTTTACAGAAGAGAAGAATGAGGGGGGATTTGATAGCTACTTTCAACTACCTGAAAGGGGGTTCCAAAGAGGATGGATCTAGACTATTCTCAGTGGTAGCTGATGACAGAACAAGGAGTAATGGTCTCAAGTTGCAGTGGGGGAGATTTAGGTTGGCTATAAGGAAAAACTTTTTCACTAGGAGTGTGGTGAAACACTGGAATGCATTACCTAGGGAGGTGGTGGAATCTCCTTCTTTAGAAGTTTTTAAGGTCAGGCTTGACACAGCCCTGGCTGGGATGATTTAATTGGGGATCGGTCCTGCTTTGAGCAGGGGGTTGGACTAGATGACCTCCTGAGGTCCCTTCCAACCCTGATATTCTATGATTCTTCAAGTGATTGTATGTGTGCATCACACTCTTGGTGTTTGCTTGTCCCACACACAGGCACCAGAACTTTTCCTGCTGCCGCATGCTGTTATAAAGCACCCAGCTGATCATCAGCCCCATCAGTTCCATCCTACCACCCGTGACAGTTGCTGGAATTACTCTTATTGCTTCTGCAAGCACTCTCAGTGGACCACCCCCTCCTTCTACCTCTGCTTCAATGCCTGCCCCACCTCGACATCCAAGGGGTCCTAAGCAGGTGTTTTGATGGGACGCTTGAGGACGCTGTACCAGTTCCCAGGATTTCAGACTCCATTTTTCCTTTGTGTGCAAGCCATCTTTCCCATTTCCTTAGTGCTTGGTCCCTTGTCACCATGGACCATTGGGTGTTGAGCACTGTAGAAGTGGGATACACCCTTAAGTTTATTTCTTCTCCTTCCCACCCTCCCTTCCTGACCCTCTTCAGGGACCTATCTCATGAAGAAATTTTGGTTCAGGAGGCTCAGTCTCCTCTTCAGGTGGGAGCCATACAGGAGGTTCAGCAGAATTTAAGAGGGAAGGGTTTCTACTCCTCTTATTTCATAATCCCAAAAGCCAAGGGAGGTCTCCAAACCTATTTTAGACCTGCTCAACACCTGTCTCAAAAAGATCATCCTGGCATCCCTTATTCTCTCTCTGGATCTTGGAGACCAAGATGCTGCCCTCAGTTTAAGAGATGTGTAATTTCATGTGTCGATATACCAAGGCACAGAAAATTCCTCAGATTTGTTGTGAAGTACTTGCATTACCAGTTCATGGTGCTTCCATTCGGCCTGTCTGCAGCTCCTTGGGTGGTCACAAAATGTATGGCCATGATAGCAGCCCTTGACTAGTCAGTCATCCACTACCTAGAATGGATGACTGACTGACTAGTCAAGGGCTGGTCCAAAGCGCAGGTTATAGCCAGTGTTCCCCTCATTCAGTCAGCCTTCAAGACCGTAGGCCTTCTGATCAAAGCAGACAAGTCTATCCTTTGCCCAGTACAGAGAACAGAGTTCATAGGGGCTGTGTTGGACTCTACCCAGGCCACAGCGTTCCTCCCAGAGTTGAGATTCCAGTCTATTTGATCTTTCATGGCAGACTTCAAGATTCATCCATCACAACAGCTTGAAACTGTATGAGGCTTCCAGGCTACGTGGCCTTGTGCACATAGGTAGTACAACACGTGAGGCTGCACTTCAGACATGGCTGGCCTCAGTGTACTCGCCAAGCCATCTGCATCTGGACACTGCTCGTGGTACCTTCTCGGCTTCTAATTTCGCTGAATTGGTTGTTGGCTCTGCCCATTGTTTGTGCTCCCATTCTCTGCCCTCAACCATCAATGGTACATCGATGACTCTGGTCTCAGAGGCATTGGCTTTAGGGTGCGGGGCTCACGGGGTCTCTCCAAACTCAGGCACTTTTTGGTCCTCGTCGGAGCTCGCTCTTCATATCGGTGTCAGAGAGCTCAGAGCAATTTGTCTTGCCTATCAGGCTTTACTACCTCTCATCAGGGGAGAAACCTGTTTGTTCTTACAGACAGCACCTCAGCAGTGTTTTACTCAACAAGCATGGAGGAGTTCACTCCTCCCTGCTTTGTCTGGAAGAGTTCACCTGTGGGAATTCCACATAGCCCATTCAATCAATCTCGAGGGTGCAGAATGATCTAGTCACCATGAATGGTCTCATCATCCGGAATAGCTAGGTACATTTTCCAGGAGTGGGGGACTCCCCAAATACACCTATTTGCGAACAAGTACAAGGGAAAATGTCACCAGTTCTGCTCCCTGCCAGGCCGCAGTCTGGGCTCAGTCACTGACACCTTCCTGCTATCCTGGACAGAAAAGCTTTGCTATGCTTTTCCCCCAGTTCCACTCCTACACAGAGTGCTGCTAAAGATCAAGCAGAAATATGTCTGGGTTAATTCCATTATCTCGGCCAGAAGAGTCAGTTTTTCACTGACCAAAAATAATTAGCTTTGAACTCCAGGAAGTTTCCTCAGTTTTTGTTCCTTGAGATTCCACTGACCTTATGTATACTATCATGTTGTATATATTAGGCATATGGGTATTATCCTATTTTAATGAACATTCTTCTAAAACACAGGCAGATGTAGAATGGCAGTGAAATCCACTTGGTGGTGTTGTGTGTTTGTATGTTGGATAGAGTGAAATAGAGGGTTGACGCTTCTTTCCCACCCCCACTATTTGTCTAAAAGAAAGAGTCAAAGGGTATACTTAAAATCTCTAAGTTTAAGGCACAGAAAATAGAAATAATTCAGAGAACAAGAATTCTGAAAATAATTTTGCTAGGACTTGGTACTTCCCTAGCACCTTCCATCTAAGAAGTTCAAAGTAGTCGACATCCTTTAATCTCGAGAGACCATCGATATGCGCCCCTGAGAGGTAAAGAATTTATTCAGTTGGTCTACGGCAGCCGCGAACGTGGCTGAAGAGACCCACTCGAGAGAGACAATCTCTGCTACATCTGTCACATTTAAAGATGATGTTTCGACTTAGGGCTGTTGATTAACTGCAGTTAACTCACGTGATTAACTCCAAAAATTAATCATGATTAATTTTAATCACACTGTTAAACAATAGAATAACAGATGAAATTTGTAAAATATTTTTGGATGTTTCTCTACATTTTTCAAATACATTAATTTTAATTACAGCACAGAATACAAAGTGTACAGTGCTCACTATATTATTTTTATTACAAATATTTGCACTGTAAAATGATAAACAAAAGAAATAGTATTTTTCAATTCACCTCATACAAGTACTGTAGTGCAATCTCTTTATCATGAAAGTGAACCTTACAAATGTAGATTTTTTTTTTTTTTTTGGTTCCATAACTGCACTCAAAAAAATGTGAAACTTTAGAGTCTACAAGTCCACTCAGTCCTACTTCTTATTCAGCCAGTCACTCAGACAAACAATATTGTTTACATTTGCAGGAGATAATGCTGCTGGCTTCTTATTTACAATGTCACCTGAAAGTGAGAACAGGCATTCACATGGCACTTTTGTAGCTGGCATTGCAAGGTATTTACATGCCAGATACACTGAACATGCGAGATATACTAAACATTCGTATGCCCCTTCACGCTTCGGCCACTATTCCAGAGGATAGGCTTCCATGATGATAACACTCATTAAAAAAAAAAGTGTTAATTAAATTTTGACTGAACTCCTTGGGGGGAGAATTGTGTGTCTTCTGCTCTGTTTTACCCGCATTCTGCCATATATTTCATGTTATTGCCGTCTTGGATGATGACCTAGCACATGTTGTTCGTTTTAAGAACACTTTCACTGCAGATGTGACAAAACGCAAAGAAGGTACCAATGTGGGATTTCTAAAGATAGCTACAACACTTGACCCAAGGTTTAACAATCTGAAGTGCCTTCCGAAATCTGAGAGGGACGAGATATGGAGCATCCTTTCAGAAGCCTTAAAAGACCAACACTCCAGTGCGGAAACTATGGAACCACCGAACCACCAAGAAAAGAAAATCAACCTTCTGGTGGTGGCATCTGACTTAGATGATGAAAGTGAACATGCGTCAGCATGCACTGCTTTGGATCGTTATCGAGCAGAACCCGTCATCAGCATGGACGCATGTCCCCTGGAATGAGGGTTGAAACATGAAGGGACATATGAATCTTTAGCGCAACTGACACATAATATCTTGTGATGTCAGCTACAACATTGCCATGCGAATGCCTGTTCTCGCTTTCAGGTGACATTGTAAACTAGAAGCTGGCAGCACTATCTCCAGCAAATGTAAACAAATTTGTTTGTCTGAGTGACTGGCTGAACAAGAAGTATGACTGAGTGGATTTGTGGGCTCTAAAGTTTGACATTGGTTTTATTTTTGAATGCCGTTATTTTTTGTACATAATTCTACATTTGTAAGTTCATCTTTCATGATAAAGAGATTGCATTACAGTACTTGTATGAGGTGAATTGAAAAATACTTTTTATTTTTTTACAGCACAAATACTTGTAATCAAAAATAAATATAAAATGAGCACTATACTCTTTGTGTTCTGTGTTGTAATTGAAAACAATATATTTGAATATGTAGAAAACATCCAAAAATATTTAAATGATATTCTATTATTGTTTAAGAGTGTGGTTAATCGCAACTAATTTTTGTAATCGCTTGACAGCCCTAGTTTTGACCCTTTGGGCTCTACCTTCTGTGAGCTGTTTTCTCCTTTGCTAAGCTGGATTGCGTCCTCTCGTAACTCCGGAGACCTTTGTTAAGCTCTTGTTTCCAAAGGCTGCGGTCTCGTGTGATCTTTCCATTTGTCCACATGCAGGTCCATTTCTTTGAGATCTTGCACACATCCTTGAAAGTCAATTTTGGGCATCCTTTGGGTCTTTTTCCAGATGCCAATTCGCCGTAGAGGGTGTCCTTTGGGATGCACTCATCATTCATTCGGCACACATGCCCAAGCCAGCAAAGGCATCTCTGTTTGAGGAGTGTTTGCATGCTGGGTATTGCTGGCCTGTTTGAGCACCTCAATGTTTGTGACTCTGTCCCTCCAGGAGATTCCAAAGATTTGAAGAAGGCAACGCATATGAAAGCTGTTGAACCTCTTTTCCTCATGAGAGTATAAGGTACCTGTCTCGCTCCCATACGTAAGTGTGCTGATAACACACTCAGAATATACCCAGATCTTTGTGTGTTCTGTCAGGTTGTTGTTTTGTCATATCCTCTTGTTCAGTCTAGACATTGTTGTGGCAGCTTTTTCAATTTGGATGTTGAGTTCTGTTTCAGGTGAAAGGTTGACTGAGATAGTGGACCCCAGGTATGTGAACTCGTTCACCGCTTCAAGTTCATAATGGTTGATCTTGATGGAGGGTGCTTCCTCAACTCCTTGACACATTGTTTGTCTTTTTTAGGCTTATAGTAAGCCCAAAGTCTTGGCAGGCTTTGGAAAAACTGTCTATTAGGCTTCGAAGATGAGCTTCTGTGTGGGTTGTCCCTGCTGCATCATCAGCAAAGAGGAGGTATTGGATAAGGGCCTCTCGAGTCTTGGTTTTAGATCAGTCTTGCAAGATTGAACAGCTTTCCATCAAATCTTGTGTGCAAGTAGATTCCCTCAGTTGAGGAACCAAAGCTTGTTTCAGCAGCAGGGAGGAGAAGATCCCAAACAGAGTTGGAGCAAGTACACATCCTTACTTGACTCCGCTACGAATCTGGAAGCCTCAGACACTGAGCCGTCATATTGGACTGTGCCATACATGTTTTCATGGAAGGATCGAATCATGGTTAAGAGCTTGGGGGAACATCCAATCTTTTCTAGAAGCACAAATAGTCTACTTCTACTAACAAAGTCAAAAAGCCTTTGTGAGATCGATGAATGCTATGTAGAGGGGGTTTTTTTTGTTCTCTGCATTTCTCTTGTTGTTGTCTCAGCGAGAAGATCATGTCGATAGTAGACCTTTCCACTCTGAAAGCCACATTGTGACTTAGGAGGCCCTTTCCAACCCTGATATTCTATGATTCTATGAAGGGACAGCACCCTGTCATGGTATAAGCAGGACTTGATGAGTAGTATGTGCTTAGCTAAGTTTAAAGAAAATGGTTTAGAAATCGGTAATGTACATTCTGTTGTGCTGTAATTCTATACTTAAATGTATGTGGCGGGGTTCAGTGAGTAACTGCGAACTTACTTGATTACAGGATTTTACAAACTCACCTACTGAAGCAGGAAGAGACTGTTGAATCAAGAGGTTTAATAGTTTTGCAGCAAAGAATGGTTGGTGGAGCTTGTATCTGGTATGGGAAGCTCAGAACAAGATGCTTCAGAGGCTTTTTGCTACAGATACAAGCTCCACCAACCATTCTTTGCTCCCAAACTGTTAAACTTCTTGATTCAACAGTCTCTCCCTGCTTTAAAGAGACTTTAAAAGAATCATTTGTGTTGCCATTGAAAAACTCAGACATCTATATCAGTACCTAATTATTATGTTTTTTGCTTTTTGGGGTGGGATAGGCCAAAAGTATGTTGTATAGATTGTAATGAAACTTGTAATAGGGTATTATCCCCTTAAATAGTTTGTGAGCCCTCTAGTGGTGGTCTATGAGTGAGGCCACCAGAGACCAGTAAGAGTGAGCTGTAGCTCACGAAAGCTCATGCTCAAATAAATTGGTAAGTCTCTAAGGTGCCACAAGTACTCCTTTTCTTTTTGCGAATACAGACTAACACGGCTGTTACTCTGAAACCTCTCATATAGTCAGATCTTACATGTTTCCATATAGTAAATAAACATTTGGAGACAAGAATGGTATCCTAATCCAGGAAGAGAGAGTGGTTGCAGAGGCTGGGTAACAGTGAAACTAAAGAAACTGCACCCTTAACCCTTGGGACTGCAAAGACGCCTTCAGAAGAAGAAGAAACGGTTAAAAATGTCTGTCTGTTTAGGGGAAATGTCCTTGTTTGGTAGAGGATTGGCCCACATATCTTGAGAGACTGGTACAGTATATAATAGCTGATGTTATATGTGAGTGGAGGGGGGAAGGTGGTGGTATTACTGAGTGAAATGGGATCTAAAATTTATATCCTGCGCCAAAGCCAGATACCTCCTATTAAATCAGCAGACAAAACATTTGCAGAGATTGGTGATTTTGTAGAATTTCCATGATCCCCAGGACCTCTGGGGATTGCACAGCATTTCTGTTTTTATAAATTGAATGAACAAGAAAATGAAACAATTCCTGAATATGTAGCTGAATTGTTGCACTCCCCGTCAGTACCCGGCCCAGACTGGGGAAGTAATGATCCAACTAGCAGATCAAATTCAATGATGAAGCCTGATCACGTGCCACCTGAGGCACATTGCGCATACACTAAAAAGAAGCTGACTTAAGAAATTTAACAGTTCGGAGAGATGATGCATTAAGGGACTGGTTAGTGTGCAGCACGCAAAATGGAGCAACCCAAAAATAGTTATGTTGGCGGCTGATTTTTACTGTAAAACATGCCCTATACATTTGCTGTATCAATGGAGATAGCTACTAAAGATCTCAGTGAGCTGCAACACTGCCATAGAATCTGTGCAGCTGATAAACTGTGGGTCAAGGAGAAAGAACAACATGGAAAACTCTAATATCTCTACACTGCACAATTAATCTGGGCTCTTAGCCGGAGTTTAGCCTTAACCCACCCACCCCACCGTTTTGAGGTGCTTTAAAGTCAGGCAAGTTTTCCCAGTTGGGAGTGCAGATTAGATTAGAACCCAGGCTCTGCTTTAAGTCCGTCTGGAACCTGCTCACTTTGCAGTGAGGATGCACATTCAACTGCTGAAAGTTCTCTAATGCCCTTCCCATTATGCTCCCCTCCCCCTCCCCCGCCACCAAAGGATGGACAAGTTCCCCTATGGTTGATGAGGAGGGAATCCTAGAGTGTCTCAACACAATGAACCATGAGATGTGTCTCTCTCTGGGGGCATAAGTGAGTGCTGAAACAGCGAGGGCAGAGTAATGAGGGTAGGGCTTTGCCATGGAGATGCTCACACCTGGGCTAGGCT